>NC_134031.1:1905000-2221764 GCF_964204645.1 Tubulanus polymorphus
CGGGTGCGCAGGTACATGCGCAGCTTTCCGAACGAAAACTGGCGGCACCAATCAGATTGCTCGTTGTATAATCGTTGAGGCAAATTTCAAGGAAGAACTATAAATGGGAAAACCCGGGCTAAAATAAAACGGGATTTCTGATTGGCTAAAAATCACATCATCTGAACTGCGCATGTATCTGCGCACACGGTCGATTATGGCAGGGTTTCGTGCTGTGGCAATCTCGATGCCATCAGGTTCGAATCCCTGCCGGGGGAGGATGTGTAAAATCTAATTCACGTATTAATGAATTTTTTTTAAATTTTCTATTTTGTAAGGATCAACAAGTGGCCTCGGTAGTTATAAAGGGAAGTATACGATGGATTACGAGTTTGGTACGGTTCTCAACGAACCGTCGACACCGGTGATCGAAAAACCAGCAGAGCCACCTATTGACCCGGAGGATATGCAGATAAAACCGGCCGAAGATGAAGAGACGTTCGCCTGGTCCGACTCGGCTAACGCCGATATGCTGTTCTGAGCATTACAAATACTCGGTATGATAGTTCGGATAAACATAAACCGCAATCACGCAGAAACAAGTCCAGATCAAACTGGTCGGGACTAGACCAGAGTCAAATTTGGTTTGTGCTTTATAAGAGAGCGCATTAACACATAAATCACTCACTTGTTACTAACATGTTATCGAAAAAGTGAGTGATTTACAGAACAAGTGAATTTTGCGCCATGTTAAAATAGCACAGTCTCTCTTTGTGGAAATTCGGTGTGAAACCCTTAATAGAATAAAGCTATTAAGAATTTGGCCAAAGCTCACGACACAATTCTCTAAAACTAAGTTCTATTGGCAAAAGAATCCTATATGTACGCATAAGACTGTTTTAAAGACAAAAAATGTTGTTAATCTATTGGATTCGTCAGAGCTGAATCAGTTGATAGTATTATTATTAATATTATTATTATTATTATTATTATTATTATTATTATTATTATTATCATTAATATAATTAAAGTGTTTTTTAACTATTTCCACTTATTACTGTTATACACAGCGACATAGACATGACAGTGTGGTGTGGTTGAGAGAGAGAGTGCGAGTGCGCGTTTACTTAGAAAGAAGGAAATTCTTTTAAGTTCATCGAAATGGAAAATTGTGTATAAAACAATTTGTTGACAAAGAAACATTTGACTTATCCTTTGAGCGTAAAGCCAGCCTGGGACACGCTAGAAGATTGCGGGTGCCTATAAGAGACGCCTGACCTTTTTGTTTCACTTTTTAATGTAGTCCGTGTCACAATTAAAGAAGTGTTTGACGTAGTTATTATGGCTTAGAAAAAAGTCTCGCGCAGATATTGAAAGTACGAGACAATTTCGGATGACGTATGGAGGGGATTTATCGAAATCGAAAGAACGTCATTACTTTATCATTAATTGTATTGTAGAATACCCGGGGCCCGTTTCATGTTATGACTTAGCATCGATGAAAATGAAAGAATTGAAAGTCATTCTGCGAAACGCGCCCCTCTCGTCTTGTTATTCGTTCCAGCGATCGAATGAATACTATTTTCACAAAAAAAAGTTGTTCCTAGTTCTTCCAAACGTACGTATACAAAGTCGTAACGAAACATAGAGATAGATTTCTATATAACGTGTTGTGCGAGTTTATGTAAAACAAAGGAAAAGTATTCTCAATGTATATATATACATGTATAGTGAACTCGTGTTTGTAAAGAAAGTAACAGTCTCGTTTTTTGTATGCATTCTTTTCATATACTCTTCAACTGTATATAGTGTCATATCCTCAATAGAAAACTTACAAGTATTTTAGAAGAAATCGAGCTGTCATTAAATGTCGATTCTGACTTTTTTTAAAGTCTGAGGCCAGTTGCTCATAAGTTGGTTAAAGATAACCCGAGGATAAATACCGCGGTAACAATGAAATTTAAATTGTCACTAAGTCAACTATCCACTTGTAAACTGTAACCAGCTTATGAGCTACTGAAGCCCCTGAACGGTTACCTCTGAGTTGAATGATTATGGTTATTTTTGAGTTGATGTGTTATCTCTGATCTGTGAATCGGTTGGATCTGACAGAGTCCCCGATGTCGCGCTATGAATATTGCGTGATTGACAATATTTGTACAGAAATTCACTTACCACTATTTATTCAAAAAAAAATACTGAAATGTAAATATCGCGTTGTATATATCACTGACTGTTGATCTTTCATCGGAGATCTGTTTTTAACTCTGAACAGTAGCTTTTTTAGTAATTTACGTAGCTTGAAAGTTCTACCTTGGCTTGAGAATGATTTTTGAAATGAGGATCTTACAATAACTGGTCTTACATATATATATGAATGTAACCAGAATTCTGATAAATATGTTTCAAATATCAAATCGCTGAAGAATGATAATTCTAATTTCAATTTCACTGTGAGGAGAGTTTTATGATTTATAAGTTTCCAAAAAATAATCATTCCATTTTCCACAAAATGTCATTCACAAGACCAAAATTTATGAGTGATTGTTCATTTTGTTACTTTGATGAACAAATTTAGAGGTCTCTTCTATTCTATTGCGACCAAATTTATATTTCACACATATCATGTATTTATTTAACTAGAAAGAGGTCAAGGTCGTTTGTTTGACATTCCTCGATAGCACTGTCAATGCAAATGTTTTGTGAACTGTTGAAATGTTGTGTCCAACAGTACAGATCACACAGGAAACACATTTTTCGGGATTCAGTTCCAAAATTGTGAGTCAAATGTTAACTGTTTGATAAGAATTTGTTCATTTTCAATGAGTTAATTTCGAATGAAATCATGGAAGCAGGTCCACAGTGTTTTCAATAAGAAATTAAGCCAGGTCCCTTTGAAAAGCAGGAGGGTCCCCCCTATGTCACAGTCCCTGAAACAAAAGTTGGTTTGAAAAAAACAGGCGGGTCCTTTACAAACAACAGACAGGTCTGGGACCTGGGACCAGGCTCTTATTGAAAACACTGGTCCATTGAGAAATTGCACGCCTGCTGGAATGGGGCGGTTGAAAGATCTTATTGAACAAGGCCCTGGTGGTTCCTGAAACACATAACAAAAGATTGCTATTAATTCTGTAAGTAAAACTGTTGAAGGCCTTACGGCTTGCAGTAATTCATCATTGCACCTGTAATGTAGAGAGCCTTGTTTAGTTTCCACTGTGGAACTGCAATAGATATCTATATATTTTTGATGAGCTGTCAGATCATTCTGGTGTCACGAAGACGGTTTGTTTTAGCTGAATTATTTTCTCGTTTTCTTTCTCTCTAGTCTGGCGTCGAGTAAAAATATCTAACGCAGATTCTCAATGATGGCCGCCATCTGTCGCCATTCGGAGTGATTTTTAAACGCTATTGAAAACAGTCAGTTGTGCGCATTCTCTCTTTTCATTCCCTCTTTCTCTCTCTCTCTCGCTCTCTTTATCTTACTGTCTCTCTCTCCCTCTCTCTCTCTCTTTCTTTTTTATATTATGTCATGCAAAAGCTCTTATATTTCCAGTACACAATCGATATCCTTTGACAACTGACAGAAAGCATTAGGATTATTTTTCATCATCATGATAGCGCTGAGCCTCCTCTCAGACTAGTGGTCAGGGGGGGGGGGGGGCTAATAACCGAAAGTACTACGATTCAGTCTTAACGCATTTTACAATGTCGGCCATCTTGGAACTTGGTCCGAACTATTCCAGACTAAAG
This sequence comes from Tubulanus polymorphus, assembly GCF_964204645.1. NCBI lineage: Eukaryota > Metazoa > Nemertea > Palaeonemertea > Tubulaniformes > Tubulanidae > Tubulanus > Tubulanus polymorphus. Next base: position 1,908,730 of record NC_134031.1, read on the forward strand.
TTCCCTATCTTTGCCCATTATCTTTCCACACATTTTGTTGAAAAAGAAAGTTAAAAGCACTTAATTATCATACCATCGAGAGACAGCACAATTTTTAACGCTCCCTCGCAAAATAATTATCCCAAACTCATCAAGTTCGCAGTTTTTTTTCGTTACAACTGACCGAGTTTACTATTCACTCTCGTCATTCCTTGCTAAAGTAATCAACGATAAAATGTTAAGTGGCGCAAATAAATTGCGAAGTATTGACAGCTCGAAAAAAAATTTGATGATAATTTGACGTGATTTTTAATGCAGAGGAATCTGTTAAAATACGGCGGTGCAACAACCGACGACGAGTTTGGCCAGCGACCTGATATTGCGCTTATCGTCGCGAGTGTTTTACGGATGAAATGGCCTCGTATTACCAGCAGTTGTTTAGAAAAGAACGTCGTCTCATGTGCATTAAACTTTCATGAATTTACAAGCTCGACGTCGATGTAATTCCACCCCCGAAATCATCCGAAGTCATTTCGTTGATTAATAAATCTTAAGCCGATCCATTTCCCGGTTCAGTTGATTCGCGAAGTGCGTGGAAGTCTAGATGAGATGAGAGAGAGGAGAGAGGGAGGGTGATGGAAGAGAGGAGAGGAGAGAGAGGGAGACTGGATAGCCTTGACACAATTTACATCTCCCTGCAATTTACAACTTCGTGAACCAAGCGTTTAGAATTCTTCACTTTCTTCTGGTTTGACATTCTCTGCTGCTGTCATTAATCTTCTGGCAGACGAACGAAATTCGGGCGTCGAGCCAAATTTCTCAAGGACGTCGAATCTTTAGTTTTAAGGAAGACTTGCGTCCGTGTGAATTATGAATTGAATTTCTTCATTGGTAACAAATTTGAATCTCGAAAACTTGGGGCCGACCTCGAGGTTTTCGAGTGGTCGAAAAACTACAGCAATTCGGAATTTCGCATGGTTGTTAGCTTGTATATGGAATATTAGACATATGATATGGCTTCATCAAAGACATCAGTTACTTCCTAAGTAAATCATCAAGAGACCAGTGAACGCACTCTGACAAATATGGCCTTCATTTGCTACAGCTTCTGTATAGTCGTTTATCTGCCGTAAAGAGATTTATTGAGAGATCAGTTTGTATAATACGGATATAAATAACTCTTCAGTTCCCAATCAACCCAGAGACCACACAATTCCCTCGATCTCCTCTCTCTCCCTTCATTCGTTACTCTGACGAAATACTTTCATCCAGACTGGCACTGGTAAACGTGGACAAAACTTACCCGTGTTTTATACATGTAGTATTAAGTCGACCAGCAATAAACCGCCACTCGCCCCCCCCCCCCCCCCACCAACCTGTGAGAACGAAATTTCACGATTTTGCCTCAATCGAAATTAACCCTCTATAATGCTGCCATTCTCTCTATACGGCCAATATCCTAAACTACCGAGCTGGGCTACGGTATACTTTTATGGGGGTTGACTGTAGGCTATTAAGGCATTATTCTATGTTTTTCATTATTCCAAACAGTGGCATGATAAAGGACTGTACTAGGAAGTTTCCATATTCCGTTTTAGGCACAATGTTTATACTGTAAACTGTGTATCTTTTCTTCCGCATTCTGATTTGACCTAAACTGTTGTTAATGTCGATCTGGTTCTCGACTGTGCTGTCTGCTCACTCGATCATCAATCGTTCGAATCGATATCGCCGTGAAATTGATAAGTTGTTTCGGTTCATGAACGCTGACATTCGCCTCATTAATCGCGGACGCTTTACACACCAACTATTAATGACATTCAATTGAACGATCGTCAACGATATCCCTGCATCATCATTAAACCTAACCCTTTTTTTCTGGAGGATTTTTCGAAACTCTTGTTTCAGTTGTTGATGAATTCCGGGAACTCGATTCACAGACCAACTACACGATTCATTAAAGTAACATTAGTATTGTGTTATTTTGATGCACGAGAAAGTTCCACAGTTCTACAGTTCAGGAACATGTTTTATAGACTTTTATCTCTAGCCATGTTAACTCGATCCATTTAACCCCCGATCTATGAAGACTGCCTCGACAAGACTAGACTTAACTCTTCAGATTGGCTGCTCATACCCTAAGTCTCTATCGCGGAACCAGTGCTTAATTAAATCTTGTCATAATTTTGAGCCAAAACGTTTACAAAATTGCTGAAAAAAAAGCCACAACAATTTTCTCGCCACTTCAGACGCTTCTCTCTCGCCGCGATCTTTCGACAAAATGTGAAACATTTGTTTTTCGATGAGCTACATAAATTGGCTCCGTCCTACTTGTAGTGAAACAATTTTATTTGTCTCGGTACTAATAGCGCGGCGGTAGGACTTCGATCGGGCGCGAGATGCGCTGCACAGGAGTGTAATAAAATTCTCTGCGGTGTTTTTATTATTATATCACGCTTGATGAAGCGTCCCATAAACTGTTCTGTTGATATATTTTCGTTGTTACTCGCTGTATCTATTGTCTGCCCGCTCGTCTGAACCAGACGGAAAGATGATAAATATCCGGCTGCAGAATCGGAGCGCAGCAAATTTTTACTACATAAAGATTAATTGCGTTCTCGTCTGTAAATGTATCCACGCTTGCCAGAGTTCCCTTTAGATGGACTGATACATTGTGCCGAGTTTGTTTTGTATGGTTATGACTGAAGTTGTTGACCGTGGTCAGTAATTGTGAATTGATGAATTAATTTTTGATTAATGAAATTTTGACTCTTGTCAAATTTAAATCAAAACGTTGTCGTTTAGGCGTGAACATTTTTCATTTCAAATATTATACCCTGTAGGAAGATAGATCCAAGATCGGGTCCCGCAGTAAATGTTCAAATTATTTCGATTATTCGACCATCACCTCGAAACTGGTGTTTTCATTTTCCAACTCTCAATTGCTGGACCACTGGTCTCTTTACTGCCGCCGGTTTCAGACATTTTGTAGGTTTACAAAACGTGTCGTTTTTGACGTGATAACTTTCTGTCGCTAGTTGTCGTTGTCGGGTATGTGCCGCTATGCGCGGACAGGAGACGCTGCTTGTTTTCTCGATATATTCATTGTGTTATTGGTGAATCGATTCGATCTTATTTTTATTGCGTGATCATCTGTCTCCTCCTCTCTCTCTCGGGAAATACACAGCCGGTGTCTATAAATACTATCATAAATAGATTAATTATTAGATCAGTGAGACCTAGTTAAATACAGTTGACTCTACACCGAGTTTTTGATGAGTGAAATTGTGTCCACGGCATTCAAACTCTCAGAGTCCCGTGAATGTATTGATTTTGACTGTGAGGCATCTAACCTAGATCATTGTTAAAGCGGCTCCCGTAAGATCGGGTTAAAAGAGGTCCTTAAGTCGAACGCGCACGACGCAGGGAAACAGACAAACCCGAAATCAAACATATTTGATCTCGGAAACCACGTTTCTCATAAACGCGCACATGACTCGGAAACGCTCAGGTTTCTGTCCCCCGTTTTCCTCTGCGTTGGGTTTAATGCGGTGCTCGAATTTATTTTTTCTGAGTGTCTTACTGTAGAATCACCGAGCAGTACCGCGTGCGCGCCGCGATCACCTATCGTTTTTATCCGATCTCAAATTATAGAACATTATCTGAATCTCTTGGCGTCGTCGGCCATGTTTGACAATGGCAGACGACTTCGTTATTTCAATGCAAATAACTCGTTAATCGTTATAAGACAAAACCTGTTACATTCTCTGACTGAATCTATTGCATTTTTGTTCTTTCTGTGATTACTCTAAATATAGCAATAATTCCATATATTGCCGATAGTTTGTTAGTCGTTGTAAGACTTCGTATCTTGTTTCTATGTTGTTTATGCCTATTCTCCCTTTCTCAATAGTGTCTTCTATTATTGTGTATTAGACAATTTGTTCATGTTTGGTCTGAGTTCATTAAACTACTCGCTGTTTTGTAATTAGATTATGAAATGTTAGCGTTATTTGATGGAGATACAATGTTGAATCGTTATAGGAACAAGGGCTGGGGTTTTGACGCATGTAATTCCTCTGTTGTAAGTTGAGCCCCACGAGTATAGATCGCGTTATCACTGTTGAGATGAAGACGTTATTTCCCTTAGATTGATATATTATGTAATATCGCAAACGATTGTTGTAAAATTTTGAATTGTTGTTTCCCCGTAAGAAATATTTGATGATAGGGTCTCTCCCCCTGTTAGACATTTTAACTTCATCGTTATTGACCTAAGATTCTTTGCTCGATAAAAGAAAATGTCGTTTTGAATTTGAAATAGAATCGCCCTTTTTCTGACGTCTCGAAAGGGTGAAACGTTCACATATTATTTGTGTGACTCCAAGGCAAAGACATAAGTAGAATCATACCACACTTTTTGTTGTACAAACAACATGTAACTAGCAAAATGGAATCACTAGTTCTGTGTTATTAGTAGTTCATGTATATATATATAAATTATATGGTTATATATTGTATTAATATTTAATGATTAATGTAATAAATATTAAGTCTATAATAATTACGATAATATTAGATAATCTACTATTTGATTATGAATGAATATCTTTATATGAGAAATAAAGATTATTGTAAAGTAGATTTTTATGAATGTTCTTTTCAGACGAATTTTAGCTTAGCGCAACAGCTGAAGGAGCATGGCCATTCATCGAAAACACACAATATCAATTTAAACAACTGCTATTGTTTTTTCGTTGCGTTTCGGGTGGAATCCTTCCACGCATCTTCAGAGTTTGTTTGAAAATAGCGAAATCTCTCTGAAGATGGGTGGAAGGATTCCACCCGAAACGTAAGAGAAAAACAATAGCAGTTGTTTGAATTGATATAGTAGGGTTTCTCCCAATTCATTAAGACTGGAAACTATTCATTACGGACATGGTCCCAGCAGTGTCCTTCTGTCGACGCCCTTGCCCTTGTTCAGTTCAGTTCAGTTCAGTTCAGTTCAGTTCAGTTCAGTTCTATTCGTTTTGTTGAAGGTCGCGGTTTTTAAGCGCAAATCATCTCTTTCGAATCCCGCGAGTCTTGACGGGTTTTATTTCATCCAGTGCCTGGTAGAATTTAACGATGATTTATCAATAATTGATTTATTTCCGAGTGACCTCGCGCAGACGTTGCGGCGATTGTTGCGATCGGACGCATAAAATTTCTCATGAAAAATGATCATTCTTTTCTGTGCTTATTTCTCAGTCGTTGCAATTACACGCAACGCGCGGCGCGGTTTGTCAAACCGCAGACGAATCTTACGCCAATCATCCTTCACAATCGCCTGAATGGAAATAACATTTTGGACGGAAGAATGGCATGTGGGAACATCGATGTTAGATCACCATGGGAACGGCTGCAGAATTGAGCTGCATTCGAGGAGAGATATAATGATTCGATGTGACGTCACGAGGAGTCGAAGCGCCTTAGATTTGACAACAGTAGTCCCTTCTCTAATATACTAATTCAGTTAATTTTGAGATCCGAGCGCGATGCACCATCGTTTGAAGTTAGCAACAAGCAAAAACAAAAGTAAAAACAATTTTGCAAAACATTCTCATCAAAAGTGTGTCGGAATAGCGCTCCTTCGGGTTTCGTTTTCCAATGCGCCGTCGAAGGCAGCACTTTCTGGTTTCGACGGAACGGGCGCTTTGAACTAGAAAAATATATTATTTCGAACTCTTTCCTTAAAAGACGCGAATTTTCCAAACTGCGTCTCGGTTCCCATCGGCTTAGAATCGAGACGGGGCGTCACTGTCGTCCATTTTTACCAGCCAATGAGAGATTTTGCCTCTACTGTACTGTAAATAAAGTCGTTGAGGACGAATCCCACTTTTTACTCGAGTGTCCCTCGCTTCATCCTGCCAGAGTCTCCATTTTATCCTCACTTGTATGTTTCACAGAGTTTGAGTCTTTTTGTGTTTTCGATTAATTCCTATTTTTGATGTCCTATAACAACGGAGACTATGAAATTGCCAGCCTTATGTGTAACCTAGTTAACTCTTTATTTGCCCTCCGTTCAACACTTTGATTCTTTTATATTATATTCACTTGATTGTATCGCCACCTAGTTTCCTTGCTGTAGTATTATATTTTGTTTTACGTTTAACATATTTTATTTGTAAATATTCTCTATTCCTATGTTATCCATTATAAAAGCGATTTTAAATGTATGTCCACTCTTGTACTGTTTTCCCTGTGTCTTGATGTTAATATTTTATTGCTTGTCATTTCCTATGTAACTTGTGTATTATATGGAGCAATAAAATTAAAGTTCAAGTTCAAGTTCAAGTTCAAGATCAAAAAATCGAAAGAAAAGTCAACCTTGGTTCATCGGAATTTTTCTAAAATATCAAAGCTATTTTTAAAATATTGCATGCTTCCCACTTCGGTTATCCGTTCTCCTTTTTGGTGAGCGACGGTCATGGAATAGATAGAGACCTTTTTGTGCCGGTACCGATGGGATTCGAACCCCGGAATCATCAGATTTTGGAACAAATGTATCGAATTTGAATTTGACGATATGGTCGTTGCGACTACGATCTAATCATAACCCTAGTAGCGCGCACCTGTACACGCATGCGCACTTTACATACAGCTCCTCGTGAAATAATGGCGGCCTCAGCGAAAGTGGCTAAAATCGACGGCAAAAATAACCATGAAAACGCCGATGAATTAGCAGGTAAGCGAGGAAATTATCAACAGAATATTCTACACGATATGTGTATACGTTTAAAACGTAAATTAACGTCAGAATTGATTATATTAACGCTGTATTTAATGAATCCGGCGTCGGACTTTGTCTCGTTTGTTAAACATGTGCGTGCTTTGTCCTTTTTCGCCATTTGGCGTCGTCGATTGAAGACGAATTCTGTCGTTCAGATCGGTTTCGGCATGTTCGCAATATTTCGGGAAATGTACAGATTATTTCGAGATCGAAGAATTTAGTAGGAATCGTTTGATACTGGCGGAAAATCGATGTAAAAATCGATGCTTGATGCGAAAAAATGTAGTAACGATAGTGTCCGGTAGATGGCTCTGGTGATGGTTGTAGTATTGGAGCCTAAGGCTATGATTATTCCCTCGCGAATTTGCGTCTCTGATTCAGTTTAGTGTATAGATCTTGGATTATATGAATTAGAGTCCTCTTTCTCTAGGTTGAACCCAAAACATTGATTAACCAGTACCCACCAATCAACTCTGCTGGCTTACTTAGTCCAAAACAGTGCACTTCCAATTAACTTGAAATAGAAAGAAGTTATAAGCTCCTATTTGATAGTCAAATATGACCTGGTTCAACAGTAGGGTAAAAGTTGACTCTGAAAAATTGAAAATAACCCCAATTTAATTCTTGTCTGGGAACTGTGGAACTGGGACCAGGTTCTGTGTACATAAGATTGACGGGTAATTTGATTGAAGTTAATTTGATTCTTATGGAAAGCAGAGACCAGACTTTGTGGGTCCTCACTTTCCAAGAGCGCAATCCTTAATTAGCGCAGTAGTATTACACCGGTTCCCAATTTACAACAATTTTTGAATATGGAAAATGAAACTGTTCTTTTATGGATTCTTTATTTTAAAATAATAAAATTTTACTTTCACATCATTTTTCAGATAAAGATCAGCAAGATGCGATTGAAAAAATAGATGAGGTGCAGAATGAAATTGACCGACTGAATGAACAAGCCAGCGAAGACATATTGAAAGTCGAACAAAAATACAACAAATTACGGCAGCCATTCTTCCAAAAAAGGTCGGACCTCATCGCGAAAATACCGAATTTCTGGGTCACTGCAGTATCCTTTTATCTGATCAGAAAACTTGTGTGCTATGATTGGATCCGGTTGATGATTTTTTGGGCAAAATTTTGAGTGAAATGAATTTCGAAAGCGAAATTTTATTGCATCTGAGTAGCATTCAGCTATCTTTGCATTGCTGGCAGTAAATATGAATAGAAAAGTTATACAATTTGAAGGGATTTTCAAGATTTCAAGTGTTTTTTTTTTGCTTAGGGCCTAAATTCAAAATACTCCATTTCCTGGACACAATAACCCTCGAATGGTCTCAATTTTAGCCTTTGGCTCCTGAAATTCTGCAATGTTCATCCAGCAGTTAATTAACAGTTACTTGAAGTTTATAGTTGATCATAAACTTTCTTCGAATTTTGGCGATCGTATCTAAAAATGCCTCTCCGGTTTTAAATTGGTTGTCTTCTAGGAACCCATGAATTTTTTTTTTGAAATTATATGTATTGACGAAAAAGCATTTATTAGAGAAATTCAGTGATCGGATTTATTTTGATGTGAAGATGTTCATGTTTAATGCTCCTTGACGTGAATTTGTAACAGTTTGTAAATCATCCACAAGTATCAGCGTTATTAAACGAAGAGGATGAAGAAGCCTTACAACATCTGACGAAAGTCGAAGTGCAAGAATTCGAAGATATCAAATCGGGATATCGAATTAACTTTGTAAGTCATTAACGCATCGAATAAATGAGTAACCGCTATTGCCTGGAATATTGTTGAGAAGTTTAAGAAGAGTTGGGATTCTAATCTGTTCAGATATTTAGATTGGGGTTATGATCAAACAATTACTGTTAATGTTTTATGGATTTGACTGTGTGAAAAGTCAGGGAAAAACTAATAACTTGATAAATTGAAGTTGTCGCCGCCCTATTTGATTTTGTTTTTGACTGTGTTTGGAATTTATTTTCTTGCAGCAATTTGACAAAAATCCGTTCTTTGATAACGACGTAATTTCGAAAGAATTCCATCTGAACGACACCGGAGAACCATCATCAAAATCAACAACCATCAAATGGCAAAACGGCCAGGTATGTATAGAAATGGTTATTTCAACTGATTTGAAAGCGGTAAACAGTAAAATATTGTATTTATTTTATCTTGATTCTTATTTCTTTGGTTTCGCTGTTTTTATCTCAGGATTTAACTAAGCGATCACAAGGTAACGCTAAAGATCGTAAACGACGTCACGACGACCAGGAATCGTTTTTCTGCTGGTTTACTGATCACGGTGACGCTGGGGCCGATGAGTTAGGTGAAGTTATTAAAGATGATATCTGGCCAAATCCACTCCAGTACTATCTGGTAAGTATCAGCGATATACGGGAGTCTTATAGATATTCAGAGAAAATGGGCGACATTCCCGATTTTATTTTTCCCTAAAAGGAAAAAAAAATTAGGGAAATCTGAATTTTCTTGAAAATCAGTTAAAGCCCCCTGATGAGTAATAGTTCCCATTGAGGATATCTCATGATTGAGTCAGGGAATTCTGGATAGGATATTTAAATTGATTTCATCTCGATTTGTACGGGGGTCAACTAACTTTTATGGTGAAAAAACTGTTTTTGAATGGTTGTTGAATTATGTTTTTCAGGCATCAGAAATAGAAGAGGAAGGTATGGGTGGAGATGGTAAGTTGATATTTCACTTTCGTCAATTTGAAATTGCCTATAAAGATATAAAGAATAGGTTTGACCTCCATTTCTTCCTCTAATTATAAAAATTATTATAATTTTGTAGATGAATTAGATGAAGATGACGAGGGTATTGAAGAAGAGGATGCTGAAGATGATGATATCGCCGAAGAAGAGGTAAATACTCGATATTCTAAATCAAAATGTTGATGGCGACTCTACTTTGTCTCGCTAGATGTCGATGAATAAACTGAAATTGCTCCGAGGTCGTATTAAATTTTCTGGAGAGTGGTTTAAGTTCCTCCTAAGTAAAAAGAAAACCACTTGCATATTTGCTTCAGTCGATTCCTCTATTGCCACGGTATTTGATTTCCTCGTGCACGCTAGCATACCCGGTGGAACCTCACTCGCCAGTGTAGACTGTAAAGCCTGATATTGATAAAATTGACTCATTTTCCGTTTATTCTTGTCAACAGGAAGTTGAAGGTGAGGACGAAGAAGCCGAAGCCGACGAGAAGGACGGAGACGATGCGTAAAATCACCGCTAGGCGGCGTTATAGTGACAATTTGTACTTTTGTATCAACATAAAGCGCGCGGTGTTTATTATAATACACGTGTATACAATGTGCGATACAATGGACACAATCTCTCTCGACAGCAACGGACAAAAACCTCTCTATCATCATCAACCATTCATCGTTCTCAACTAAACCCGGTCGCGATCGGAAGTGACAGCAGCAGCAGCAGGATGCGACACGGTCTGAGGTGTATTTACCCTTTAGATATCAACTACTACTAATAACAGTAGCTACTGACGACCAGGGACCAAGTATTGAATACGACAGCTGTTGTAGCAAGCGGTGAAACTGGATTAATCGAGGTTGTCATTTCTACTCCCGTTCAAAAACATGCATATCTATCTTCTACTTATTAAAGGCGTTTTGAAATTGAATCCAATGATTATTTAAGGGTCAGTAGTTGAATTAATGGAAAAAATCCGTAATATGAGGGTAACTTATGAAAGTGTTTTGACTAAATTTATGAGCAACAATGCTCTCTCTTAGTTTTCTCCATATTTCGATTTTTTCTTGGGATTGACAGTGTTTAAGACGTTATTCATCGGATTATATACCTGTGCTCTCTATCTCTGATACGATACCAAACTTTTCACGCATTTCTCCGTTATCGTATGATTTTAATTTGCGTGCTTTTCGGTGCGATGTATCGATGAAAATTCTTTATATCGGTCGCCGTTGTTTGATTAATCAGGTACGCCCCTCGCATCGTGTTGTCTCCTGCTCCGTAATGAGAAATCATTCAGAGAATTCTTTCCTCTTTTTGTTTCGTTTTTGTAAATAAGCATATTTTTTTATACTACTCGGAAAAACCCTCTGATCCCAGAATGCATTTCTCTATTTCAAAAACCGAGTCGCCGGGGATACGGAAGCTCGGCTGTTAGGGTTATCTACAAATAGGTGGAGACACTGTACGTCGGTGTTGTTTGTATTGTAAATATTTTCGGCTCGGTCGCAATGAATTTCCATCTGATAAAAACTCAATTTCATCATCAACTGAGAGTGTAAATCCTTCCATTTTCGATCTAGGGCCAGTTCCAGTTCGAAAAATCTGATTTGATAATGAGAACAGGTGAAACCGTGTCCTGGATTAGAGCAGCTTTCGTTGAGTGTAGGCAGTCCGTGTTCATTGATCAACAAGAGGAATATTCGATCGACAATATCGTTAACAGTACATGCATAAAACTTCGTTAAATAGTAATAGCTACATTCATTTTAGACAGACCGGTACATCATAGTCTATTTAAACTCAAGGCTTACCCTGGGTGTCGAGTGTCTTTGATTATGACATGCCCTACCTGACAATTACACATTTTCCTACTCGAATTCCTCATGGTAATCACACATCCCTGTTCAAACTGCCCGGTTATCCTCGGGCGATAATATTTTGGTCCTGCATGATGAAGGGCAAGAATGAATCGACTGCTCGTTATATACTTTTGACTTAAATTTTAGATAAAGCCTGCATACAAACTCAATGAAAGCTCCTTTACGAGAATCAGTTTTGTAAGGGCTCTGGAATATCATCGAAATAGTTAAAATATTTAAATACTGTCTTGAAATAATGATAAATTGGTTTTAATAATGAACAGTTCTTTTAAAGTGTAAATGAAGACTTGATGCGAAGTGACGAAAGTCTTCTTTCATCGAAACCGAAGAGTATGTCAATTGAAAAAAAAATAGCTTAGCATATAGAACAATACTATTGATTATTATGTTGTAGATTACTGGGTTTTTCTCTCGATTTTCTCGAAGTATCATGTCCAAACAATTATTATCGTTACTATAGAGAGGGGCGAGTTCCAAGTGCTGTCTCTTCTTAACATGAATGAATGAAGCCGAAGTATTTTCGATCTAAAACGGCTCCCGAAGGGGGGTGGTGTAAGGCTGGTGCCGTTTTTTAATGGCTGGCATTTTTACAATGAAAGCAATCATTGATCATGTGTTGAAATTGTTTGACTCGCTCGGTCATCGGCGCCTTGGTCCTCCTGCCTATGAATATGAAATGTACAATGAGATAATAAAAAAAAACTTTGTGTGAATTAAAAAGTCTGCTTTGCTTTCTTTGATTTTTTGTTGGCTTGAGTCTTACTGTTGGTTGAAGCGCGTATTGCTAGAGGATTAGATGGAATTTCCGAAAAATTTTTACCGGCGACCAGTCGAGCTTTGTTATTGATAGAAACTTGGTGGCAGCATCGTACGGTCACCTGGCGGAATTTCTGCGAACTGATAATATCATGCGGGAACGATTACTATTGAAAATTAGATTCACAATACAGCAACATTACATAAATGATCCGAAATCAGAGTTGGAGATATTGGCGTTGTATTTCATAGCGCCCAGTCCGGTCATCTAATATTAATAAATTACATTGAATTTATATTTCAATGCAAATCAATCAAACATTGACAGTCCCATCTTTGTGTATGTCCCCTATTAGCCTAATTAATTCTCTGCTGAAGTCCTCCGATTATCTGTTGATTAAAAGCTGAAGCCGAATGGAAACTTGTAAGGATGTCTTTTAGAGGAAACAACAGAAAAACAAGCGATGAATTGAAGAGTGATTTCAACAGCAGATCTGCCGCCGGGACGCGGCAACCGGTAAAAATAAAAATTAATCCAACAACTATTTTTGGCCCTTAAAAACCGAAAATTAACCAATATAAATCACATTGTTTGTCGGTTATTTCACTATTAACTCAGAGTGATTAGATTAAAACTTGTCAAAATCTCAGTTGGGTTTAGTTTGGATATTTTCTCAAACCACAAGCTCATCCTCGATCCTGGGTGGGTCTACCATCTCTGTCAACCGATATTATTTCATTATTTCACAGGGTTCATATTGGATCAGTCAGCCGCCGCCTGCTGTAAACTTTCAACAACCACCTCCAGGTTACCCGCAGTTCCCATACCCACCACCCGGACCACCTCCTCCGGGATTCGATCCCAGACAATTTCACTATCAACAACAACAAAGGTTTCCTCCGTTCAATGCTCCGACAAACTCCAACGCTCCGACTGGTTATGATAAAACACAGGATGGCCGTTCTGTCAGTTCAGGTTATGGCTCAGATTATTTAAGTTTAAACGTCAGTGGTGCCTCGAGCGATGCGCCCTCATTAAAAGGCGGGCGCTATTTCAACGCGGCCACGCCCGTAGGCCCGAACTCATCATCCGCGTTCGATAAAGCCAATTATGATTACGCGTCTGCTTCGAATTATTGGACAGCTCCATCTGATGGGAGAGAATACAGCGGTAACCGGTGGCAACACAAGCAGACGGATTGGAGCAGACGTCGTAGGGACGATGATCGTGCGAGGAATCAGTCTCCGAATCGTGACGGCGTTAATCGTCGCGATTCGTCGCCCGATTCGCGGAGGAATCGAGACCAGTACGAACGAAGACGCGACAGTCGAAATCGGTCTCCGCGACGACCTTCACCCGGTGAGGTGGATGAGTCGACGGACGACCAGCGTAACAAGAAAACTGTGTTCGATTATAAGAAAGTCGAGAAGCAATTGTTCTGGGAGGTTTCGAAAGAACGACCGCAAGATCTTCACGAGCGTTTACAGAAACAGTTCTCGTCTAACAACACGAGTCCGTTGAAATCTTCAACACCAGGTCCGACTTCAACTCCTGGTCCGACTTCGAGTCCGGCGACCTCGTCCCAGAATATTCATAAACGATTGATCGACGAGTTCGAATCGTCGCGAGTGCGTCGCAGGGATTCCCCTGAACGGTCGGCGGGACGGGATACTGCGAGTCCCGAACGGAAACGACGGAAGCGTTGGAGTCCGCCCAGAGACCGGGGTGGAGACCGGGCTGGTGACCGGAGTGGAGATCGGGCTGGTGACCGGGGTGGAGACCGGAGTAGTACAGACCAGGGCCGACTGGATATGAGAAGGACAAACCTTCGAATGACACGAGAGAAATCGGATGAATCCGATCGACGAAGGTCGAGGGATACTCGATGGCCTCCTCGTACGGGGGATAGATCAGATCCTACCAGACAAAGGTATTTCCCCTCTTTATTCTGTCAAAAAGAAAACAGCCTCGCATCGTGTCTCTTTAAAGATAAACAACTACAATTCTCTTTCATTATAATTGCAGCAGCAGCAGCAGGGATACCCGGGATTCTTCACGGTCATCATCTTGTTCCCGATATCAACGAAAACCGAGTCCAGTTGGGTTAGTGATATTAACAGTAATCTGTCAACCGACATTTCTGTTGGAAAATGACTGTTTCAAAGCATGTTTCAACAAATGATAATTTCACCTGTATCTTGGGTGGCCATTGACCTGGAAAACCTGGAAAACTCAGGAAATCAGAAGAATCTAAACTCAGATAGAAAAACTTAGGGAATTTGCATAATTTAACATAATTTTAAGATAACATTATCTACTATGTGTTTCTTAATCAGTATTTGATTCAATTAAAATTGAATGAACTATAACATTTTAAACCTAGAAATTCACTGATTCACTCAGGGACTTTTGTGGAATTTATAATTGACCATGTGGGCAGAATGTGGCCAAACTGAATGATAAATATGAAAGTATTTCTTTTTGCAGACGTGTTGTCAGTCGAAGTATCAAATCTCCACCAAAACATCCTCTGAATGAAGACACACGTCCAGCGTGGGTTTGTTGCACCGCTGCTGATCTCTATCTGCAACGAGATCGTCAGGTAAAACTCACAAAACATCTCGGGACTCTCGTTCAGAACCTTGGCTACCTCTTCTTCGAGTGCAGACATACCCCGAGTTGAACACGGGTATCATGTACAAAACATATAAGACCAGTCGTAGTGCAGTTGTGTTATAAACGACCAGCAATATCGAAGATTAATTAACAATAAAAATCTGTGGAACTGAGACGTTTCGGATGGAATGCTTCTAATCAGAGATTTTTTGAAATGAATGTATTTTTGAATCATTTCAAATAATTCTCTGATGGGTTGAAGCATTCTACTCAAAACGTTGTTAATCTTCAATATAATGCATCTTCTTGCATACCTTAAAGGCTGTATAATCATTCAATGTTTTCAGTTCATGATGTTTCGCTTGCGAAGAGCTGATATTTTGTTTTGTTTTGATTCAGACTGGTTGTTTGAAAGCGACTGAAGTGATGATCGAATTAGAGAATCAGTTTGAAGAGAAGTTGTTACGCCGAGCGGAGAATGCTCGCGCCAGTAAACCTGTTTATAAACGCCCTGAACGTCGACTGAATATCAATCTACGCTGTAAAGGTCACCACGAACACAATCACGATAACGATGACGATCATATAGGTTCGTTTTTATACAATATCTGTTTCCCCGCGGGGAAAATTTCTGTGGTAAAATGATGAAGTCAAATAGATCAGGGTCCCTACGACTCCTTGATTCCTTAAAAATTCCAAAATGAATGAAAAATGCTTTTAAGGGTGCTTGAAACTCCTTTTATTTGAGTAGAATGCCCATAACTCCATTATTTTAAGATTCGATTTTGAGAAATAGTCCATCAGATATTTATGTCTAGTTTGCACCAGGGGTAGTTGTAAAACTACGCCTAAATTGATACAGTTGGGACCAAGTTTTTACCCAATTAGGCAGTTACCAGATGAGAAACTGAGTTTAGGTAGTGTTAAGGATGAAATTTGCTTACAAAACCACAGAATTAATGTTTTACCGAGATAAACAGCACTGATTTAGGAGGAGTCTACAGTAATTGGGTTGTGAAAGTGATGCAGACACTTCCTTGAAATTCAGAAAAATTCCTTGAAATATCCTATTACTGGTATCCAGGAATGACTGATCTGTAGGGACCCTGTAGAGAGAGTATGGAGGTAGCTATCTTCTCTTCTCCACTGAAGAGCTATTTGCTGATGTCATAAGGGGATATTTGTTGATGCATTTATAGGTGGCAGCAGCAGTAGTTGTTGCGGCGGCGGCGGCGGTAAAAAGAAACGTATCGCATCTTCGTCATCATCCTCATCCGAGTCCTCTTCATCGGACGAGGACGATTCAGAATCTGATGAAATGCTTCGTGAATTGAAATATAAACAGGATCACCCGTATCGTCTACATCCGGACCTGTGGTTTAATGAACCCGGTGAAGTACGTACATCAACAAATCAGTTGCATCAATATTTGACGTTGAGCGACAAAAATTCTGTTTTTCTGTATCTACCCCGCAATACTCGTCATTCCTTCGGCAGTTATAATAGTTTAATTTTCAAGAAAAATTATAACAGATGGTCATACATAACACTTGATATAAATATGAATACAAAGTCGACAGGATGTTATAATATCTAATGTAGGATAGCCCAATAGAAAGCTGGAATGCTTGTTCGAAGTATTGGGCCACTTTAAAACACATACAATCACACATTATATGTTCGCCTGGCATACAGAGTCGTACAAAAATTTTTTCAGTTTTGTGATCAATTTTATGGTGTATTGGTATATTTTTCATTTCAGCTGAATTCGGGGCCTTTGTGTAAATGTAGTTTGAAAGCTCAACGAGTCGGTTTAAGACACAATCATTATCCGAAAGAAGAGGTAACATATCGTATTGACGAAAATCTATTGAGCTCCAGACGTACCTAGAATATGATAAACAGTCAGAAATGTTGCCCTAAGCTAGAAGTTTATAGTCATCTTCCGGAATACTAGATGTAACAAAAGGCAGATTTTCTGGACTGGAAAAGTTGTGGCTTTTACCGATTATGTTGATTTTTAATCGTGTCTTCTTGTATTTAAAGGCGATTAATGTTTGTGACAGCGAAAGTAACAACATGACTAAACTCTATCATTACCGTATAACGATGAGTCCAACTGTCAACTTCGTGGTGAGTTTTACAATTTTCTACCAATTCTACGTAAAAAACGTTGAAACTTGAAAACTTTTATGTGATCGTGTTTTCTAAATGGCCCATAGAATTAGGTTAAATTAGGTTTAGTTTTTCGTTTCTTTTTGTTGTTGATTTCAAATAATATCGGACAGTCACGAATCACGAATTCAGTTATTTCGTGTAATTTTTCAGACTAAAGACCCAACGATTATCGAGTACGATAAGAATCAGTATATTTACGAGGGTTTCTCGCTGTTCACACATTACGAACTTAAAAACGTAAGTTTTCAATCGTATCATTTCGGTTGATTCCTACAAAGGCTCTACATCTATTTATCCTATGGACCGCAGGGTTAATTCAGTTCACTTATACGTGGAATCAATTGCTGTGCGGTCTCAAACTGGCTTCATTTCTGATTTCAGATTCCGTTGTGTAAAGTAATCAGATTCAACATTGAGTATACGATTCACTTCTACGAAGAGAAAATGCCTGAGGTGAAACAGATAAGAATATCAAAATCAAACCGCTGAACGTCGAAGAATATTTGTGAAATTCAATGAATTTATTTTTCAGAATTTTACCGTGCGTAGTCTCGATATGGTGACCGAGTTTTTGTATAAAGAAATTCTTCAGTTACTGGATTTGAATTGGAGGAAGCACGGAGTTACCGAGGGCTGTCCGTACGTGCATTTAATGCCCAGATTCACTCGAAAAATGCCCGGTAAGAGATAGACACCGGGACCCAGTTCTCTTCGTAGCTCTCGCATGCTTCTAATTCTGTTCCAGGGTTAAAACAAAACTGTGTCCAAACTGCGTATAAACAACTTAAGACTAGTCTAAGGAATTAAGATCAGTCTAAGAATAGCCAATCTAACACCTAGTCTTAAGATTTAAAACCACTTTAGTGGTGCCAATCTAACAACATGTATATATATATATATATTTTGTATTGTGAAAAAACCACGAAAAACCCAAAATGTGAAAAAATGTGAACATCCCGCTTCACGCCGATCTCACCGCTGATATTGTTTCATCTATTTTTGCAGAAAATGGTAAAGAATTGCTGTCAATGAGTGAAGTATTGAAGTATCTGTTGAGATCGTCTGGTAAACTAATCGATGAAACTGAACTTCCTCGTATCGTCGCCAGTGAACCGAGAGAATGGCAGAAATTCATCGACGAAATGAGAGGACAGATCGTCATGTATCCGGGGATGGAACCGAGTTCGATAAGAGTTGATAATATCGATCGCGAGCACATGGCGCCCGACCAGAATACGTTGAAATATCCGGTCGTTGTTCATTTCGGTGTGAAGCCGTCTCAACTCAGCTACGTCGGAGATCCGAGGTAAATTCGCGAGGATTTCGGTCAAACGTAATTTCTGAATTCGAGAAACTTTCGTATGGTTCCTGTAGTACCGGGAAATCAGGATAATTTGGGAATTATGAAATAATATTTTACCAGTTTAGGAATTTTAGGGGATTTGATAGATTTTCCTCTATTCCAAGAAATGTTTGGTAATTCGATAGATTTTCCTCAAATCCTAGAAATATTTGGGAAATTCATTTAATACTTCATGTAGCATTTACCAACGGCAACTTTCTTCAGCAATCTTTCGTGAAAATCACCTTTATCAACCATATATTTCCAGCTATCAGAAATGTTGGAAACAGTTCGTTAAATATCGCCACCTGTTGGCGAACAAACCGAAAGTCACCGCGCAGGATAAAGAAGAATTGACTCGTAAAGAGGAAGAACTGTTGAAAATACGAACTCAAGAGAATAAACGACGTGAAGTGACAATAGATGTCAGCGCTGAGGGATTCTATAAAACCGGCATCAAATCGGATTTCTGTCAGGTTTGTCGTTTATTATAGGAGCCTCGCGCAACTTTTTGACCCCGGAAGTCTTTTTCATAACATGAAAAATCTACACTGGTGTATGGTACCTAATAGGATCCTTAGGGGTAGAACAGTTGTGTCAAGACCGAGGAGATATTGTAAGAGTATGATAAGTTACTTATGATAACCTCATTCTTGATGACTTCAAGGATTCAGTAAAGTTTGAAGACCTTCTGATTCTCAAACATGTTAAGTTTGAAATAAGGCTGAATTAACAGTACAGTTGAATATATATTAATTTCAGCATGCTATGTTGTTACCGGTGCTGGTCAATCATCTAAGATTTCATCACTGCGTCAGACACTTAGAAGAAATCCTCGATTACAAATTCAAAGATCCCTATCTCATTCAGGTGAGCAGAACATTCTCTATCCTCGAATTCTAGACCGGTGAATCTGTAACTGTATTAAATGCGTAGGTGTTGTTTATTTAAAGCTCGCTCTGACTCATCCGTCCTATAAAGTAAACTACGGTACTAATCCTGACCACGCGCGAAACTCTTTATCGAACTGCGGAATCCGACAACCTGAGTTCGGTGATAAACGCGTTCACGTGATGCATACCAGGAAAAGAGGTACGTTTATATCGAAAGCTGTCTGAATGTAGTTAGTTACCTAATCGTTGGTGGTAAGCTTTTTATCATCGGATGGGCTTATACTAATGGTATGTGGTTTGTGAAAATATCCGATCGTGAAACTAAACCACAGTCTGGTTACTGACTAGTCTGAATGGTGCTTTTTGTTACAGTAAACAGTGTGACCACTGACCTGGAAAACCCAGAACACTCAGGAAATTACAGAAAAAAACCTGCAGAGATTTCCAACTATTTGTCTGTTGTTTTGTAGGTGTGAATGTACTGATCGCTATTATGTCTAAAATGGGCTGCACGGAAGAGACTTCATCATTGATTTGTAATTACGAGAGATTAGAATTTCTTGGTGATGCAGTCGTTGAATTTATAACCAGGTACTCATTACAGATTAATTAATCTTTACCACCATTTGTGAATTTCATTGTTGCCAAAATTTTCAAATCAAAAGTTAGTTCAATTCCATACTCGAAACTCCAATTCAAATTTACCAATCGCTGGTTTTACAGGTCTTCTTTTCGAAATCATTTTCATGATATTTTAATCTTTTCTCTTCATTTTTGTTTCAGTGTGCATTTATTTTTCATGTTCCCAAACCTGTCCGAGGGTGGTCTGGCCACGTACCGCGCGGCGCTTGTACAAAATCAACACCTCGCTGTTTTAGCCAAGGTTTGTGTGATAAAACACAGGGCCACGATGTAGTAATGATATCATAAAATCCCACGCAAGGTTTCCTTTAGTAAACGATATATTCTTAACACTTCAATATCCTAACTATAAATCATTCAATAGAAGAAACATTGTTGGACTGATTTCAATCCTGAGTACGTAATTATTTTGAAGTAATAATTAGGGATATTTTCAAAATTTCAGAAACTTCGACTGCATGAGTTTATGTTATACGCTCATGGACCTGATTTATGTCATGATTCCGATCTGAGACACGCAATGGCTAATGTTTTTGAAGCTTTAATGGGTGAGTGCATGGAATGAATGTGAACCGTTTGAACTATTTATACAAGTCTGGGGCAAAATTCAAATAGCACAATTATGAGGTGCAATCCAAGATGCTAATCTTGACCGAAATTTTTATTTAAGTCATGACTTTGCGACTAGGCCTCGGATCTAGTTACACTGTCATGGCTTAGGCCTAAGGCCCTTTTCGATTGTGCTCTTTCGGAAGTGGAATCGCATGTACCGGTATCTGCTTTCTATTTCTGAGAAGTTTCTGCCATTTCTTCCGTCTCTCAACAGCAGAAATCTTCCACTGAAATGATATTGTGTCTTCTGAAAGAGCACAGTTGAAAAGAGCTCAAGTCTCGCCCAAGATTTATATATTAATATCAGCAATTTAGTAATGAGTGATATCATATTTGTAGGTGCTATGTTTATCGACGGAGGGATAGAACTTGCTGGAAAAGTATTCGCGGCGACGATGTTCAAAGAAAATGAAGAATTACGCCATGTATGGTTGAACATCCCGGAGCACCCGCTACAAGCCAATGAACCGATCTCCGACCGTCATTGGATTCGAGAGAATAAAGTATTACAGAATCTGGTTCGATTTGAAGAAGCGATCGGTGTTGAGTTTACTCATATACGTCTATTAGCGAGAGCGTTTACACTGAGGAGTATCGCTATGAATAATCTCACTATGTAAGCCACATCAATCTGCACCGTCTGTCTGTCTGTTTGTCTGTCTGTCTGTCTGTCTATCTGTCTGTCTGTTTGTCTGTCTGTTTATCTATCTATCTGTCTGTCTGTCTGTCTATCTGTCTGTTTATCTATCTATCTGTCTGTCTATCTGTCTGTCTGTCTATCTGTCTGTCTGTCTATCTGTCTGTCTGTTTATCTATCTATCTGTCTGTCTATCTGTCTGTCTATCTGTCTGTCTGTTTATCTATCTATCTATCTGTCTGTCTATCTATCTGTCTGTCTATCTGTCTGTCTGTTTATCTATCTATCTGTCTGTCTGTCTGTCTATCTGTCTCTCTGTCTGTCTGTTTATCTATCTATCTGTCTGTCTGTCTATCTGTCTGTCTGTCTGTCGGTCTGTCTGTCTGTCTGTTTATCTATCTGTCTGTCTGTCTGTCTAGCCGTCCTCTCTTGCTACAAATTGTGTAATTGTTTCCAATGAACTGATGTTTTTTTTTCTCTGCGATTCAGCATATCACAAAAATTATATTTTAATAAGAATAGATATCAGGAGGGGACCACAGAGGAGCTGTAATCCATGAGACACAGACCTCTGGCCCCCTTGGTTCTTTCACTCGGTTTTATGCATCGGTTGTGAAAGTTACTGGTATTCACGATCGAATTAATTATCTGGGAATTGTTTAAAATAGACGATATAAAATTATTCATACTCTCGGTAAACAGGGCGTTTAAAGCATAGCTTTGTCGTAATGTTGTCTTTGACTTGTTTATTTTCAGGGGACACAATCAAAGACTTGAATTTCTCGGTGATACAATCATTCAACTGATCGCTACGGAATATCTGTTCAAACACTTCCCTGATCATCACGAAGGTCATTTATCTGTAAGTTAAACTCTAGAATTTTAGAACTGTGGAATGAAATGAGTTCAGGATGTCGGGGATTTTCTGTAAACATGTGATGATAAATTATGTTTTGATAATGTTTTTAGTTGTTGCGAGCGTCGCTGGTTAATAATCGCACTCAAGCGGTCGTCTGCGATGATCTCGGGATGTGTGGTTACGTCATGTACGGCGAGGACAGAATCGGACGTTCGCATTTCGAAATGAGACATAAAGAAAAGGCTGATTTATTGGAAGGTAATTTAAGATGTTGCGTAATTAATGACAGGGTCCCTGCGACTCCTTGATTCCTTAAAAACTCCTTCTCATGGAAAAATGCCTTAAACTCCTTAAATTTGAGCAAAATGCCTGACACTTTGAAAAATTTTGAGAAATAGGCTAAAAGAAATTTTAGAAGTTGTGCAGTAAATAAGGACAGTTGGGACCTGGATTTGTTGCCCATTTAGGCAGTTAGAGAATGAGAAAGGATAGGAATTTGCTTACAAAACCACAGAAATAATGGTTTACCCCGATAAACACTACTGATTTAGCAGGAATGACTGATCTGTAGGAACCCTGTACGACCTCCAGTTGGCCAAGTGGACTAATGTCTACTTCAACTTGGTTTGTGAGAAGGAGATGCCATCAGTTTTCGTTGTACTTGGATTGATTTTGTGTTTATTTTCAGCGTTTCTCGGTGCGTTGTTCGTTGATAAGAATCTCGAATATTGTAAAGTTTTCTGTCAAGTTTGTTTCTTCCCGCGTTTAAAAGTAAGCATTGCATCATACTTCATGGTAGTATATGAATAGCCATCCATTTGGCTTCAAATAGCCATAAATTTGGCCATATCTTATCATACGGCCTGTATTTTCAGATGTTCATTTTGAATCAAGATTGGAACGATCCCAAGTCACAGTTACAGCAATGTTGCCTGACGTTACGTGAATTAGACAGCGGTGAACCTGAAATACCTACTTATAAGTAAGTGAAGTTGGGCCGGATCCAGGACAAATTTCTCACTGTATTCCGGATTTAGGACTGTACTTTATATTGTTTTTCTCATTTTTACCGTAGAGTGATTGAATCTACTGGACCTACTAATACCAGACAGTATACTGTAGCTGTGTATTTCCGCGGAGAGCGTCTGGCTACAGGAACCGGACACAGTATTCATGAGGCTCAAATGTGTGCCGCAGATAACGCATTGGAGACTAAAGCAGGTATGGAAAGCTGAGCTGAGGTTTAGCCAGTCACCGGACTGCAGTTTAGCCAGTAACTGGAGTTGGGTTAAGTCAGTAACTGGACTGCAGTTTAGTCATTAACTGAACTATGGCTAAGTCAGTAACTGGACTGTGGTTAAGTCAGTAACTGGACTGTGGTTTAATCAGTAACTGGACTAACTGGACTGCAGTTGAGTCATTAACTGGACTATGGCTAAGTCAGTAACTGGACTGCAGTTTAGTCATTAACTGAACTATGGCTAAGTCAGTAACTGGAATGTGGTTAAGTCAGTAACTGGACTATGGCTAAGTCAGTAACTGGACTGCAGTTTAGTCATTAACTGGACTATGGCTAAGTCAGTAACTGGACTGCAGTTTAATCATTAACTGAACTATGGCTAAGTCAGTAACTGGAATGTGGTTAAGCCAGTAACTGGACTATGGCTAAGTCAGTAACTGGACTGCAGTTTAGTCATTAACTGGACTATGGCTAAGTCAGTAACTGGACTGCAGTTTAGTCATTAACTGGACTATGGTTTAGTCAGTAACTGGAATGTGGGTTGGTCAGTAACCGGACTGTGGTTTAGAATCTTTAAATGCTCTGGATTAAAGTAAATGAATTTTCTTTCAATTGTTGTTGTAGATTTGTTCCCTCAGTTGGGCTATCAACGTCGAGCAATCGAGAAACGTTACAAGGTTAAACCGAAAGCGACCGGAAGCGACAACATGAAACTGTGGGACTGGGATAAAGACTCGTTCATTCGAAACGAAAATCGTGAACGCGATAAGAAAAAAACCGACAGAAAAAACGAAGATAAAATCTGAAAAAAAACAATGATTTGAATGCCTGGTAGTGTTTGTAAAGATAACGATTTCTTTTTTACTAATCTAAGTCGTGTGATTTCGTGCTAAATTTTCTGCGATCATGTGTTGAAAAATATATTAGAATTTTCACATTTATTTATGGAATAAAAACTGACGTCTCTTCCCTTCTTTAAACTCAGTCGAGTCATTTATAAATAAAAAGGGATATATTTCATAATTCTACGTTTTTTTAATGTGATTTCTGAGCGTGGTTATGAATTTTCAAGCTCCTGTCTGTGGTGGATTTCATTTTAGTTCTTATTTATGATAAAATACCTCGTACAAAATAAATCGAGTGTTTCGTCAGGGGATTCCTCATTGCTACGTGGGTTGACGTCATCCATGCGTTAACGATTGGCTGCCGGACTGTGACTTAACTTCCGTTTACGTGACGTCATGTCCGCGTAGACACAACTGGACGGTTCGTTTCACGCGACACGCGTGAACTTTTCAGACCTACAGCTGAGTAATACCTTGTAGTTTGCGTTAGGCTTACTAATGATTTTGCATACCGGATGAAAAGCTACTCGTAGATTTGTAAAAATAAATCCATATACAACATAACATAATTTGTCGTATATCATTATGTAGATTTGTTTTGTATTTAAAAATGTGCACAGATTGTGTAGCCTATATAGGTGCGTACCGCCAGATGACAAAAATCAAACCAATTTAGGCTGATGTATACACAATCAACGAACTATATCAAGTTCAATGAGTTCATTTTTATCCGTACGAGTAATCGTGTTTATCCATCGAATCGGCCCTGAGCTCTTCCACAAATTCTAGATCTCTCAGAAGAAACATTCATTTTTGTTTCAATGGTAAAAAAGCTCGTGCTTGGGCACGGGAGATTAAATCTAGGTTTATACGCTTTTTGTGAATGTGGGGCCAGTTTATTTGGACAGAACGGTAACCAACTATAGATGAATCAATCGTTCAGAAAACATGAACACCGTTTGTTGTATTTACCGAAAAGTTTGTATTTTTCAAACCTTTTTAAAAGGACAGGATTCAGAAGCTAGGCACCTGAGAGTTCGTTGATAAATGGATGAAACATAATTTAGTAAACTACACGGCATTTATGAGTTCTCATACAGCTTGAAATACACGGAGCTCGACAGGAATTATCACCGCAAGCCATGCAACCCCGAGCACATTCAGTAAACCCGGGTACTTCACAGTCGCTGTCACTAATTCCGGCTTCGCAGACACCCGCCATACTGAATACCACGGCCACCACGGCGATACAAATAATACCAAAAACCTACAAAAATACGGAATAAATATTCAATTTGTGATTAATTGGTGCTATATGTGCTATCTCCACTGCAACATATGTGCTATGTTCACAGAGCTGAGATCATATATGATGAGGTCAGAACATTGGCCAGAGTTCGGCTCAGACCCCCTGGACCCGAGGGGTGGATTCAAGGGGAGGGTACTACAGGGGATACGCATACCCTTAAAATGTTATGGGAAAAATATTAAACTGACACATAGAAAAGTTTAAATTCATAAGCTTGTTTTCTGTATCGAGGTCCATGTGGTCAGAATGTAGACCTCGTATTACCCATACGTTTAGTGGACTGAGATAAGCTTAGGTCAACACTGACAACTAATCTAACGCACTGGCCTTCAAATGGTCAAAATATTTGCAATCGGTTGCAGGGGTGTACAGGGGTGTTCAGGGGTATACAGGGGGTATACAGGGGTGTTCAGGGGGTATACAGGGGTGTTCAGGGGTGTACATGGACTGTTATTCATGAAGTTAGACAAAAATTAGCATGGTGTCTAATTGGTCCGCGAATGTGGTCTCCCTGGTGCGCGCCGAATCGGCGAAGTACGCCGTCTGTCTGATAAAATATTCAAAACATACATATATATGATGATATCGAATAACGCTCTTCGTAATTCAACGAAATTGCCTTCAATTACCATAAACCCGAGACATTTCGTGTATATATATTAGATTTGTCTCGGATAGAAATGAATTCTCAGTAGAACTCGATCGTACAGAGAAATGTAACGTTTCTCGCAAACAAACGCGATAATTACTAAATCGCTAAAAAACGACTGTTTTCAAGTTTTTTTGTGACTCTGGTATAAACGCATTCTGTATGAGTCGGCGTAGCCAGCATGTAGCGCTGTTGGCACGGGCCTACAATTTTTTTGGCTATAATTGTTACTTCAAGACATGTATAATATCCTAAGTCTATAAACTTGCTGAACTAGTTTAAAGAGTCTTAATCAATTGATTATATATACTAACTCTTTGGTTTTTTTTAATTCTGTTTAAAAGTAATATTGAAATTCATATTTTCGTGCCTTTCCTACTGAAATCCTTTGGCACCAAAAACCAGCGTAATTAGAATTATTGCCAAAACATTTTTTTTCAAACGAAAAATTCAATTTGTAACATCAATATGAAATTTTGCCCATAAAAAAAAATCGAAATAAAATTTCATGATTTAGAAAACAAATTGCCATGAAAAAATTCTTATTTGAAATACATTACCTTCATAATGTTGCGAGTGACAGGTGTTAAAGTATTTAGAGTGCTGCTGTTTTACACGTATGTACAACTGTTTTGTTCAACAGATGAATCCAAAATGATTTTACCCTAAATCGCCGAGATTCATTTATAGCCCTAGCACATCCATAAACAGTTCATTAATTTTTGCGCGTTTAAATTTGACGAGTTGCGAATTTTCATGAAATACAATGTTCGCAATTGTGTAGACGGTCAGCGGTCCTGGTGCTGTATTTGTCGGATAGTTGGTGTGGAAATATTCGAAAATTGGACACTTTCGAAATAAACGTCTGTCGCTTTCGCCCCGATTGTCATGAAACTAAACGTCTGTTAAGTTTTCGATATAAATCGTTCCTACCAAATGATTTTTAACAACGAAAGTCATCAATGTTGTCGATAGATTTCAAGAATTAAGGGTCATTAAAAGTTACAGTTCATCTGAAGTCCATGTGAGGTTGAAACAACGGTTTGTATTACAAAGTGATTCGATCCAAAACCAGCTAGCCCCGTGACAACGTCAGCTGTTAGCTGTGGGTAGAACCTCATAGACAAATAATCAAACCAATTGTTTAGAAAACAATTGACGATAGAATTTTATTTCATGAAATAACAGCTGCACTGAACTATATTCGCTTTTTTCACCGGGACAAAATGTTAAATTCTCATAGAACAAAAACCACCTGCGATCTATTATAAAATTGCTTTGTATTTATCGTCCAGTTTTGCCCACGCCTGGCATAGGGCACATCAATCAATACTGACCAGGCATCTATGACGCGCTTACTAGATGATAGACCTACACACTTAGACTCGTAATTGAGACGTTGACGAGATATCTCCTATCTATTTTGAATTGCTAATGGATTTTACTGTTGCTTATTTCATATAAGTGAATTGAACTCAATTAGCCTTTTATTGCGCGTACCACATCAGGATTAATTGCGCATCTCGGAGGCAATGAAATTTTAATTCAATTTCTTAATTTCATTATGTTCTTTTATGACATGATTTCAACGCCCTGCGCCCCTATAATCACGTACTGAACCCGTACTGCTATTGTCGCACGCAAAGCTTTTTCGTCGCTTATTTGGAAAACTCATTCATAAACTCGTTGGCTTTAATCCACTATAAGCGTTCGAATCCCAAAATCAACGGTCGTTTCCCTTGAGATTCTGTGTGAGACGACTCGTTATGTCTGTTGCAGTAAATGTTCGATGGTTTAAACCAGTGCTATGCCTATAATCAGACAGAATGTGGACGATACGACAAAAGGTACGGATCGCCGCATATAGCGAGGCGGCCAAAAGCTGTGAATTTCAGTTTTGAAGCGACACTTAGAATGTATATGTACCGATAATCATAACTTTTCCGCTCCTTCTTTGGGAAGAACTCAATGATAAATGTTTTTGCCAGTAAAAGTCTGTTGCTCATCATGGCTTACAGAGGCGTCTATGTCTTCCATCTAATCTGTCTCGCATTTTTTTATCGTTGACCATTCTAATGTGGATGCCAATTTCCCTGCGTCTTTCCCTTCTTCCGATTCGGATGAGGTCTCGGAGCCTTGATCCTCGAGACTCGTGGCCATTAGCCGGTTATCTATACTAAACGAATCGGTGTTTTTTTTTTGCGTCTGTTGTTGACATAGCAGCGGATTAATTGCGGATTGTCTGCACGTATAGTCCTCCTCTCGTCTGCATCTCTTATTCAACATCAGACGACGAATATCGTCATAAATCATCCTGCACTTAGGACCGTATTGTATGATATAAAATGTATATCACGAGTCCGAAAAAAAAACGATATTCGTTTGCAGAATTTTGGGCACTACGTCGCCCACTGAAGTCGTTCCTCGGCGCCGTGGCCGAGTGGTTTAAGCCGCCGGTTACTGGTCTCGTCAATCCAGGGTTTATGGGTTCAAACAGAGTTTTTTGGTCGAAGGTTCTTCTCTGGTCTCCCCCCCCATTGGTAAAAAGATTATAATGCCCTGCGTGGCGCTAAGCGGGTTGAGGGTGAAAAGAAAAAGAAGTCGTTCCTTGTTTCCTGTATCGGTATTCTGCCTATTCCGTATCAGCAAATCGTCTGAGACAATTCGTAACGAAAATCTCATGCATTATAGAGATAACATGAGCAAATGACTTGCAGATACACACTTAACAGCTCGGGCGGTTAAGCCGTGGCCGGCTCAGGCCCCCCGGGAATTAGATCTAACAGTTTCAGTTTCGGCGTACACTTATTACACACGCCAAAATATATCATAGCTAATTGCCGCACGTTGTTACAATATACAGCAGGGAACTGACTCGTATACGATCCTTCATTGAATATGTTCTTAGCAAATACACCTAGGAACTAACTACTGCGCGAGGATAAGCTATATCCCCTCGACGGCTAGCAGTTCAAATATGTATCAGATTTCGACTCATCGAATGTTGGTTACGCAACTTCAAGAGAGATTCTATAAACTCATGATGCGTAACGCATCTCGGCACCGGATCTCCGTCCAGTCGATCGCGTGATTAGAATTCTAACGACCGAAGATTTCAGTCGGGAAAACGGATGGTGAATATTGATGCTCCGGAATGAATTGTCAATATTGTTGCTGTGGAAAATGAACCGAGCATGGACTTGGCGCAAGTGAGCATTTCGACAGGAATATGCACAAGCGGTTAAGACCATAAAGGGACACAGCGGGTTGGTATTGGAATAAACGGAGTTTACTTCGTGAAGTCAGTTGAAACAAGTCAAGAGCTCCGGAAAATAGTTAAATGCTAATTGATAAGTTTCTGTGGAGTTTAGAGTCGTATCCCAATCTGAAAATAGCAAACTTCCATGTGTGTTTTTCGTAACAATGTTGATAATATTCAGAATATTTGCTGCGATGGACATAAAAAGCCGAAACGTCGGTGTACGTTAGTGTTTGTGCGCGAAAACAATGTAAACTTAATTTTCGGCTTTTAACGTTAATGGCGCATAAATACACATAATACGTAACCGTCATACGAGAGGCTTGTGATATTTGATTATTCGATGGTTTGCATTAAGTCCGCGGACTGTGAAAGGATGCTGCTATACGCTTGTTTTCCCGCGGGACGAGGAATGATTGAATAATAGAAACAGAACAATAATTCGGGCGGGGGAAAGTCTATACTGCGCGACGATGATGCGCTCTCACTCCCGTGTATCGGATATAAACATTGACAGGATGAAAGCGACAGTGACAATTTCATGATGTATCGTCTGTCATCGTCTCTCAGCTTGTCGCTCGTTCCGACGAATGGATGTTCGAATGAAAAATTATTTTTTTTTTGCGTTTACAGTTGTTTTCATCCTCTCTGCTCGCGCATTGCTGAGTGATGGATGTGGATATAGCGTCTGAACTGCTCGGTAAATATCAATCGATGATGCTTAATATTCTCAACTTTCTGAACTAGCTTCACAGTTGTGGGCTTGATTTGAAGATCCAGTTCTACAGTTGTGTAGGTTTAATTTGACTCACGATCCAGTTTCACAGTTGTGTGTGTGTGGGTTTAATTTGAATCGGGATCCAGTTCCACAGTTGTGTGTGTGGGTTTACTTTGAATCTGAATTCTGTTCCACATTAGTGATTTAATTCGTTGTAGACAAGAGATAATTTGACTTTGGATCTAGTTCCATAGATACGGGTCTATTTTCAAGTCAGTATCTAATTGATTTTACCTTAGTTATCTTTTTTATTACGTTTGTCGTCTTTATGTGAGAAGACGGTGATTAAACAAACGCAACCAAAAGAAATTTCTGGTTGCTTGGAAACGTAAGTAAAATTGGCAGATGCCAGTCGATACCCGAGCATCAGTTGTTGATAGCCCTTCAAAATCACTGATATACCGTAACAGCTTGCGAACGGGCACTAAATGAATTATTTATTCACAATGATACGTAACTATTGAAAAATCAAATATTTGATATCAAGATCTATTCATCACGTGCTGAGTTGACTTGATTGTAGTGGTTTGTTTGAGGATAGTCCAAAGTGATCAGTAACAAAGGTAATACGCGTACATGCGCAGTCGCGGTAGATTTCATGTTAGAATCTGTATATACAGTTTACTACTATAACGAAAAAACTATGCTTTCTTTTCGTATCTTTTTATACACAATCTGTTTCATAAGTATCATAACATACCTGTCAGTGCGTGCGGTGTAAGCGAAACTCGTTTCACAAACAATTAAGACGTTCCGGGGAAATGTAGCTATAGAGAGGTCGGGTGGGAGAGAACTTCCTCTGGGCTAAACCAAACAAACCATCGTTTTCGTTCTGTAACCGCGCGCGGAGGCTGTATGCTCAAACGCTATCGGATTCTATAATCTAACCTGTGACTGTAATATTTCATTCGGTTAATTCCGGAGCAGTGTCGATGGGATTAGTTTATGGAATGGTTTGATGATTGATCGGTGTAATGTAGACGTTTCTACCACCTTGTATGTCGGCGGTGTGATGTAATCATCGAAGTCAACGTTGTATATCCACCTGATGTTTGTATAGCAATAAGCTGATTTAGAATAGCAATAAACTGTCGAATATCATCCCCCCGATAGTATCGCCGTCCTTGTTGATAAACGTACTTCTTTCGTAGATGCCAATTTCCCATCGCGTGTAGAATATAAACGCTGACGACTCCCCTTGAGTCCTATCAGCTCATAGTCACCACGCGTCTTCGCATCAGAAGCATTTCCAACAACTCAATAAAACCTGTCTTTTCAATTTCAGACATAGTCGAAATATGACACGATGCAGACGACAAGTGAAAAGTCGACAGGTGGAGCCACAGGAGATCCAATAGATGGCGCCACTTCGAAGCTAATTGATGGAGCCACAGAAGGAAGACCAACAGTTGGAGCCACAGGGGACCAAAAGGATGCAGCCACTGCAAAGCTGATCGAAGGTGTAACAGGGACAATAGGAAAGTCAAATTATGGGGCCACGGGTAGGCCAACGGACCGAATCACTGTAGGGTCGCCAGGTGGAGCCGCGCAAGGTGAACAGAGGAATGACTCGTCACCGGATGTGTGTCCACCGACTCCATCGACGGTAAATACAGATCAAACCTGTGCACATTGCGATCACATTCGGTTCAATACCGAGTTATTGACACCTTATTCCCATCAACATTCATCATCGTATCAGAGACCGGCGCCGAGTGTCGTCACGTCCCACAGTGACGATAACTTACTGTCAGCCACCCGTGATCTTCAACTGGCGCCCGCGAAAACGCCGTCTACTCGACTGAAGTGCGATAAGGCCACGATGACGGAATACACGTCGTTATCTCATCGCGCTAGAATCGATCGCGAACATGCGACGAAAAAAGACGCGAAATACACGGATGATAAAGAACGATTTCACTGGTACGATCACAGAGCTTGTATATTCGGTTGGGGCCAATTACTATGCGGCGTATCTTTAGTGATAATCGACACGATAATCGTCGCGGGGGGTTACGTCCATCACGATTCCGACAATATAGCTTTCTACGTGTGGGAAAGTGTGTTTTGTTTTCTGGCCGGCGCTGCTGGATTCGTCGTCAAAAAATGGAAGGATTCCTGGATTATTGGGCTATGTATGGCCCAGTTTACGATTTCTGCTGTGATATTGGGCGTGTTTTTTACCTGGACCTGCCTTATTCTGAATCGATTCGACGACGGTCCGAATCCTGTACACTTGAGTTTCGTCATTCTAGAAGTTGCCGTCATATGGCTACGCGATATAACGTTGCTGATGAGCGTTGTAGTTTCGGCGTTACAAACGTTGATGACGCTCAGATATTTGTGGCGTAAACACAACTGGGAACAGAAAATACCCGAAAACCACCGGAAGTCCATACGCAAATACAGCAGACGGTTAAAACGAATGATGACCGTTTGATTTTTTGAAATTTGAAAAAAATACTCTTGTCTTATATGTGAACATATATTTGTATTTATTGTTTTAAAGATTCGTTTTTCATTTTATGAATAAATCTTAACTTTGTCGGTTTCCATGGACAGGTGACGACTGTCCGCGATTCACTTGAAGGAAAACCAACAATATTGAAGAACTTAAGTCATTTTCAAAACTAGTTTGACTCATTGCAACGTCGCTACTTTCTAAGTTTTGAAAAAAGCTCATTGAATTGATTCGAAATGTCACCACTTTCATCGTTTTAAAATGGATCATAGAATTTCTCATGTAAACGTCGCTACTCTTTAGTGTTTCTTCGGTATCGTGGCTTTTTCGGTTTTTCTTGTGGTACAGGAAACTCCATACTTTTATTTTCCTAACAATTAGAAAATTCGACTCCATAGGGACGACGCACGCACGATAAACAAAAACCAATCAACATTATTGAAAAGAAATTCCCATTTGTTATTTACGACAATATGAACTTTATTATTAATATTTCAAAAAGAGAAAAAGATGAAAATAATTTGAACGTGTTTTTTATAGCATTCGTTTATAGATTGATAGCAACACGAGAATCTGAATATAATACAAAAATATATATATATGCAATATATAGATATGTTTTAATTTTACATGATTACATTTAGATCGAATAAAAACCCTTCAAGTTTTCGATTTCATCAGAGAGTAAATATTATGAACTCGAACTTGTCGATGCACCCGTTGGTCGGATTTCAGGACCCAGTTCCGCAGTTGCAAGTATCATTTAATTCTCGTGTTAATCACCGCCGCAGGATCAGGTCCTACCTCACTGATCACCGTCAATTCGTTGCTTGTTCATCCTGTATTACATCGTTCGGCCGGTACCCGAAGACTTCTGGATCGTTCATTTAACCTCTCGAGGGGACCACGGCCTTTGAAGTGTTGCCCGCACACTTGAGCAGCAAACAAGACTCGGAACACGCTTGTCACTTAAGACGGCGAATGCAATAACCTTCTACATATATTCTCACTCATGACGTGCAACTGGGTCCTGAAATTTCATACTCATCTTCGTGGCACCGTTAAATTCAAATAGGAAAATATTCCCGCCAGTCATCTTTACCTTGATAAACACTATTACGTACATTTCACAACAAGGCAACTCAGGAGGAGGTAATTTTTTACAGCAAGATGTTTTGATCCTTTTCACATTGAGAAGATTGTACAACACGAGACGATGCAGAAAATGCATTCGACACAAACAAGAAAAGAGAACGTAAAAAAAACGTATAAATTAGCGACACTGAAATAAGCGGAGAGAATTGAGATGGTTTTTTTTCGTTTGGGACGATATTACTTTTCGCTCTTCAAGATCCATCATTTGAAGCTTGCAGGAGTCGGTTCAATAACTTCTACATAAAGTAGTTTCAAAGCATTTGTTAGATGCATCAAAACTAGTCCTTACGGCTCGTGAAATACTAATTATTAAAATGTCCTTAGGGCACTTTGGAGTACTTCTTACTAATCCGCGAACCTGGCGATAGCGTAGTAGCGAATATGGCGAATTTTTGAATAGAAAAGAACTTTCTGATTTACTCTTAATCGTCTGAGCGGAAACGGTTAAAAGTTTGGAGAACTGTTTAGAGTTTGTGAGCAGAAGACGAGAAATAGTTTCAGTATAATAAACACGTTAACTGTACACAATATGGATTTTGATATCGGTCGTTTCTATGCGACAAACCTTCAAACTAAGCCACTTCGTGTTTAGTAGATTTCTGATGTCGATGCACGCCCTCTAAACTGGAGAAATTCTTGCCGCATTCTTTACATTCGAATGAATGTAACTTCATATGATTCCTCAAACTGCTTACGTAATAGAACGTTTTACCGCATTTCGGGCAGTTCAGAGTCGGGCCCGTGTGCGATCGGCGGTGTATTTGTAAATTGCCCGGGTACGGGAAGCCTCGACCGCAGAAATCGCATTTGAAATGATCGGCTCCGTATTGGGCGTTGATGTGCTCGCGTAATGATCGATAATCTTGAAAATGTAGGTCACAACCTTCGCATTTAAACGGTTTCTTCTTGTCGCTGTTTTCGGCGGACGAGTCGCCATTTTGTACATCCGATACCTGATCTGCAAAACAAATGTTTTTACATAAGTTTTGAAAGCGTTGAGATATTTTCACATTCTTGATCAACAATGTTATTGATAAAACGACTCTAGGATTAAATTGACTACGTTTAAAGCATTAGCTGGTCGGATTTTAACGAAGCAAGTTTGGTATATAATATGTTTTACACGTGATGTCATGATTTTTAGCCCGTCAGTGCTGGAGACTTGCCATACATAAGATCAACAGATAATATGGATCCAGGGGATTTAGAAACTTCGCGGGTCCGTCATGTAAATCATAATCGTTAGCCAAACAGCATGCAGGCGCAGTCAAGTCAAAAAAGCACGTGGCTGCAAGACCTAGCGTTAGACCGATAAAAAAACGACTGTATGACTTGTCAACTTACCGGATAGTACAGAATGAGGAGATGCTCGATTTGAACCATTCGACTGTCGAGAAGTTTCATCAGGATTCACTGAATCTCTATTCGTTCCTCCAATTTCATTTAACGTCGATGAATTCGACGACGGCGATTTGGTTTCTAAAATGCTTTTAATTTGCGGATGATTCGAACTCAGTTCGTTTGCAGCAGCGGCAGTCGAGCCGGTCGCCGCCAGCTGATCAGACGATGGCGATGACGTCATTGATTTCTTACGCGCGCGAGCGGAAGTCGAACGGCTACGTCGTCGTTTGGAAGATGGCGGCGGTTTCGAAGGCGGTTTCAAATCGATTTTTTGATTCTCTTGCGCGGCCATAGCCAACAAAGACATGGCGGCAGAACCGTCGGCGTATAAGGCTTCTTCGGTGGCATTATTCAATCCCGCTCCTACGGAAGTTGGACTACAAGAGCTAGCCGCTCGAACACTCTCGAGAATTCGTCTGACGTGTAGCTCGGCGTCGGTTTCGGCAGCACCGTTCGACGTGTAACCGGCGCCACCTGCCGTCGATTCGGTACGGCGGAAGTTTTCCCGATATTCTGGAAGATTCAAAGCACCCATGATGTCGTCTTCGTTCTCGTCCGGGTATAGTTCCGGTTCCGGTTTCAACGCCAGATTACCGATGCTCATATCACGTGACGCGATGGCCACGTCTCGCGCGGCGGTTATCGGGTCGACATTAGCCTCGTTGGCCGACTGCGACATCAAACTTCTCAAAGCCTCCAACTGATAGCGATTACACGCGGCAATTTCACGCAGTCTTTGCTCTTGGAATTCGTTATTTTGACTCAAATGAGCGCTCAATGCCATCTGAGCGACCGTCGACAGGCCGGACAACAAATGACCGTTATGATTTGAAAACACGGACGAGTCTTGAGAATTTCGTTGATCGTCTGCCATATCGTTACCGTTCGCTGATGAAACGTCGTTTAAACCTTCAACTAAACCGGGTGTTTTTATGTTTCCAGACGCCGTCACAGAAATACAGCGCATTCTCTCACCTGTGAAAACAATGTGAACATAACGTATGCATATTTAATGGCAATGATGTATGTATCGATTCTGTTACACCTGCCCAGAAGTTTTTTTCCAATTTTCTATCAGTCTGCGTCGAATTGACAGTGGATTCATTCAGATCCGGAATATATATTTACGTGTATATGTATGTATGGAGAGAGTGCCATCGCGATTCTCACATTTCCAATCAACCTAAAACCCCCGCTACTAACGGAATGTACAGACTCTATCTTATCACGTATTTATGAGGCCAGACGGTTTGTTCGATGGCTCGACGACTGGTAAAATGCATCAAATTGACGAGACCTGTGTCGAATATACAGTAGGCCTACCGTAGCAGGAATAATCTCAGGGTGTTGGAGCGGGGGAGGG
Source organism: Tubulanus polymorphus (assembly GCF_964204645.1). NCBI lineage: Eukaryota > Metazoa > Nemertea > Palaeonemertea > Tubulaniformes > Tubulanidae > Tubulanus > Tubulanus polymorphus. The sequence goes on from NC_134031.1 coordinate 1,945,094, forward strand.
GAGAAGGGAGAGGGGAGGAGGCAGTGGAGGAGGCAGTTAGAAGAAGTTTCTCTCTTTTTGTCGGAAGTGGCCTCGTACCTGTGACGTCAGCGGCCCTGCGAAGTATATGCCATCGATACCAGGTCTCATCATCAGCGGCGACTATAATCTCATCCAAAATATCGAGATGTTCTTTCAGACATTCCTTCAACGATGATTTGGAAACTTCTGCAACGATATCAACATCAATAGATTAACAATTCAACTATTTGTAACTAGTTCCATCGTTATATAGATCGTGTCTACGGCTTGTACCGTGTTTGGGATCATGCTATGCTGCTGTATGCATGGGCCAGTCCTGGGCTTTGCCTTCATATCAGTTATAGTCAAGCCCGATATCGTCCATCGGTGATTGAGGATGTTGGTAAAGTGAGTATGGCGGTATATCGGGAGTTAATTGTAATTAGTTCCAAAACCGGCATACAGATGTTCCGTTCTTCGAAAATAATGGACGTAAAGGGGGTGGGGGGGGGTGGGGGGGGGGGGTGGCAGTTAATCGGGATCGGGGTGGGTTTGCAACCAGTAATGAAACACTACGAGTAGTGTCAAATTGTATCGTCACTTTATCTACAAGATGTACATACTCATCAGGGGCATGGTTTCTTAGCGTCGTTCAACATCGAAAGTACATCGCTGGTCCTTCGGTGGTGAAGCGCAGTTTCGTCAAACCTTTAGACGTCTGATACACCTTAAGATAAAATATAAACAATATTTAATCGGGTTAAAAACAAAAAATGAAATCGTTATCCAATCAGAGATGGGTATAGGTATCGGACAACAGGAAAGAGACTTGAGCGCTTTCTCGTTCCTATGGGACCGGACGGTCTACCTTTTATTTAGAGTAGTTTAATCTGAAATCTGATAAAAGCGGTCGGTAGAGAGTTACGTAGGTTACGATTGGTCTCTACTGATTCTCGAATTCTCTTGTATAGATCATGGTGCGAATGCTACATTACTTATTTCGGAATAGCTTTTAATACTGGATGATGCTGATCGGATGCTGGGTGGAGAGTTTGTAATCCGGAATTGTAAACCGGAATACGTGCAATCGAAACCTGTTTAACTGAATGAAAACCGGAATTCAGATTGGGTCGCGGTGATTCTGCGCACCATAAAGGACGCGTGGAGCTCATGACAGTTCCGCGATACCACCATGTACAGCACGGATTCCCGAGGGAGGAAACGTGACGTCACGCAACCGCCAGATTCAAATCCCCTCGAGGAGAGATAGATATACTATATTTAGGGCAGGGTTCGTATCACGGCGTTAACGAGTTCAAGGATGAAAGGAGGCGCGTAAAAAGAGAAAGAAATTGATGAAATCGACGAAAGAAATTGACCTTCATTAGCCGAGTTGTAATATATATGTATCATTATAAGTGATGATGAATTTGATTGTCCGTTGTTGTTTAATATTATTGTATACGTGGCTCTTATTTATCAGATAATCGATTCAGATGTATGTATCCGGAATACGTTAGTGGATGATATCACCCCCACGCGTGGCTGATGGATCTCTGTGTTGTTCTCGCTGTTTTTTCTATATCGATGATCGTTATTGATGTGCCTGGGTGTTATAGGCTCGCTTGCCAAAGTCGGAATCGATACGAGACCGACGCGCCACGACGTGGTTCGAACCCAGGCTAGATCTTAACTTTCCGAGCTTGCGGTTACATATCTATTAATTCAAACACATACCGTCCGATGACGATCAGAAACAATCAATCCAGATTAAAATTCGATTATTGTATATTATTTATTCGGTCAATATAATGGGTGAAGTGTTCTAGGCCTATATAATATGCGCATGCAATGCACGAAAATCAATATGGTACATTTGATATTGATTCCTTTGCAGATGCAACGAGCCCAACATAATATTACACATAACACATATGTAAGTCCCGTAGATCTTGAGTTGAGCGATTATCAAAAATGTACCGGTAAATCTCAGATTAAAGAATGTCGGTGAATTTCGTTATATATCGATGCTGATTTCAGAGAAAAGAGAATGTTATTTAGATAGAATTCACTTGAATTAGTTGAAATTTGAACAGCATCAGTTTTCGTGTTGCGGTGTCAAAGATTGCAACCGTACTTTCGGTCTTGTTAATTGTGAGAAAAGAAAAAGCCCTGTTTTAAACTTGGTTTCAACTTACTTTTTAAAACTAATTCTTTTTTCATATTACATTATTTATCGTACAAAATGATACATTCTTTTATTTGTAAAATGCATACGTTTCGACAGTGTTTGTATTTGTATATGTTGATAAAAATTGTAAAAAAGAGCACACGTATAAAAACATAAACAAGTGTAATGAAATAGAATCTAAACGGAATGAATCTCTAACAAGGAATCCGAATCTGATAACTTACCAACTTTTCGATGCGACTCAATTACAACGTGACCTCATCATTACCCCACGTGATCGGATGACGATAGACGACTCGAACTCATTAATAACAAAACGACGATATGATCTCAGCAGGTGCTAATTGCCTTGGTCATCAGTAATTAGTCTTTACGCGTTAATGAAGTAATCCAGTAGTCACCTCTCGGCGCAGTCATTAATTTACAACACAAGTCTCCGTAAATCGAACGCTGTTCAGTTTACCGCGCTTCAATTATATTGTCCTTCTCCAATAGCGACGCCAATTGCAACAATGCGCCAACAATTCTCGTAACGCAACTACGGAAGTATTCTATCTAACTATTTATGTATCGACTTGCGCGGTATAACGTTGAGTTCTACTTTGCTATCGCTGACATTTTTTGAATCGTCGTCGCTTATTTTTCGGCGTTAACGCGAAAAACGGCGATTTTTTGCCGGTTGTGGCGGTGGTACCGATGATGTTGTATTGTCCACGCGTTGTCGTCTGATCATCAGCGGCGCAACGAACGACGGCGTACGGGAACATCTGTCGAGTACAAAGCTAGTTCCAGTAAGGTCCCTTCACATACACACACACATTGCCGGCTATCGATCGCTATATCGGGCTCTTCTGCACGCATATTACAAAATCGATATCCACGGAAAATAGCGAACGTTGTCGCCATAGCTACGCGACCACGTGACATTGATTCAGCACTTCCACCCATCGATTTTAATTTCTGTTTTATGGATTTACCCTGGGCTGCCGTTATACGACAAATATTCGATACGACGGATGTCTAGAATATCAATTCTCGACGTTGGGAACGCAACTTCTCTCGAATCCGACCAATTTCTCTCGGCAGTGTCTACCATCCCGTAATCATCATCAGTAAGAAACTCGGCGGCGACGAGCGCAGACCACCGCTCGATCGAATATCGAAACTCTTGTCGATAGAGCCAAAAAGCAACGCTTTTCTTTTTCTATCCGAGTTCAATAATGTGAAAGGTTTTCGCGCCGCCGGAATGTAACAATCGTGGTTCGAACATAACGGACATTGACACACGCGCCAAAGAAAAATAAAACCGTACACATGAGAAAAACGATCGAGTTTAAGATGTTTTGATAATCTTATTGGGCTTCGACAAATTTTAGTTTAACAACCTCTGGGTATAAATATATTTTTCGTTTTTTTTCGTGCGGAAAGTTTGTAGCGCGCCACACGGCGTACGGCGATGCATTGTTAACCATGCCCATGCTCGCAACTTGCAAAGTATCCCGCGTCGCTACCAGCAGCACACGTGACGACGCGCTTGATTACACTTGCGTCATGTGTCATTAACAGTTTGAACAAGCCATTGTTGCGATGGTCCCAAAATTAATTAAATATGATGTACGTACATGTACATATCAACCGTTTATTGTAAGGTGGCGCATAGGGGCGGCTCGAAAATGTAAGCTCATATACACATGTCAAATTGAACCATATTCTTCATATTCGCGGAAGAAAACTGGAATAGCACGTAATACTAATCATGATGCTCACATTGCTCTCCATATTATAAAGGTAATTTCCAAAAGAATAAATACATAATTCATGAATTGTTCTTGTTGCCGCGGCGAACTATCGTTCAATATGTTTGTTTTATCGTGCATATATTTCATAAGAGATTCCGTTTGACCTTGATCATTGCGCGTCACTTTTGTCTTACGAGTGCAATTTGTTCGCTCACTGCAGAATGTATATTTTGTTCACCAGTAACTCAGCTACATCTTTAATTCATATTGTTGGTGTCTTTTTTGGCGCCGTTAAAATCGTTACAGCATTATATTGATATTGCGCATCGACTCACACCCCTTATCAGTACCCCTTATTTAGTAACCCAGTTGATAAGGGGTACTGTATGAGTCGTAAATATTGGGCTATTCGTGTCGGTCAGATATTGTCCACTGGCCTGTAATCAAATTCAAAATAGCTTTATTGATCTTTAAAATCATTTTATCTATATTATATGAATGATTTATTGTCGACAATCCTAAACAATCAGTCATGTGCATATATATGTGATTTTCGAAGGCGTTATTAAACTTACAAGTTAGATTTACTCGTTAATTTCTTTGATGTTTGAAAAAAATGTGTCGATCATCGAGATGCATTTAGTACCGAACCGCATTGCGCGCTCTGCTCCCGCACGGATGCTGGAGCGCGCGGCGCACGGATCGTGAATAGGAAGGCTCCCGCCTGATGTCGCCTTGGTGATCGTGAAACAGATGTTGTCATACACACCGTTTCACGAATCCGATGTACGACTATACGACACCGGTATATAGAACGATGACTCACAGAGCTCTCGGATTCTCGGGGAAACACCCTCCTAAATCAAACATGAACTAGATATTCACGGCGTCCTGTATTGGCAGGCGCCGATTATCACACACACGGCCGGTGGTCCACGTCAGTTAATGAATGACCACGACTTTACTTTCCCCGGTGAAATGATGAACGCGCTCTGAGTTTGGTAGGTTATTTCCATAGTTTTATTTCAGCGCTCAAACTGTGTACAGTTAAGTCTCAACACATTCATTAGATAGTAGTATAGCGGTTGCCGGGGTTATTGATTTGACACAAGGGACAATGAAAACTTGATAGGCTTATGCACGTTGTATATATAGTAAATACTGTGTTTTAGTCGTTAAGCTTATACTGGAACAAACGCGTGTCCTTGTTGGATTACTACTCTTGATCCGTAGACACAGGTGAGGAGTGATGATGCGGTTTGCAAAACCGAGGCTGATTTAAACGAGAATAATGCATCGGGTTATATTATCCTGTCGTGGAAATTAGATGCAAACGATCACTATCAATATTCATGATTCAGTATTAAAGTTTGAATTTCTGTATAGATAAAATTTAAACAGCTTAAACGGTTTCTGCGGAATATTGCACAATATGTGTCATATGCAATGGATTAGCATCTACAGAGGGTGAGGAGAAAAGTGACGGGGTTTGCAAAACCGAGGCTGATTTTAACGAGAATAATGGACTGGGAATCGATGACCTTCAAAAACCGGCTGATAATTATTATTATTCGATTACGGCAATGAGATGCAAAGGATCGCTTTGTTTTATTGCTCAGTATTCATGATTCAGTGTGAAAGGTTCAATTACTGTATAAATAGAACTTAAAACGAGCTTAAAAGGTTTCAGCGGAATATCGCATGATGATTCATTTTCGGCGATCCCTTTATTCGTCCCATCAAAGCGGTTTAATGAACTTTCGTTATTGTTCATGAAACAAGATTATGATGATTATTCGCCGATGCGAACCATTTCATTTTAAATGTCGAATGATTTTTCACGGCCTCAGGTTAATTCAACACTAATTCGCTGGCTCCCGGCAGATAAAACTGTCTCTTGAAATAAGTCCTAGGTACGTGTTTCATGGATGTGTTTTCTATAGGTGTATACGGCTTCTGTCTACGTCGTTGATTTATGCATAGTGTCTAACACAGACAAACAATGTCGTCACGTTTACTACAAAAAATGTCACTGATTGTATATATACATACACATCTATATATTTCATATTCTACGCAATACTTTATCTACATGTATATGTTGACTACAGTATTTTACTCGAATAAAACCTGTTAAAAATTCGAAAAATCTGGGTCATAGTTAATACTTCAAGCTTTGAGCGATACCTGCTATATATATATATATATATATATATATATATATATATATATATATATATATATATATATATATATATATATATATATATATATATATATATATATATATATATATATATATATATATATATATTTAAGGATGACTCCGCCGAATAAACAAAAACCACGGGACGACCGTTCTCGTTGAAGTATCGAGTGAAAAATTAAGGTCGCAGGCCCGTAGGCAGAGGGGGCTACTGGGGTTACTGGTAAACCCTCATTTGGCTGATAGTGCCCTTTTTCTGAGATGTACTTATTTGATTTAAAACCCTTTACTTCTTTACCTTGAGCAAACTTTTCACGAAAGGCCACTTTCACATAGCACGGCGCAACATTTTATGGGCATATTGAGGGCACCCTTTCCACAAAAAGGACACTTTCATTGACGTAAAAGGGCAGTTTCCATGCATAAGATTGAACCAGAAAACGACCCTTTATATCAAATAACCCCCACTCTCTAAATCCTGCCTATACGGGCCTGAGTCGGTCACCATCGCATCCAATTTTAAACCAAGTGAAATATGGCCCAAGGCCTAGACGATAATTACTCTGATCATATTATTCAAATCACGAATTTATTGCCGATTTAACCGGTATCGATTACTGAAATATATATAAAGTTAACACCGTGATTTAGAGAACAGATTTCCCAAATAGTGTATTATATATTAGTATTCTAAACGGACTTTGCATTTTTATTATCAGTTGAGATGTAATAACTATAAAGATTAACACACATCAAAGCTGCTGACGTTCTAATTTATAATGGATATATTATAATATATACAGTAAATTGAATCGTATGTCAATTAATAGTGAAACTATGAATGTGAAATTTGGTGTTTGTTTGTTTAATGGTGACTAACATTGAGCGTATTCGGTAAAGCGACATTCTTTAGTTAATCACACATTATTCATTCTTTAAATTTGAAACGACTATTTTCAGATCAATTTCGTTTGCACCGTGCTTGAATTTCTTCTTTCTACCGGTATCGCTCTTTACTCGGTTCGATTCCACATATTTTGCCCAAGCTTATATTTGTTGATTTAATATCTTCTTTCCGGCGCTGGCGCTGTGGTGCCGGTGCGGTGTGTATTTTTAGATGCATATCTACGAATAGTTTTTGCTACTACACGCATCGACGCGTTTGCATAAGATATCTCATTTTGATCCCGTATATCATTTAATTTCAGACGATGCACCAGTACGCGATGTTGAAGTTACTGTGGTTCACGGCGGCTGCAGCTGCAGCGGTTCTATCAAATCAGGTGCTAGCCTGTCCACAGCAGTGCACCTGTTCGTCCAGCCGGGACGGACTTCAGGTTAAATGCAGTGGACAGTTCAACAATTTTCCGACTGGTATTCCGGTGGATGTCGTGTCTTTGACGATTGTCGGCGCCCAGAACGGCTCGTCTGCGATTACCGATGTAACCTCCACTAGCCTATCAACGTTCACCAAACTGCAGACGTTGATTTTGACCCAGCTCGGTATTCGAAACGTCGCCAGTGACGCCTTCGCGTCGAATCCGACCATCAAGGATTTGGACCTGCGCAATAACCAGCTATCTTCGTTACCGACTGGCCTGTTTGCCAGTTTTCCGCTTCTCGTTAAGTTGGATTTATCGCACAATCAAATAACGACCATACAATCGGGAACTTTCACGCCGTTGATTTCACTTTCGTTTCTCAATCTGAGAAATAACGCTATTTCTAGCCTGAACAAGTCTACGTTTCAGGATCTCGTTCGCCTCGAGAGCGTGGACCTCAGCGACAATCATGTGAACTTCCTCGAACCGAACATATTCCAAGGTCTCAATCTGTTGCGCACTGTCAAGTTAAACAATTGTTCTCTGACGAATTTGGATCCTCAGTTTTTTTCGAATGTTCCTCGAATTAAGATCGTCGATGTCAGAAATAATCGTATATCCACGATCGCAAGCGGTCTGTTCGCTAACACGTCTGCTCTGATCGACCTACAGCTGGACGGGAACCTGTTAACAGCGCTACCTTCCGGCGTATTGACCGGACTAAAACTTAAAATGCTCGGACTATCCAAGAATAGTATTTCATCAATAGATCCCGCCGTATTCTCGGAATTTTCCTGCGATCGGCTCCGTCTAGCGGACAACGGAATGACGTCACTAGTGCCCGGGCAGTTCGACGCTTTGAACGGGAGCTTGCTCTCTTTATATCTCGCCGGTAATCCATTTCGTGAAGTAACGAAACAGATGCTATCGTTCATACCGAAGCTACGAATTCTCGATCTCTCCCGCGCCAAACTAGTTTCATTCGACCCGAACATTGTCAGCGGTTTGGAGATTCAGTTGTTGAACGTATCGCGAAACGACTTCCGCGCCTTGGGCGACGATGTTTTAAACGCTTTCGCTAAACTCGGACTGGTAGATCTCACCGAGAACAACTGGAATTGTACGTGCTTTCAGAGTAATCTGCAAACATGGCTCAATTCCGCGGGATACAGTCAAAACTGTGTACCGGGAAACTGGCCGAACCACGCCGCCAACAAACCATTGTCCGAACTACGTAAGGAATTTAACTGTTTGCGATGTGGCCAGTATCCAACCGTAAACAGGGGTAAATTGATCGCTAATCTAACGGCTAAAGAGCTGGAACAGTGTATCTACTCGGCTTCCTGGTTCACGTTGGACCGGCAAGTCATGGTATTCGCCGGTGCAACTTGCATCTTAACGGTCATCATATTCGTGGCGTTCACCTTGATTTGCCGTGCTTTGCGCAGGAAACAGAAAGAATACGATTTGAAAAGTAAAACCGTTAACAATCAATCGGTATCGGTTATTCCGGACAACGACAACAACGGCTACGCTTCCAGCGCGCCGATTCTAGCTTCCATGGAGGATCTCACCGACGGTCAAGGTCGAATGTTTACGAACCCGGCCTTCGCTCGGAGCGATAGCCGCGTAAACGTTGCGCATCATAGAAAACCCCGCCCTTTGTCCACCAGTAGTATACCGTCCTTGGACGGTTCGGAAGAAATGACGGTCGTCATACCGAACCAAGATTATGGCGGTCATGAAAAAGTCCACCCTCCACGATACGACGAGGTCGTTCGATTAGAATCGGCCATGTGATTATAATATATCACAATTCTGTTATTCTAAACCCGTCTTATCAAAGTTACCAAGTTACGTCCATTTATCGAATTTATGTTATATATATATATATATATATACAATATTTGTTGATATTCTACTTAATGTTTAGGTAAATCACGTATTGTTTTTTTTGTTGAAAACCGTCCTAATAATTATTAGTATAGGCTTATCATAGTAAACGTTATAACTGAAAAGATATGTAAATGTTATACAGTATAATAATGAATTTTGTTCCGTCCACACCTGATCGAGTTCGATACAGTATGAACCAAATGATGATGATATATTTTTCTAATATAGCGCAACATCTGCATCATCTATGATGTAATCCTTTAAGTGACAATAAGGTTTGAAACAGAAATCCATCCATTCAGGAGATATATTGGACATAGAATGATCAAATTGATGAAACATAAAGTCAAATATGTTCTGAAAGATAAGTTATTAGATTTTGAAAATTTCGATTATAAAACTGGGATCTGCTATGACTAGGTAGCACAATCCACAGCGCAGGAACAGCGGGATTTAAAAGCCCTGTCCCCAAAATGTCTAAAATCTCTAAGAGATATTACGATTACCACGCGTTGATAAAACCATGGACTCCAGAGTGCATGACAAAACTCGACCGAGATTAAAATCAAACTAGCAGCCAGTGATTCTGTTACTAAGGCGATGTTTCATCACTTAGCGACGCGTAACAATTTCTCATGAAATAAATCGTCATCCGAAACTCAAGTATTGCCACTGGAATGAGGAGTCTGTCTGTATAAGGAATATGCGGTGGTGAAATCGAGTTGTTGCTTGGTCTGAAAAATGAGTAAAAATTATGAATCATGGGTGTTAAAAATAACGACGCTGACGCGATTTATCACGTAGCGGTGACCGTCGAATACGGCGAGATCGTCTGCGAGATCGTCTGGCGGTGACGGCGACTGCGAGACGCAATTATCCCGCTCCGACCTCATCTATATAATGACACATGACTAACAAAAAGTGCCGTATGTATTTATGGCATCGAAATGTATGTTAACGTGAAGTGCCTCGTAGAGAGCTGAATCAACATTGTCCGTTATTATACGCGGACCGAGATCGAGAATAGTTCGCGCTGACGGAGGAGACCGACTTTTTTAAGTGATGAGAATACAAAAATCTCCTCTTCCGAACACGGTGGACATGTTGTTCGTTGAAGTGTGCGCTGATATAGAAGGACTTTTGTAAATAAACACTATTTATACGTTTATATATATATATATATATATATATATATATATATATATATATATATATATATATATATATATATATATATATATATATATATATATATATATATATATATATATATATATATATATATATATATATATATATATATATATATATATATATATATATATATATATATATATATATATATATATATATATATATATATATATATATATATATATATATATATATATATATATATATATATATATATTTATATTTCGGCCTGTCCTCGTGTGCAAAAGCTATCTGTGTTTGTAAACTGGATTTTGGAAAGCCGGCTGATCGCGGTGGAGTACGAGTTAAACGTAGTTCGTTAAATTACTGATATAAGTCGTCGCGAAACACAAGGTTGAAAGTCTGGGAATATTGAATGTGTACATCCCCGGCTCGGCGAGTGGTAAAGAGATATTCCCGATAATTTGTCGAGTGGGATTTTTCAAGTGCTCCGAACATCTGTGCGAGTAGATATATATATATATTTATACGAAACAACACACGGAACGTAAAAATGCCGTAACCTCTAAAACGTCTGTTTTAAGCCTGGGGTTATCTCGACTGTTTGAAACGCGTATAATATCTGGTGAGTTGCAATAATCGAAGACAACGTATTACGCATTGAACATCGAAGCATATTTCATAGACTATCGGGAAATCAACGAATTTGAAGATACTGTAAAGACACTCTCTCCCAATTGGACACTGGCTACATTATAATGCTGCGTCGCTGAAAAATGGTAAGATTTGATTTCACTTTCGATGAACTAGTAGTATGAAATCTAAAAAAAATGATTTGGGCTGCGTGGGGTCAAAATGTTTAACTTTCATTAGCGAGAGTATTCTAAGGTAAGTAAGTGTACTACACAACCACGGAATGGCTGACAACAGCGATTTGAAAATGATGAGAATTTGTGAGCCCAGCTTAAGTTCACACGTTGGTCCTCCTTGTATAAGTAGTCTAAGATTGGTTTTTCGAGAGCTTTTAAAGTTTCCACGCAAACGTAACCTTATATTTGAAATGTCCGGTCATAACCCCTTATAACACGACATACCGTGGGCTATGTGGGCTCTACTCGTAGAAGAACAGTGCAAAATTCTATACTCCTACAATCTGTAAAAAATATTCGCTTTATTTCACAGCGAATTCTATATACCCAACGATCAAAATATTTGCATAAAAAGTTCGTTTATATCTATGTGTGACACGCACGCGATAAATCAATGATAGCGTGTCGTTACATATATATCTATATACTTTTAACGCTTGACTTCCGGTATAAATGGGCCCGGTTCAGGTAGACCGAGCGAGCGGGCGACCCCGATCAAATATTTTGATGGTGAGACAACGGCTTCCGTTCGCTCATTATCATAATATTGATAATGATAATAATAGTGATGCTGATTATTATTGTAATTGTCATAATAGGAACTCTTGGGTCGGTGTTCGTATGGTAACACGCGTAAAGTGTTTAAGTGTTGAATATACTCGGAAATACCGAGTTATTACAAAATTGCGAAACACGTCATTAATATTGCGTAAAAACCACCGGAAGACCAAGCCCTTCATTTATTAGACCAGTAGGTCTTCAATTCTTATCTCGCTGTAGAGAATTCATTGTAAGATATCGAAAAATCCTTTTTGATTATCGACAAGCTTTTATCTTCTAGCGAGGCCGAAAACTGTCAAATATATCAAAAGTAGATCGTATTATTTCTGGTAAACGAAATTCTAAATTTCAGTTTTCATGTGCTGGACTATAGAACTAATGCGTAAAAATGAAACCCTAACGATGTGTGGATTCGCTTGTATTTCATGATCATGCTGGTAATGTTACTCGCTGTATGAAAAGGTTCACAATGAGAAATATTATCGAAGGAAACCATTAAATATCCGCCCACGTATAGCTACTCAGATGAAAGTTCAACCCACCTATCAAACTAACCTCGCGAAATATGATTCACAAAGCGAAACAAACGTTATTTACAATATTTTTTACACCACCGTAAATACTGGAGGTGTGTCAATTTATAGCGCGTTGAAAAGCTGTTTTTTAATGCAACAACGCTGTACGTTTATTACACACACGTATCCACCCCTTGAAGTGCAGTTCTTTTATATTTGAGTCGAGTCGGTGACGTAAGATGCAAAATGTTCGAGTTTATTGTTTGCGAGACTGGCAATGTTTTCCATTCAGCCTCCAGAAAGACGGGAATTTTGTTCTTGCAGTCTGTCGACGATATTATGACTATTTGGTTCTATTTTTGATGTATTCTGTTGTTGGAGAGAATTCTCTTTTTGCTCACCGTTTACTATAGCAGCTAAACTTCAGCTCTGGATGGATATATTATGTAACTACAGTAAGTCGGTGGATATCTTCTCTTTTTTTTTCATAAATTCTTTATACTGAAACATCCGAGCGTATATGCATATAAAACATGTGAGTGTATATGAAGATTTTGATGGTTATCTGATTAACTTGATTAACGATCAGAAAGTTTCACTCACATATTCAGATTTGCTTGGGCGCATGCTTGAAGTACATTAAACCTTACCCTAAACATGAGAATTGAAAAGTTCTTATAGATTTATTGGATGGGAGTTTATTTGACACGTTTCGTACTCAATTCTTCATAAAAATTTAAACATAACCAAAGAACCATTTTGCCGCCATTTTGTCACGTTTGCATTTTGGGGATTCCCTAGGCATTGGAAAACTCCTTCCGTGTCATTCTGTGATAATATTCTCGGATCACCCACACGTCACTGGGAATACCTCGCCTTCACCAGACCGTAACCGTTTGCCTTTAAAAGGAGCTTCGATTCTATTGAAATACCTTAAAGAACGCGGCGTATAGATAAAGTCTATCGGAGCTACATAGTTTAATAAAATACTTTCATCAATAGATAAAATAAATGTTTTGTGCGTTTGTGCTTTCGGCCCACGATATAAACTGGTATGCGGCTGAGTGTTGAATAGAGAATCACAGGTATAACCCACTGACTGTCAGATTCATTTTAAAAATATACATATTTCTACTCAGTGCCGAGTGTGGGTGCCCATAAAACACTCGCTGTGCAGCTTTTTATTAGCATTTTTATGGAATATTTTGACGCTTATGAATACATGTATGTAATACCCGTAATTCATGAACACCGATTTCTAGATGGACCTATTCGATTTGAAACATGGCACCGCCAAAACTTTCACTGATATTCTGAAAATCGGTAGGTATGGAATTAATTAAAATGCAAAATTAAATCCTTTTGATTTTATAAAATCTGTAAAATGCTATGCTTAAAACAATCGTATATTTTAAGTCCATTCAGCGACCTAGTTGAACATTGAACCGCTTAAAAATGTGAGTATAGAATAATGTGATATCACTTGACGATATCAAAAATTTCATAACATTACATATTTTACGAAGAGCGTTACGTTTGTTTGTCGTTGATGGTTCGTACCATTCAACCATGGACATCCTCCTAATGACGTGAGTTTCAGCGGGGGGGGGGGGGGGGGGGCAACTTAGCCCTGGCAAGCGAGGATGCATGAACATGACTATGCCTGATATATTCATGGATCCATAGTAACCGCACAACTAAGTGTCATTAACAAAGTTACAAACACCGAGTAGACAATTAGACAAGTAACAACTTATCGAACATGACTCAGATATAGTTCAAAACTTAAACATGGAATTAGTTGTATGTCACATGTGTCTTGTAAGCCTTATTATAGGTTGGCTTGTTTTATATGTATGGGCGGCCATCCCCGCCAAACAGACGTTTAAGTCATCACGTGAAGGATAAACCCATAACGTGAAGGATAAACTCATAACATGAAGGATATTGTCATGACGTGAAGGACCAACTAATCAAGGATACACCTATTATGTCACCAGATGGCGTGCCAGTCGGTCGAAGTAAATTTTGTTGTACGCAGGCGTCATGACGTGAACTTTAATTACTCTAGCATGAGCGTCACTGTAGTTTCTATTAGGTTCGAATCCCACAAAATATTGATCCTTATTTCAAATTGATGACCACAATGTCGCTGATTTATTCTATAAGCAGTGCTATTAATCCCAAAAATTATTCATAGATGTGAGTCTCGATTTGACTCTTTTTTGCTCACAACTGCGGACGGACCAGGATCAGGCATTCTTCGTTTTTTGTCAATAATTGCTTAAGAAGATCATTCGTATATTTTGGATAACGTGTTATATCAGTAAGCTGAAAATTTGAGATATATAGCGGTGTAAGAATAAATCCGAATATATTTTTCTATTACACAATTTCGGGATTCGAACCTAATAGCACATACAAATAGATACTGGGGCCTTCAAAGTTTATTGTTTCATACTTGAGATGAGAAACCTTTTACGCGGCAAACAAAGTAAACCAGCGATACTTCATAATTTGCGGGATTCGAACCTAATACGCAGAAACTTATTCAAGTTACCATGTCATGACGCCTGCGCACAACTGAACATATTTCTGATCGACTGGAACGCTATCTGGTGACATGATAGGTTTATCCTTGATGACGTGAGTTGATCCTTCACGTCATGACATTATCTTTCACGTTATGAGTTAATCCTTCACGTTACTACATTATACTTCACGTTATAGGTTTATCCTTCACGTGATGACTGAAGTGTCTCTTTGGCGGGGATGGCCGCCCATATATACACTTAAAAATAGAAAGATATATGTAGAATTTTACACACAAAAACGCGTTTCTATAATTCGTAGGCTTCTCATTCCCTTCACGGTACATTGCGTCGAATTTTTCATAAGCCGTGAATAAACAGCGGATTCTATTCAGTAAAAGCGTTTTGAAACGCCCCAAATGTGTATAGAAATCCCTGTAAATAATAGGGCCATGCATTTAGATATCAAGCGAGGTGATTATTTGAAAAAATTGATCGAAAGTTCGGCTTAGACACAAATTCATGTTCAGGACTATCCTCTGTTATAAGAACTGGTTTAAAAAGAACTGGTTTTCAAGAAAATGATATTCAATAGATATTCAATAGAAAATGATATTCAAATGATATTCAATTCGTGATATCTTTTGCTCAAACCTATTTCGATCGGGCGTTTCTAATGGGGCAGGTATAGTGGAGATATAGGTGTTCCGGATATGTTTTGTAAGGATTATATCTTATGGCGCAGTTTAATCATGGCTTCGGATAGAGGATGCATTGACAACCAAAAGATGCTGCTGTCTATATATAATACATCAGGATGCTGGATTATTGACACCAATAAATGAACAATATTGCTTACATGTAGATTATTGCTTATACGGCCAAACGTTGCTTATCGAAATCTCTAAGATATTCTTATAGTAACCGGCAACAATCGAAGTTTGACATGAAAAATTGAAATTTTGGTGTCCCGTCAATGTTGGGTTTGACCGCCCTAAGACCTCGCGATTCGTCGTTCCATATCGTGATATGCTTGAAGAAATCGTGAATATTAATAAACTTATATTTTAGTCAGAGGCGATAAGAATTCATATAGAATTCATATAGAACGTGCGATCTGGACTATATCATTCAAGGCCTTACTTTACTGTGATCAAACACCGTAACATTCCAAATATCTAAATTCGAATAGCAAATAATATATTCACCTGGAATATTTAACGACAGCCGGTAGAGGATTAACACACATTAACGGCGATCAAATAAAACTTAGCTCATTTCGATTTCGGCTCACGAGGAACGAGGATGGGGGCTATGAAAGAGGACGAAACTAGGGAAGGTCTGGTCGAAAATGAAACGACCAGCGAAGAAATGGAATACGGCTCGATAGCGGATATCGCCAGCAGTCAGCCGGAGATACCGAAACGCGACGGAGAGAAGAATGATAACGTCAATCCGAAATCAAGTCGTATCTGCTGTAAGACTAGCGTAACGGTGGCCATCGTTTTTATCGTAGGTTTGACTTTGGTTACGATTCAAATGACGTCTGGTACGATTCTGGCCGTTAGTTCGCAGTTGCTTCCCGCAACTCACGACAAATCGACGCACCATTTGGTCGCCGTGAAGATGGCGTTCGTTCAAGTCGCGTTCGAGGTGGGTCTCATTACTGGAGTGATTCTTTGTGGAAAAGTAACGTACACATTCGGCTATGTCTATCCGTTCTGGTCCGGTCTGATAACGGCGTTAGTAGCCATCACTATGTCGATTTTTGCGTTTGTTTGGTGGATACTACCCATCGCGCACTTGCTGATCGGCTTATCTGTGGCGTTTATTCGCAACGCCGGATCGACGATGGTCGCCGTTGCCTTCGACGATAAATCCAAGCGAGTGAAAGCCCTGGCCGTGTTGTACAGCTGCCGGTACGGCGGGATCGGACTGGGATTTGCCACCGGTTTGTACGAGGTACATTGGCTCGGACGTTCCATACCGTTCATGATACTATTCATAACGCTAGGTATAGCCATAATCGTGAGATCTTGCATCGAAGTTGAAAATAACCGAGATTTGGACGCGAAAGTGGAAAAACCGTTTCAGCTCAAAGTTGTAAAATCGATGCTGACCGATCCTCAAACTATGACGTTGATAGGTTTAAATAGTATATATTCAGTTACTTCTAATATATATCTTAGTTTGGTGCCTTTGTGGGTAATGGAATATCTAAAAATTGAACATTGGCAACTGGCTACTGTCCGATTGACTTCGACTGTTACTTTTATATTAAGCTCTAATATTTTCGGTTTGGTCATCTCGAAAACGATTCACCATCGTTGGATTTATTTCGTCGCCTATTGTTTACTAGCGACTACGTCGTTCATTTCGTACCCGTTTATCACGTATATCTGGCAAGCGTTCGGTCCGGACTGCCTCGCTATAGTCGGATTCTCGTTGCAAGGTTGTTTCTATAATTCGTGGCTGTCGGACGTCGCCGATAAAAAATTCGACCAAAACTACGAAACTATATTCGCTTTAAGTGTAGTGATAAGCCACGTAATAACGATTGCAGCGCTATCGACGGCCGGCACCCTGCAGCATATCGTCGGCTATCCGGCAATTTTTATTACCGTCGGTATTTTGAATTGTATCTATTCTTTTACTTCCTTAATTGTTCGAGGTCACTGATAATGCGTGTCGAGCATGCGATGTGGTCCTGGCGAAAAGCGCGTAAGGCATTTTTGTGATTTTCATTCGTTTCTGGCGGATGACCATTAAAAAACCTTAATATTTATGTAAATAGGAAATTATCGATAGCGAATTCGATAAATTCTTTAATGAACATTTTAACTCGGCACCCACGATAGATTACATTTATATACAATGTATACATTTGTTCGGGTCACAAGTTATTGTTAGAAATGAAATATGTTGATGTATAACAATAATTTATTCAATGCCAATATATTTCCCTTAAAAAACGGCTGGGGCTTTAGTTTATGTTCTGTAAACGTCTTTTGCGGGTTTTCGCAATGGATACTCGCAAGTGCTTATGTTCAGAAATCAAAAACATTCACGTTAAAGTGAGTCTATATATGATTTAATTCTCAATATTTTGTTTTCAATGTAAATTTATTCAAATCTGCTGTAATATTTAGATATTTTCGTCTAAATACGGAACAAACATTTGGAAATAGTGTAGAAACGTGTTGAGCTCTGTGTGACAGGTGGCTTAACTATAGAGCTATTCATCGTGTACGTGGGAAACCTCTGGAGAGCGAGAGAAGGGAGTGAGAGGGGAGAGAATGGGGCGAGAGGGGGATGGGAGGGCAGAGAGAGAGAGAGAGAGAGAGAGAGAGAGCGCGGTGAGAGGGCAAAGAGAGGAGTGAGAGGGCAGAGAGAGGAGTGAGAGGGCAGAGAGAGTGGTGAGAGGGCAGAAAGAGGAGTGAGAGGGCAGAGAGAGAGATGAGAGGGCAGAGAGAGTGGTGAGAGGGCAGAGAGAGGAGTGAGAGGGCAGAGAGGGGGAGGGTGGGGGAGAGAGATAAGGGGGCAGGGAGATCGGCGAGACGGCAAAGAGGGGGAGGGTGAGAGAGAGCGAGGGCAGAACGGGAGAGAGGGAGGTAGAGAGAGAAGGCAGAGCGGGAGAGAGGGAGGTAGAGAGAGAGGGCAGAGCGGGAGAGAGGGAGGTAGAGAGGTCCTTGTGCAGTGCCCTTGGTATACCAGAATACCGCGCTCTGTACGCGCGTCGTGTTCACATGTGACTCGGCGCTTAGTAAGCCCGCTTTTAGTAATGCCGATATATAGGGCGATTTCAAGCGCTATCAACGTTTTCTTGTGATTATTTCAAATCCATTCTTAAGCTACTATCCTGTCTGACTGTGACTGTGTTAATTGAAACAATGCTAAGCTGTACAATTAGGGTGGAACCTGGAAAACAGGACATAATTGTTGCATCATGCAATGTGGATCCTCGCTGTAATCTATAATATATGTTCTATTTGTTGAAATGCGTGTTATTGTTGAAATAAAGATCGTTATAAATAAAATATTCGTGTATGCTGTTTTAGTTAAATTCCGACTGTCAGCTTTTTGACAAATCCGTTTCACCGGGTACACTGGCGTCACCATTTTCTATCTCGGCTTTGGGAATATATATCTATTGTCGACAGGTTATTTAACATATTATGTTTGACTATACATTTACTGTAACGCACTGATGTATGCAATTAATGCAATGTATGTAAAGCCGATCGCAAATAAAAAAAAACAACAGAATCGACTGAAATTTATGAGGGGAATATTTTTAGGACCCGAACGAATGAAAAATTATCAAATGTTTTTATTAACTGGATTCTATTCAGACGGGAATTTGAATTTGTGAATCTTTTTTTTTGTGCGCGGATCGTGGAAAAAGTCGTAACATCCAGATTTTACATGATTAATAACCGTACAGTTGACTCGATTGAATTCCATTGATTCCATTACACTTTATTTTACCCGTTTACTCACAGCCGTTCGATATATCGTTGAATATTTTGAGTCTTCTTGAGAATGTTGACAGAGGATTTGATATCTAATAAAGAATATATTTCAACTGGAACCGTTGACTCATGTTGACGGAGGGTATTAACCGAACCGTGAGGTTTGGAACTGAACCGTGCATTCGACTGACTGAACCTGATAACCTGTCGCGTATCTCGCGAATAAGCGATTGAGCACCGAAACGTTAACCGCTGAAACGTTCAAAATGGGGAGCTGCAACACCAGTTATCCCGCCAGGTGGCGTGACGAGCTCCCAGTCATTCGCTGTCAAAATAAGTTTATCATGAATGAACTTTGAACTGAATTTTTCAACTCTGTGATTGGTATAGTCTTCATCAATAATTCATATAATAAGTCGATTTTCATCAAAATGTAGAAAAGACCGAATAACCACTAACGAACCTGGCGGATCTATGTTTGCCACAGGTTCCCCATTGAAACAAGAATTCATATGACTTTTCCCTGAATTTAGAATATTCAAGCGGTTTGATTAAATCTGTCACTTGATTGTTAAGTTATAATAGGTAGATGAACTGATGAACTGTTGCTCACTCACTGCTAAGTTTCACCTAAAAGGTGACCCTTCATCTAATATCTAGTTTTTACAGTACACCTTACTTAGAAATGGCTAACTCTGACCTTTGAGTAACACCTAAAAGGTGACCCTTCATCTAATATCTAGTTTTTACAGTACACCTTACTTAGAAATGGCTAACTCTGACCTTTGAGTAACACCTAAAAGGTGTCCTTTTATCTAATATCTAGTTTTTACAGTACACCTTACTTAGAAATGGCTAACTCTGACCTTTGAGTAACCCAGACAAAACGTCCGGGTTAGTCAAAAGTCATAATTTTTCTGACCTCCTAGCGTATTCGTCTATGTCGTTAAATCGGTCATCGCTAAATTTCCCGGTCCCAGTCTGCCCGAGTTAGGCAAGGTTTACTGTATTTTCGCGACTATGTCGGTAATATATCCACAGACAATGATTAATATTCGATAACAGACGAATCGTTGTCAGGGCCGATCTGGTCATAAGTGCATGGTAATTTAAAAGGTTTTATTCAAACAAATTGATCAACTTGGGAACGATTATTTCAGCGCCCGAAATAGATATTCATTATCGAAGGAGATTTCTGTTTAAGTCGATGCTATAATGCTATAGTACCACGGAGAGATGATCACGAGACTCAGAAATGAACAGAAAGTTCTTATCCAACACCATAAAACATATATAAAGTTTAAAAGATGAAGTGTGTATGTGGAGATAGCTATCGTTTGTTATTCGAGATAAGACGCGTTTAAAGGAAATCCCTTGAGGATAGGAATTTCAAATATTTGAAGTTTTTAACTGATGAAACCGTCTTGATGTAATGCACTAATCTTAAACATTTGATGCGAAACGGAAAATATAAGATTTTTAGAATGTGTTTCAAAAATGGAAATAATCTATGTATTATTCTTTTCGTATCTTTCAGATGACCAGAAATGTTAACGGACGGACTACTCGGATCGACCATTGTAAGAGAATCGCTGGTTACAATATCATCCGCCCTGATCGTCTGCAGCCTGGTCGTGACTGCAGCGACTACACCTTGTCCAGGTCAGTGCACGTGTTTGGACACGGGTTTCGAAGTGCGGGTGAAATGCGTCGGACCGTTTAACGAACTACCGATAGGAATACCGGTCGGGGTAACCTCGCTGGTCCTATCCGGAGCGGACCGGTCGGACGCCGCGCTCGAATCGATCGGTCGCGAAACGTTCAGAAATTTCACTCGCCTTCAAGAGCTCAACATCAACAGAGTACGACTGAAATATCTGCATGACGAAGCGTTCCGTCGATTGTCGAAACTGTCGAAACTGATCTTAAGCGGAAACGAAATTGAAAGAATTCCGCCATCTTTATTCGTAAATTTATACAATTTAGTGTTCGTCGATTTTTCGGATAATTTGATCGACGAACTGCCAGGAGATTTGCTATTGTTGCCTCGATTGTCGGTGCTGTCGTTGAAAAACAACAAAATACAAAATCTATCGAGCGGAATCTTCGAAAACGTCGCGCGTCTTCAATTCCTGGACGTCAGCGGTAACCCGCTCCAGCACGTTCAAGCCGAAACGTTCAGAGGGCTCCCCCTATTGAGGACAATCCGTATGAATAATTGCAGCTTCGTTGAGATCAACAACTATTTGTTGTACTATCTACAAAACATAACGACCATTGAACTGAAAGATAACAAGTTATCGAAAATGGACGCGACTTTGTTCAATACGACGTTGAAACTGAAAGAGTTGCACTTGGACGGCAACGAAATCATATACCTAGAACCCGGGTTTCTGCACGGTCTAAAACTGCGCACGTTGGGTTTGTCGAGAAACAAAATCGTGTCGATGAGCATCGGGGCTTTTCAACAGTTCACAACCGAAATACTGAAACTGAACGACAATTGGATTAAATACCTTTCGCCCGCTTTATTTCGACACATGAACGAAACTCTGAGGTTTTTATACCTCGGCGGGAATCCTTTGACGAATATACAGAAAAGTACATTTTTCGGTTTACCGCGTCTGCGCACGCTCGACCTGTCGCGCACGAGAATTGCGTCACTTCCGGTAGACTTGTTCGCCGGCCTTGAACTGCAATTCGTGAATTTGTCGCGAAATAATTTCTCCAGTTTCGACAACGAAACTTTACAATCGCTGCGACCCGTTGAGTTGGTCGATTTACGCGGTAATCCCTGGGAGTGTACGTGTCATATTAGACCCTTACAGCGCTGGCTCATCGCCAACTCTTACGGGCAGGATTGTCCACCAGGGGGCAGCAGGTTACACCCGTTTAAATTGTTCACCGAAATGAGAAAGGAGTTTAATTGTCTCGAGTGCGGAACTTATCCTTCTATCTACAGGGGTAGAAATTTACTAGACTTGTCTCCCGAGGAGACGCAACAATGTGAATTCATTGAAACGACGACCACTTCGCCCATTCCTCTTCCACCTGTCATACCGTCACGAATAACCCTTCTTGAAATTATTCTGCTTGTAATCGCCGCCATTTTGTTGCTGACAATCATTATTCTGATAATCGTCTGCTGTTATTTGAAGAACAAATCAAAACGTCACAAATACGACGTGCAACGATCATCTGCTTCCGCGGCGGCGGTCGCGTTACATACAGCCGAGCATTCCCATTGGTCGCATTTTCCCGGTTCGCCCGAGGTAGCCAGCGACGCGGCGTGGGGAAATCCGGAACTGTGGTCGATCGAGGCTATAGAATGCGTAGACGCGGCCAAAATATCTAAAAACACGAACGTAAATGGTGTCGATTCAAATCATTACAATTCGGCTTATCATAACCCTTCAGCTAAACAAACGGTTGCTCGACTAGAATCTGTTCTGTGATGGGGTTTTTTTCGCCCGAATTTCTTACGAACCGCACGATAGCCGGTACACTTTTAAATCAACAAATGGACAGAAAGGTTACAGAAAGGTTCTCGATGTTCAATCTGTCGACTGTGAAATATTTACAACCCAAACGCTAACGCATTAATCTGTCCTCAACTCAGTTCAACAATTCAATAATACAATCGAAATTAGATACAAAGATTTATTAGATATAACAAATGTAGAATTTTGTTCCAACTAAGACAATTTCACTAATTTCGTACTGGATATAAAAACTATCGGTTATAACGAACATTATTATCTGGTCCTGTGAAGTTCGCTGATACGTAGTTCCACTCATGTACCGACTAAATTTTAAGATGGAGTCCACCGTAATAGAATTGTAGAATTGAAGAATTGAAGAACGAGATGTATTTTATCAGAGTAATTGTGGTCTTAAACGTATTTGTATATTTTTGTTGTTTTAAGTGAGGGTATTTATAAGCTGTTTATGATTGAGTTGAGAAAATCGTGTAAAACATACATTTCACTTCACTGTGCCTTAAGTTTTGGGGAAATAAGAGTTTTGCTACATGTATTTAAGTCATCTAGTTCTTAGATGAACTTCTTAAGAAAAATATATGCTGCTTACCTAGAATATAATCAGTGAAATATTGTGATTTTGTTGTATGAATTTATGAATTATGTAACATTTAACTGCATATTATTTTTAATATCGCGTATCAAAATATGTAAAAAGTCCCCGAATTCATAGAGACATAATTAATGTTCTAATAATATCTGTATATATGGTATATTTTACACTTTGGAACTGATATTCAGATGAAATAATTTTATATTAAAAACATTTACCGTAAATTGTTAGACTTTTTAATTATTCGAAGGATTGTCGTACAGTCGTTTCTAGAATTTGCGTAAATACTTCGTCGCTGGAGATTTGTTTTTCTACGGAAAACAAATAAGGAAATAAAGTAGGAAAGAATGACAATTCGTATGATATTTACGAAATATTCAACCAAAATCAGAATGACGTATATAAAGCGGAATGGCCAATGAAGGTTCGGACAGTTTGTTGACATTCTCTCCCGTGCTGCCTCCCACGAAAACACGGACGAGTCACCGAGCTTATACGCAAATTGTCCCCGGCTGCTACCGCCACCTGGCAATAAAATGACGCAGGTGACGAAATGATGATAAACATAATTAAAAACTTTTTTGTATAATAATAGTTTTTGTTGTATTTTCCAAAGAATTCTTATTCATTTCAGTTAACCCTGGCATCATTTGTAACCAGCCCACATGATAACCAATATAGACCGAATTCACGTTCAGTGTTTCCGTCCTTAAAGTTTTCTTGTTGTTTAAACAGAAATGCTCGTTAAACTTTCAACCAAAACACCTAGACTGGTTGCCGGTCTCTTCCTTCAGTTAGATTCTGACTATTCTGACTGCGAATGCAGGTGGCGCAGAATTGGACAGGCGACCAGTCTACCAAAACACCGTCACTGAATTCAATCGAAAATGAGAAACCACGCCTTACTAACCAAGTCACACTTACACTGTCCTGACCGGTTCAAACGACACGCTCGACTTGTTTCACTGTGAAAGAAATTTGGTTGACTTGGGAACCCGGACTTGTACTGTGTTACTCAATGTTCAAGACTTAACTTGCCACACTTCTTACTACCACCGATCATTGGTTCATGTTTTCTCTTTTCTTTGTAAATTTCGCTGTCATTTTTGTACCGCTCATAATTTTCATTACAATCGTGACCTCGAAATATCAATAAAATCTAAAACAACTCTCAAGACAAAAACACGACGAAAAGTAAAGGTCGACATTTCAACTCAAAACCCTATTTATACTTAAAAATTCTGTATATATATATATATACGAAAGTTTTACTCTGCTGTTGTGGGTTTTGTGCTTCGACGTATCATTGAGCCACCGGATTACAGAAAAAAAAATAAACATACACTTATATACGCGCAATGTCACTTTCATATAAAGGAATAAAACATTCGTATGAACGCTTTACGTAATTCTGAAAATCGGACTGAAAAAAATAACGCCATAGAATAATTCAGACTCGTATAATAAATGCATTAATTTCCCACTTGTCGTTTGTGACTTGCTCCGCGACGAGTCGTCCTCAGTTTAAATGAATGGCCCAGGGTTTACTTTTTGCAGGAATATATATATACAAGTATACTGAAACCAGAAACACTGTGTGTGTATAAACTACAGTATCGCAGGTGACGCGCGCACAATGCGTTACACTTATTATTCAAATATATCGAATACCTTCGACAGACGGACGACCATTCGGCGAGTCTCTTGCAGGACTGTATCAATAACCGGGATATAACGTTTTTTTTTCGACGCCACAAAATATAAATTACGATAACAGCTTCGCTAACAATAGAGTCGAACCCGGAAATAAATATATCTAGTATTATCCAGATATATAGAGCTGTATAGTGAAAAAACAAAATCGCTAAAATGTCCCGCGAGCAAGATCGTTCGTACAAGGAGCTATTAGCAGAGTTATTGGAGAGCGGGCAGTTATTTGAGGATGCGGATTTTCCGGCGAAATCCTTCTCGATCGATCGGAAAAACCCTCCTCACGACGTACAATGGATGCGACCATGGGTAAGTATTGTCTACGATTTTGAAAGTAAAGGTTCTAAGCTTTAATGTCTGGCGTTGGCTAAAGATTGATCTGACAGGAGTTGGTGGTCCACCAATATTCGCGAGATAACACATTTTAGCTGCAGAATTGAATCCATGTACGGCACCAAAATATCCCGTTTCTCAAACTGTTGTGACACAAGTCTATGATGTTATAATGTCGATATCTAAAGGGTTCTATTTCAGAGGGCATTTTTGCATTATTGAAAAAAATTTAAAATTTCATTATTTAGAAAAATCTAAATATTGACATCATCAACATAATTTATATTTCAATATGATATTGTAACACATTCGGTTGAGAAGATCGATTTTTTACGTCATGTTTGTGCACGCGCATGATTTACATACGCAATATCGCGGTCAAGTAGGCCTCGATAATAGCGCGCTCTCTGCACTTTTTCAAGGGTTTTTATTTTTTCAATTTTGACGCGAAATAACCTTGATTGTTCTGTAAACTCATATCGTGCCCGGTACGTTGGATATTTCGGTCAAGAAACAGCGACAATTACAGATTTATACACGCCGCCGCATACTCTGCCCGTATATATGATAAATATATACATGTATAATTTATTGCACTTGTTTGTAGAAATCGATAACGGGCCGAACCAAGGTACTACGGGCTTATATAGATTATGTATTGATGGTAATAATTGTAGTTATAGTAAAATTAACACAGGTTTTATGTTATAGCATCGCGGTTCTCTTTGCGCAAAGTACGACGAGATGACCAATCCAATACTAAGATAACGGGGCTCGAAACTTCGGCGAGATTCGATAAAGATGACATGCAAATTTGTGCGTTGTTTACAAATGCTTATTAAAATCGTATTACGCATATTCACAGTTCGAACCCCAGATATACTTCCCATTACCAGGTTTATATATAACTATAGAATTTTATATAGTTCTAGAATCGAATTAAGGTTGTTGCACCAGCTGCACTTAATGCGTTATACACATTATGTTTATATGACGCATCCATGACGTAATTTGAAATTAAAATGAAATGAAAAAAGTTTCAACGGTTAGATGATACATAATTCAAACGGAATCTTAAACAGTTAATGCTGAAACCAGTTGATCGAATATACATCGGTGATTCCCAGAACTGCGTTAAATCTGCTAGGCCTTTAAAAAATTCTATGTCACGGTTTGGCCAAAAACTATAGCATTACCGATATAAGTTGCGGCATTGCGGGCTATCAATCAACGCGACCCACAATCGCAATCAGTCGTTAGTTAATGAATTATAATACAAAACGAAATACGACATAACCTAAAACTATTCCGACCCATCTTCATATAATTGTTCTCTACATTTCGATATTTTACGAGCGTTTGATGAGTTCTAAATGCTATATAAATCTATCATAACATATGATATTGTTTATTACATTCCTAGCAATCGAATTCATTGATATAAACGCACGTTATGTCAAAACGGAGCGGATTCGCAGTTAGATTTCGGCCGAACCCGTTTTATTTTTTTAGATAATGCTTTAAAAATCTTGATTCATCGTGTAGCAAAAAGCAAACTTTTTTAATACCGGGAAAAATGGTGGTGTAGTAGCGACGTGAGCGTTCGTAACCTAAAACGTAAACGTCCATATAGTTAAATGCCAAAATATCCAATGTAATCGGGATCTTTATCGAATAAACTCTGTGTAAAGATTTTCACAGTAGATTTTCAGGCTTTATGGAACTCTTTATATAAAAACATACATAAAACATCGACATGGTGTCTACGCGTGTTTAATGGTTCAATTAGCCGAAAACAACACAACCGTAACACATCGTAAAAACGGCATATACACGAATGTAAAAATTCAAAAGTTTCAAGCGTGACCCAAAAATTCCGCCGAACTCGAAACAACTTATTCCACATGAATTTTATGAGTCCGTTAATAAAAAAGTTTGTTGGAAAATAACTAAGATATTGATATGTTAGGTTGATTTTTATATAAATGGCAAATGAAATGGAAAATTTCATTTCAGGAAATCTTCGAGCAGCCGCTTTTCATCAATCATTCGGTCAGTCGTTTCGACTTGGACCAGGGGGAGCTGGGTGACTGCTGGTTCGTATCCGCCACGTCCCTGTTCGCCATGTCGCAACCGGCCATGTTTGAAAGAGTCGTACCGAAAGATCAAACGTTTGAACGTGGAAAATACGCCGGTAAATTATCCGACGAGAAATTCTCGTCTTCCCGCGTTTTTATTATCTTAGCAGAGTTAGTGTACTATCAGAAAAAATTGAATGTAAATATAGCTGCAAAGCAGCCATAACGGGTTTTTCGCCTCATTGGATCTTTCACATTCACATCGTACAAGTGAATTAATTGTATACACGTATATCGGGGGTATATTGCAGGGGCGAATAATCATAATGGGAGTAAGGGAATAACAATTAGGTTTTCTGCCAAGTAGCAGAAAACCCTATTGATTTTTGGAATTATTTTTCTTTGTCATTTACAGGAATATTTCGGTTTAATTTCTGGCGATTCGGCAAGTGGACCGAGGTCGTCGTTGACGATCGTCTGCCAACGAAAAACGGTCGTTTGATTTATTGTCAAAACACAAACCAGCCGAACGAAATGTGGGGACCGCTCATCGAAAAGGCGTACGCCAAGTAAGACAAACCGATGAACCTTCATTCGTTCTTAAATCGTTACCTCATAAAAAACGACTTGATTACAAAACATTTAAACACCAACCTGTACTCAAAAATCCATTCGTTTTGGCATTGGATGTATTTCTTAAGTTGATTGATTATTAAATTTGACTCTCAAATGAAATTCAATGAAGCGAGAATAATTGGCCAGAAATCGGTACAACTATCAAAATATTGGCAGAAAATTTCAGTATCGTATATTTTAACAAATTTTTACTCAGGATACACGGATCCTACCAGGCCATCAATGGTGGCTTCATACAAGACGCGCTCGTCGATTTTACCGGTGGCCTATCCGAAGTGATCAACATGAAGGATAAGTCAAAACTGCCCGAGAATATGGACTCCCTGTTGATGAAAACGTTGAGAATGAATTCGATGTTGGGCAGTTCAATTGCGGTCAGTTTGAACTATCGCCAATTCGTATCTAAACGCCAACTTTTATTTGCGCCGAATGAATTATCCAACGTATTTTCTTATTATTGATGTAGAAAGCATCGTTAACTGTACCAGGTGAAGTTCTACTGCCTAATGGTCTGTATGCTGGACATGCTTACTCTATTACAGGCATGGCTACGGTAAGCTGTTAATAGTGAGATATTTCTGAAAGTCTTCGTAATATTTCGATAATCTTTCATCCCTACGAAAACCGATGCGTTTAACAAAAATTTTGATTCGTAATTAAGCTTCACAGTTGGAATGGAATGGAAATACAAGCGATGAATTGATTTTTGAATGCACTTTTTGCAGGTAACGGATAATGCAGGCGAAAGGACGAGGCTGATTCGCTGTAGGAACCCGTGGGGACGCGGTGAATACAAAGGCGCCTTCTCAGACAGGTATTAGGGCATCATATACGCTCTGCGTTTCCATTCAATATCAGTTATAACTACGAGCAATTATCTGAACAGTACTCATTTCACTCAAACATCTTAATGGTGGCGTACTACCGAAACCCGCAAGTACTACTTTCTTTCCATCAGGTAGGTTTCGCGAAAACAAAGATGACAATTTTCTGTGTAGGTATTCAAGTAAACGCGTTTTATTTATAATTGCTCGG
The DNA here is from genome assembly GCF_964204645.1 of Tubulanus polymorphus. NCBI lineage: Eukaryota > Metazoa > Nemertea > Palaeonemertea > Tubulaniformes > Tubulanidae > Tubulanus > Tubulanus polymorphus. The sequence continues at coordinate 1,974,435 of NC_134031.1, forward strand.
TTATAACAAATACAAATAGATTATTTGACGCCTTGGAAAATGTAGAATATCTTCGTGAAAGCTTAGTGGTAATATAATATAGAAAGTCTTGTTCAAAGAAATCCTCAGAAGTTATATTGGGCTGAATTAGGGTTCTTGTAGCCGACCGGGGTAGGATTGAATTAGTCCAACCCCATCCTCCTGTGTAGGTTTCTAAAAACCAGACCGAATTTCATTTCGAATCGGTTGTCTTTTAGTTCTACCGCGTGGGATAGCATACCTGACGAAGAAAAAGAAAAACTTCATTTAGTCGACCGCGAAGATGGCGAATTCTGGTCAGTTCACGATCTACTACGATTTTGAGAGAATTAGTACCGTTAACTATTAAGACACTATGGTACAACATTTGTTTTTGTTAGGATGCCATTTGAAGACTGGAAAGAAAGCTTCACATCCTGCGAAATGGTTCATCTTTCTCCCGATGCTATTATGGGAGTCATCGACGATGAGGTAATCGACGCCTGTGCCGAAAATATCATTTTATCATTTAGATATTTTGTTTATTTTGCAATTGCCTTTTTTGAACGTATTTGTCACATTTTTATGACACCAATTAAATCTTAGTGTTAGTGTACACAATATATTATCTCTACGAATCCATTTCGTCCGTGTATTAGTGTGCAATTTTTCTATTAATTAGAACAAGGTCAGATCTGTTGTCCTATATTTCGCCTATGAATATGTCCCAAATAATGCCGCTTGTAAAATTATATTGACGTGTTTTATTTTGATATTTATCTTTTTCTAGACTTTAGCGCAGGTAAAGTAAGAATGATAAAACTTGCTATCCGCTTCATAATCGAGTGGCTCTAACTCTTAAGCTCTTAATAATGATTACTATTTGACGCTGACGTCACGGAAGTGGCCGTCTTGAATGGCTGTGGTTTTACTTCAGTCAGCCACTTGTGTTTTACGGCCAGTATGACGCGCTTTGACGTCTACGCGAATAACCTCTAACGACTTAGCTTATGATTAGTTCTAATAAAACAGAAATAACGATATACTGATGGACCTTCTAAAATGTTCAGTCATTCCTTGAACGAGTCATTGTTCTGTTCTACAGACTGTGGAGTTGGATTTGATTTTGATAAATCAACTGATTTTTGCAATATTCAATCTTAGAAATAAATCCGTAGAAGACTAATATACATCCCAACTAATCATCTATCAACTCTGTGCAACCTATTTCTAAAATCGTAACTAACACTTACAACCCTTTAACGCGTCCATTGCTATGTACGAAGATATATACATGAAACTATTGATAGAATTTGGAAAAATATATTGAAGTTTTTTTTTTTCATTTTCTGGGAACAGGATCGCGAAACCTGGGGAAAGTCGGTCTACCATGGGCGATGGGTAAGAGGCGTTAGTGCAGGAGGCTGCGGTAACAAACCATATCAAAGTACGTAACTAGAGGGACATGATGGCGGCAGTCCATTTTTTCTGGAAGATCGGGCCATTTGTACGGGTTATAACCGTTTAACCTTTCATTTCAAGGACTTTTGTGGATAAATCCCCAGTACGCGTTGTTAGGAGAACCTGAGGCGGCACAAGATGACGGCAAATGCACTTTCATAGTTTCTCTGATGGAGAAAAATCGCGGACAGTTTGAAGAGACGAGTATTGGATTTCAGGTGTTTAAGGTACGAAGATACATATTATCAGAAATCGTGAAAATCGGGTTAGAAAATAGTAGGGTTTCATGTAAATCCAGCTGGCACCACCAGATGGCATGACTAACAGTCGGTCCTCCTTCAAAATTGTTTTTAACCATCATCTCTGAAATGAATTTTCATGCAGTTTTAATCACTATGAGCCTTAAAATAGATGTAATATTGATCGGGAGATTGCGTATGATATTGTTTCACTGATTCTTCAGTTCTTAAATTGCAATGTAGAAGAATCTGAACGCGGTAGAACGTGTACTACTAGCGCGCCTAGTGGATCCTCACTTGCCACAAGCGGAATCCTCTGTTGCCACAGTCACACATTAGGAAGGTGTTAAGTAAGATATATTTTCTATATTCTTCTGCACAGGTTCGCAACGACACGCCGAGGGTGATCAATCAAGATAATTTCAGCGATTACGTGCTGAGACGAGCGGCAATGTCGAACGCGTACACGAACTTGAGAGAAACAACGAACCGATTCGAACTCGACCCGGGACGTTATATCATCATTCCGACGACATTCGCGCCGGGAAAAGAAGCGGAATTCCTGCTGAGGATATTCACAGAAAAAGAAACACCAAAAACGAAGTAATTACAAAAAGAACTTGAATATCTCAAGAAAACACGGACAATGCCCGGTTTCGAACCTGGGCAAAATGATGACATACACGGATGGCTTTGCTCACACTAAGCCACATCACCGATATGTGAAAATAACACGCTATCATATTATCTGGCACTACTTGGTATTGACCTTTTAGTCCGAATGTAGAAAAAGTCGTGATGGGGCCGTAACAAAGGGTTGTCTTATTGGAAAAATCGTTTTGAAGATTTATGTTAATAGATTTTGTATTGACGCTTAAATATTATTCCGTTTTAGTGAGATAGATGAAGAGACCGGGCCAACTGATGTAAGTTCATGTCGTCTGCTCATTATAGTTAAAACCTTTAATATGTCACAGGGGTGGTGTGGACCCAAAGCCTACTTTTGAAGTTCCAATAGTTTGATCATCATTGAAATGGTAGATTGGGAGATGTATTTGCAAGGCGTTGGATTTGAAAATTCGAGGCTGCATTAGACGCACTTTACAGCAATTTTCAAGTAGAAAACCATTTCCTTATTCTACCAATCATGCAGTAAAAAGTGAAAGTTTGAATTCATTCGGAAGAGGGCAATTTAAAACATTTGACACTTGTAGACAGCTTGGATCATCGCTTTCTAATCGCTTATTCACTTAATGTTCACAGCCTCGTGAAAAAGACGAATCAAACTTGACGGAACTGTTCCAGAAGTACGCCGGAGGAGATCACCTGATCGATGCTCGAGAATTGAAACAGGTCCTAAACGATCTTTACGCTACAGGTAAATATTCTTCCGTCCTTGGTGCGCGCTATGCTACATTACCATAACCATCAGCACAATCATGATGATATCCATCAAACAGCATTAATTCGCATTATATAGATCATAATTTGCTTTTTATCTCATACGACATGAGTAGAGAGTAACGAACAATCTTCACAACGCAGTTCAGTTGTGTTTACCTATTTCTCTGTACATGTAGGTGGTTTATACAATCGCGTAAATTCAACATCGGGCACCACCAGGCGGCGACACGATCGTTCTACAGGGTATAATAAGTGGGGCTGTTGCCCGTCTCTGTTCTCTGTGCAGCGTCGTACTGTATATAAGGGTAAATCGCGCGTCTCCATGCTTACCTCTCTATCTCTCGTCTGTTTACCTAATGCGAAGGTGAAGGCCGTCGACTTATCTATGGGCATGGGAGTGCCAGCGTTAGGGGGACAAATAAGATTCTCGAGTGTATATTCCGACTAAGACGGTCGCCCAGAAACTTTCTTTCCAAAGAACTGAGACTGGAGAATTGGAACAATAGACGCTTAGCGGAATGACAATGAAATTCGATGGAAATCCCCGGGCCACAATGACGATGGCGGTAGCCACTCTAAGCACCAGTATGCTTCAGGCTTTTCAGGCCACTTTCTCATTGCTATCCTTTCATCCACTAAATCGCCCTTATACGATATACATCTATTCACGTATATTTATCTAAATGCAGTCGCCTTAATCTCCTCTGTCTATCATCGGTATGGAATGTGCGTCGTTCACGATTTCAATTCGAACTGAAGTCGTCGTTTGTCGATATTCTGTGTCCGGATTGCTAGAAGTGTTGTTCTATTTGCAGGTGGAGATGAAGAACGCCAATTCGGGGTTGAGGCGAGTCGAAGCATGCTCGCTATGATGGACGTATCCTTTTACGTATTTGTACGAAATGCATTGTTTCGAGTATATAACAGCCGGTGAGCCTGATACAACGGTATATTTCACAGCCATCAGACTTTTCTTGACTTATCCTCCAGACTGATCGTTCTGGTCAAATCGACTATGAAGAATTTGTTCAGATGATAACCGAAATAAACGTCTGGAAAGTGAGTAAAAAATTCGCGAAAAAAGAATCTACTGGTCGTTTTTGTTTGGTCCTCTATTGATTCCTAGCAGTCCGGGCTTTTTAAGGCCGGCCTTAATTAAGTCAAAATCTGAGTCCTAGTACTATTTTCAGGGAGTTTTTGACACGTACGACCGAGAGAGCAACGGTTCAATTGATGTGTATGAGTTGGCTAAATGCTTTAAACGAATTGGTAAAAAAGATGATTGTAGATATACAAATCTTACGTTTTGTCCTGTAATCCTTGGGTCGGTTTTATAGACTGCACGGTATTACCTTTTTACCCTGGGCTAACTCAATTCATTATCAATTGAGTTAGCCCCCGGGTTAAAGGTAATTGAACCGGGTAATTAAACCGGGCCCTTGTGATCCATTGAGAATATGTCTACAGAATACGTGAAAACTGTCGTATATGTTTGTATATGTTTGTAAATGTTTGTAGGTTTCCCCGTTAGTCGTCGCATCTTGATCCCGATTGTAAAACGATACGGCGGTAAGGATATGATAATGACGTTTGAAGATTTCGTTCTCGCTTCCACCAGACTTCGTTGTATGTTTGGTAAGTAATTCGAAATGGTTTATTCTAGAATATCGTAAAATAGTGCGGTTACCAAAGGTTGCTGACTGAGCTCGAGTCGATCTCCTCCTGCACTAACAATCTTATGTTTGTAAATTATTTTCTTGGACAATTTTAGGCGCCTTTATGAAGCATACTGTCGGAGGTATAAGAGGAAGAACACAAATCGACTTGGAAACTGTAAGTTTTCGGTCACTCATCGATTCGGGTTACGTGTAGATCCTCCAACAGCTCACGGATGGGGCCAGTTCTGTAGACCAAACTTTCGGGTTCCTACTAGCTCACGGATGGGGCCAGTTCTGTAGACCAAACTTCGGGATATCCTGATAAGAAATAATTTCGATTTTGAATTTCGTTAACCCCGTGGTTTATGATACCGTACCCCACGTATAGTATGGTCTATTTAATCGGCCCCGCAGACCTTTATAACAGTCGGCCGTACAAATTATTCCGTGACAAACTCACTTCTAACTTAACAGGTTGTGTATTGAAAGGCATTACAAACGGGATTCATTTCGTTTATTTCCAGTGGTTGGAATCGACATTGTACTGCTGAAGATCTCACTCGATCTCCCTAAAACACCCAGTATTACGTCACATCGAAAACACCACAACTTTATTTTACATCTCACGATCGAGTCGCACCTCGAAAACAGCAGCAGCGATTAATTGAAGAAGTCCACAATTCATATTTCATATGAGATAGTTTATTAGAACGAAACCACAACGTTTCGGCTGTTGACTAACAGCCATCATCAGGCTGTTAGTCAACAGTCATAACAAATTTGAATTGTGGGACTTCTTCAATTATTCTACAATATACGCGGATTAGAGTGTGTTTCATTCGACGAAAGCAGCAACGATAGTTCTTGGAATTCCTTGATGTACATAATCTTGTGCGGTGATACCTTCAGTCATAATAGCTTTTTTTCATCAAATCTACGTGTTGTTAGTGTCTAGATTTTTATGATATATAAAATATTTGCTAAATAGTTTGATTGATTTTTGATTCAGGTTTGGTTTTAGTGTTTGGTTGCTCTCCGAGGACCCAGTTACAAATGGTTGTCAGAAGTGCTTGTCTTTAACCGACTGCCTACTGCACCGTGAGGTGCTGCCGCTATGCTTATCATTAGCGGATTTCTCATACACTAATATTAACCAACCTTGGCAATCGACACAATGTCTCAACTGCACTGTGAGGTGCTGCCGCTATGCTTATCATTAGCGGATTTTTCATACACTAATATTAACCGACCCTGGCAATGGACATACTGTCTCGCTGCACCGTGAGGTGCTGCCGTTATGCTTGTCATTAGCGGATTTTCCAAACACTTCCGTGCTGTGCAACGATATAAAATCCGCGAGCCCAAATATACAGATAGAAACCTTTCTTAATTCATATCAGATTTTTATTACTTATAATAAATACAACGAAGATTTATCGTTATTCTTTCATGAATAAATTTCATTAAAACCTTAAAAATGATGGCATGTTGTAATACCAAATACGAAAGTACAAAATACCCGTTTCTTTTCGGATTCAATACATACAGTCTAGAAATCTATGTATTCCAGCATCAGGACAATTCTATGAATCAGCATCTAATATTTACAGTTCGAAACGCAAACTATATAGAGACTTTTGTCCAAAGAAGAAAACGTGGAATAAAAAATAGATATATAGATCAGCGATTCAACAAGAAATTTAATAATTATGTCTTAGTCTACCGAGTTTACGGTACGGTAATATAACTGATCAAATAAAGCGAAAATAGAAACCAGTGAAATAAATAGACATTGAATAAACTAATTTTTTACCATAAACATATATCAGGCTAATTGAACTATCAATCAAATGGAAATATCCTTCACTTATTTATGGTCAATGATAAAATAGATATGTATGTATATATATATATATATCATATAGAAATATCTTCTGTAAAATAAAATCTCAACAAATTGATAATTTATCTGAATAAGTTAATTATGATGATGATAATAATTCGAAACGATAATAAATAATAATAATATCATTATTACTATTACATGCATTATGGATCTAATACACAGATATATGGTACACGCCATGGTTGGAAAAAGTTTATTGAAAATATTGCATAATTTTTCTGGAATGTGTACAATTAACCAGGTTTTAATACATGATACGTACTTTATCTATAATCATTTTGGCACTTAATGGAAGATATACCGTGATACGGAAGCCTACTTACTAACTTACTTACTACATTCTAAAATATACCTCCATGAGTTAAACATTGATTAGTGAAAATCGAAACCATTCCGTTTCAGATGAATCAATTGCAAAGTCGGGCCCTGGATCCTGTTCCACAGTGTAGTTAGGTGTTAGATCTTTATTTTATGACTGTCGGTCTTAGGTCCGTGGTCCAAGATATAGAATCTAAAATGGCCTTAGTCCGGTCTTAAAATCTAAGCTTAGATCTAGGGGCCAGTCGCAGTCGCAGCTTGAATTTTAAGACTTAGCTCTATAGTCAATCTAACAAATTGAGACCGATCTTAAGATTTAGGACCAGTTTTGGACTTAAGTCGCAAATGGGCCCAGGGGCCGGATCCATAGTCATGGCTTAGACTTAAGACCAGTCGAAGACTATCTTAGTTCTATAGCCAATCTAACAACTTAAGACCAGTCTTAAGATTTAAGACCACTTTTGGACTTAAGTCTCGACTATGGAACCGGCCCCAGGAGTTTTTTCTAACTCACCTCTGTGGAACTGGGCGCTAGTGACGCCCTATTCACCTATTTATCTAAAATGTGTCATTACTATTGCATAGAATACATTTACTGATACATGTATGAATCAAAATTGAGACATTCGCGAAGGAAAAACAAACTATCAACTCGCGTCTAGATTATCGAGAGACCGCGACAATCTATCGTCGATCGTCGAGTTGAGAGTGTTTTTGACGGTGGCCGACGGAGAACCGAATGAATCCCAGGTCATCGTTCCGAACCCACTCGATGTCGCGTTACCCAAACTGTTATAACTCTGACTCCATGATTTTAACAACTGAAATAAATGAGAAAATGCATGAAAATCGATACAGAAACCGCCTCTGGAAAATGTTGTAAAACGATTTCATGTATGTTTTAATCTCCAGCTTGGATTCAGCACCCCCTCAGACATTACCCAAGACATTTCTTATTGGAAATTAACAACAGCAGTGGTAGTGCTGAGACCGGCGAAATGCTACATCACATCGCCAAACACTAGGGACAGAAAATGTTTTTATTACTCTGGTTTCAATGGAATGCCGAATAGATCGGTACCGCCAGGCGGTCTACTGTTCATACACCAGACATTGGATATTTCATCAGTCTTTTAACAACTGATCATTAAGACTTCAGACAATAATCACGAATACCGGTATCTGAAGGGTTGCGCGTTCCAAACTGCAGGTTAATTAATACCTGCACTAGATTCTACAAACTATACTAAAATGTGATGAGTGAAAGAGCCTGCAAGTAAGATAAAAACCAACTATGTACAATTAAAAGAATTTAAAATTGAGAATTTATTTATTTTAATTGTACATAGTGGGTTGTTACCTTATTATCTGTTCTCCACATTTGAGTGTGGTTATCGTACTACTAGCCTGCAAGTGTCTATTTACAAGGTGGAAATAAGTAAAGTATAATATTCTATTTCTAAAATCTAAGATAGCCATCTTTTCTCAAAGGATCTTCGCGTATAATTTGGAATGTACATTTTCAGCGTCACAAGCGAATTTCAAGCGGCATTTTCTAATTTTACCTTTAAGCTAAATAACATTGCCCTAAAACGAATTAATAGTGATGACAAACACGCATTACAAATAAGAATATATCAAACGGAATTTTAAAACCAACAGTCAAACTCAAGAAAGTCATCATGCAATAAGTCGTTGCATTACTTGAGTCATCATTATTTTCGAGTCTCAATAATGTGTATTTCCGTTTCAATTTTCGTAGTATATTTAATGATTGTCCCAACGATGAGGACTTCAGCGAGTTTGACTATATTTTCGAACGATGGAACCGACCTCTTTATGTCGTTCTTTCTGAGCCTCGCGGAGGGCTTTCTCCGCGTCTTGTTTGTGCTTGTTGATCATACACACTCGATCCTGTAGCTGCACGTTCTCTTCTTCGAGAAATCGACACCGCACTTCCAACATGGCCGCCGTACGCGATTTATCTCGCCAACGTTCTTCCTCTTCGGTCAATCTGTAAGCGATCAAATTTTGAAGCATGAAATCAAATAATTAAATTAAAACCGTATGATCAAAACTGACGACAAATTTAGTAACTTGTTTACTGGTATCGAGAATTAAAATCCTATCTTAACCCACAACGTTCCTGAATCTCTTTTAAGAGCCTTTGAAGAGAGTCTGAAACCATTGCATCTCAATTTTTTATTTTAATTCTTGATAAATAAATCAGAGCCTAACTAGCTTAATCTTTCAAACTATACAAGTGGGTTTTCATCTTATCTTATCATCTACTCTCAACGTCTGACTGAGCGTCTATTTTACTCTTTTTTAAAATCAATTCAGTAAAATTTGCCGCCAGGATTCAAGGCCGACGCGTTCAGCTTCTAACGCTACCTCGTCATTAACTGTCGTTTCTCTTTCATCAGTAGTTTATTATCGCAGATCGTTTTTTCTTTCAGTTCGATCTCTTTCGTCAAGGTGATTCCCTTCAAATTCAACTCTTGCTCCAGTTTCATCCCGTATTCGCGCAGTTTGTACTTTTCGCGATTGAAAATTTCCCTGAAAAGCGACAAGGAGAATTTACTTGATTTTCCGATTTAAGACGGATTGAAAAATTGCCAAAAAACCAGGGACTGGTTGCATAGTCGTCATGGGTTAGACTTAAGACCAGTCTCAGACCAACTTAGTTCTATAGCCAATCTAACAATCTAGGACCAGACTCAACATTTAAGACCACTTTTGGACTTAAGTCACGACTGTGCAACTGGCCGCAGGATTAAACCGCTATAATCAAACTAACTAAACGAAAAATCGAGTTTTCCTTGAACTCGTGTAACCGACCTGGCTTTCTGTAATTTCGCTTTGTGGTGTTGTTTTCGTTCTTCGTAGCGTTTGAGCAAAGCGTCGAATCGATCCTGGACGGATGAATATTCGTGTTGTACTCGCGACAGCTCCCGGTGACTATACGTCAACTTATCGGTTAACAACTTCTTATTCGATTCACACGTGCATTGCTAAAATAAAGTGACCAAAAAATCAACTAATTGTCATATATGAATCAATATATGTCACTAGATTGAGAGAGGCCAGCTGCCCTCATCACCAGGGACCGGTTGCATAGTCATGGCTTAGGCTTAAGACCAGTCTAAGACCAACTTTGTTCTATAGCCATTCTAACGACTTACGACCAGTCTTAAGATTTAAGACCACTTTTGGACTTAAGTCACGACTGTGCAACTGGCCCCAGGATCTGAACTTATGAACCCTGGATCAACAAGAAGCTAGTGAAAGACCGACCGACTAACTGATCCCGAATTGACGAGCGTGCAGGAATCTCACTTACGGCATCTTGAGCAGTTTTTAAAGCGCGCTGCGAAGCGGCGTTTTGATTTTCTAACTCGACGATGCTGTGCTGTAGATATTGATTCTGCGCTAGTAGGTGGCGCTCGTGCGTCTTTAATTGTTCCAACTCCGATTGCACGCTGTCATCATCCTGCTTATCAATCATTCTACAAAACAAAAATCAAACATTCAGAAAACAGAAATCAATCATAGAACATTGAAATATTATAAATTATTGTGAAAATTAGAGAATTGTAGAATTCGGCACACCTCTCTAATGCACTACACATTTTTAGCAAAATAAGATTAGGCAAATTTATGTACAACTTCACCAATATTGTTTGTGCTCTTTGCCTTGTTTGCAAAGTGGCAGAAATTTCATTTATATGCAAAATCATCCTTGTGTTATACATGATGGTTATAATGCTATACTACCCGGGTACCAAATTACAAGCATACATTATTATGAAACTAAAAATTACTCATTTGTTAGGAAATACCAAAGCCTTTAGAAGCATTAGCTTTTGATTTCTAAATCGAGGGCTAGTTCCGCAGGTCTAAATGGCTCTAAATGACTTCTTTTTCAATATTGGTAAAATCCTATCTCAAAACCGTGGAACTGGCTCCAGAAATGCTTAGTCCAGTATCATAAAGCTTGTAAATTTCATCAAAAATAAGAAGACTGTCATCAAAAACTAATGATAATTCAACCTAGAGTCTGTTAAACCTGCATTATTCTGTGAGATTATGATGTTTAATCAGGATTTCTCATAAGCTCAATGAATTTCTTAGATCCAAAATGTTCCGAATTAAACAGCTTTGACTCTATTTCTTATGACAACAAAATTACGCACAACAATCAATGATTACTACGACTAATAATTTTACCTCTGTTCCTCAGCGTCGCTGTGTAAGACAAATATAAAATAACAATCAGATTAATGAACCTGAAAGGCGCGATTCTGCTCTGTATTCTTTAAGGGAACTAGAAAATCTAGACTGTAAAAATTATCCGGATCCAACCCCAAAGTTTTGTCGTTTCCAAGACGCAAAAACTATCAAGCTCAGATCAGTCGTCACTATTTGAGTATCTCAATTTACTGAATCTATTTTGTCAGTCCCAGCCACGACGACTTTACATGAGGCATGAAATTGACGGTAGTATTTTATTTGTAATGATGATATTTACGAACCTCTGTAATTTTTGCTCGTCTATCGACGCTTTAAGTCTCGCTATTTCATCTTTGCTCAGTTGTAATTCAGTTTTCAGCGCATTGCCGTCGATCAGTTGTCTCTCTAATACCTGATACTGGTCACCGATCACGTCCAGTTCACTTTGCAGTTGTTTCACTCGATTTTCGGCCAATTGAAGTTTCAAATTCGTTTCGGAAAGCTGATTGTCCTTCGCGCTGATCGAGTCCGACTGCTGGTCGAGTTTAATTTGCAACTGACTGCATTGTTGTTCTAGAGACACTATAATATTCGCTTTCTCATGTAATTGACTTAGCACCTGAAACATGTCCGTTGATCATTTACAGTTTTATACAATGCTTTATTTCTTGAATAAAGAAGTCAGATAGATAATGAGTTATCCCACAATCATGATATTTCAAAGTTGGTTAAACCAGGGAGGTGGGAGTGAACTCCCACCTCCCTGGTTAAACTAACAGTTTCCCCCCTATCACTTAATCCTAAAGGCAGGGCTTCAAAATTGAACTATCATTAACTTATACTCATCTAAATTTGAATTCAAGTTTAATATACGTGGATATAGCTGTGGGCTACTAATTAAATATGAAATGCTTCATTCTTTTTGAAAATTATAAAGATACAAACAGTTTCTTAACCAAAACCCTACAATATACGCTGTAGTAAGATGCGAGCATGAAGTATCATTTCTGTACCTTATTGACTTCGATTTCTAATACTTTATTCCTGGCTTCGATATCGGCTCGTAAACCGCGTTCTCGTTCGAGCTGTGCCTCCGCACGCGATGTACCGCTATCCTGAACGTGTTTAATACGCAGCATCTCGTTCTGTCGTTCCTCCAGAAGCGACTGTAATTCCGCGTTCTCGCGGTACACTTGATTCAGATTCTCGCGCAACCGGTCGAGTTCTTTTCGATTCGCCGCCGCTTCGAGATCGGTCTCCGCCGACGACGCGCCGTTCTGCGAATCTCGTGCACGGGAACTGGCCGCGAATGAAAGTAGCTTTTTTAATTCCTCATTGGTTGTTTCGAGATCTCGAATGCGACCCTCGTCGAGGTCGGATTGTTTAAGTCGCTGTTCGAGGTTTCTTCGTTCGTCCACCTCTCGATCGAGTTGTATTTTCGTGTCGCTCAGAGAGATTTCAAGCCGAACAATTTTAGCTTTCAAATCCTTCAACAATATCAAAATACATCTAAACATTTCGCATTCACAACCGTACCACATCGGCAGAGATGTAAACAGGGCGCCGCCATTTACAATTTCCCTGAGTTTTCCTTGATTTTTTCTATGTTATCACAAAAAAATTCCCTGATTGAATCCGAGAAATTTTGTCGCTCAAAATGTTACGATTTATTCATTTTTGATGAATCGCGTATTGCTCAAGAACCGTGTGTTCAATAGCGCATACCTAGGTTTTCTAGGTTTTTTGCAAAATTTTTCAAATTCCCCGAGTCTTCCAGGTTTTCCAGGTCAATGATCACCCACCCTGTCTAAACCTACCGTTTCTGAAATAGCCTTCTCCTCTTCCAGTTTTTCGATATCGTCTTTTCTAGAATTCAATAATTCTCTCATTTCGTTCAATTCTGCTTTTAATACCTACAAATCATATATAAGTAAGAGAGGGTCGGTTTGATAAACTGAAGGACTCTTGAGTCTGAATCAAGTTCCAAAGCTCGAATTTTTCGAACCCTAGATTTTAGTACTACAGTCAAACTATACACTGTAACCTTTATTTCGCTCAATCTTTTTGGAACACAGATCTAAAAATTGGTCTTAATACGACTAGTGTGAATAAAAATTGGTTTTATCCACTTCTCAAGAACTTCTCTTAAACTCTCAAGACTTAGCGATCTATTGTGGTATCTTTTTAGTTATCTGAAATAAATCATTCCACTTACTTTGACTTGTTCGTCGGGGGTTTCGTTTTCCAGCTCTTGGAACAGATCGATTTTCGATTCGAGCTCTTGTTTCTCGTAATTCAGATTATCGATGAAATTCTCGAGGTCGTGGATGTGAGATTGTAGCTGAACGGCGCTCGCCTGGTGGGCCACGTTTTCATCTCGAAGATTCTTTATCTGCCGAAACAAAAGAGAAGTAAATAAAGATTTTGATAGCAGCGCTCTTACAGATTGAGGCATTCAAAAATTCCTGATATTTGCCTGACCCTTAACCAGCCCTGATCAATGCCACTCGTCACCAGAAATTCAAATTCCCAGATTTTTCTCTGATTTTTGAGAAAAGGGTCAGAATTCCCTGATTCCAAAATAATTCCATGATTTTTCATTATATCGACAACTCGTTTATGTAACTTACGTTCTGAGATAATTCCATTTTCTCGTGGTCTAAAACTTCGATTCGATCGCGTAATTGATCGACAATCGGATCACTGTTTTTTTCACCAGAGGGCGCTGCTGCTGCTGCTGCTGTTTGAATTTGATTTAACTGAAACAACATGATAAGAAAAAAAAATTCTTTTAAGTTAATACGAGTCTAGAATTTAAACTTAAAATAAAAATATGAAGTCACAAGAAACACGAATTTTCATAAAAAATTTACATTCTTTAGTAACCCCCCACAAGCTTGCGTTTCAACTTCTCAAGATACTTTTTCTAGAAAAATAGCATCGATTGGTTCCCAAAAGAAATGAATTAAAAGTCATATTGCTACGCGAGTAGGTTGATATCTATAACAGAAGTTTCAAATTCTAATTAAAAAAAGCAAAAACGTTTGAAAACAAAGAAATTAAACTGCAGATAATCCTCACATGTTTCAAGTCCAAACCCGAAATGAAATGTTCTCTAAACATGAGAAGAGAATTCCATCTCCCCGGGGACCGACAAGCTAGATCATCTACGTGTCGTGCATATACATTAAACAGCTATCAATCCCACAGAATCATTAACTATTCATAATATTGTACAAGACTTAATCAACCGTGATAATTAAATACATTCATTGATCACGCGATCACAGATTCACAAACAATGTGACTCATAACCTTTCAACCTCTTTAACATCATTTCGGAGTGAAGTACTAAAACCGTAAGTAACTGATCCAATTCTTAACAAGGGGCCGTAATTTTGTTGGTTTGAGCTTCAGCAGAAGACCAAGCCTCATGGAATCATGTTAATTAATCATGGAATCATGTTAATTAATCATGTTAATCATTGTTCTCTCATCTATTTTAGTCTCTCAACTTGTATTCACCATTGTTTTAATTTAAGTGCCCCCTAGTTTGTCTTTTTACTACTGATTTCAAGTTCTAATTTATATTTATACTCACTATTGTTGTTTATAATTACCCCTTAGTTTGCTTCCCTTTAATCTATTTTAGCCTGTAACTGTTTCTACGTTAATTTTCCTTTAGTTTGTATCATCTCTGATTACTTGAATTAGTCTCTTTGTCTCTGGATTGTATATATATCTCATAATTTCTGTAGTATCTCATTATTCCTGAAGACGACTATTAGGATATAGTCGAAACGTTGAAATAAACTACTATCTCGAAGTTTCATTTTTGGACTTTTTCGTTATAATTGTGGGATTCTCTCTACATCGCGTCAACATGGATATAGTGTTCTATCAATCGTAATCATGTTAAACTTTCAAAAAGATCCTAGATACGTATAATAAGACACTATCACTCTGACCAAGCATTGCGGGTCCAGTTCGACAGCTATACCCAGGTATATGTTATTTGACGCTAAATTCTAGTTAATTTATAATCACTTCAGATAATTCATAATCACTTTAACTTGAAAATCAAATTTCTCCCGTTACTGCCAAACTTGGGAGTGGTATCAATAAAATATAAATGTTACCTTTATTTGAAGATCGTTCAGGTGTTCTTCTAGTTTATCTTTCTCATCTAAAAGATCACTGATCTCCTCTTCATGTTGCTGTTCTAATTGAGCCTTGACCTGTAAACATACAAATAATAAACTTACCAACAATCTACAGTCCTGTATACAGTGCAGGTATTGATATTCTATCAGTTGTACCAAAAATACATACTCTTTATATATATTTGAGTCTGTGGAACCAGGTCCTGGACTTTTTTAAGATTACCTGAAGTCTGCCACCCAGAGTTCTCCAAATAATATCATATCAAGAATTCTATTTTCAGTCTGTTGTGTTTCAATCATAATAATGACATAAAATAACTTGTCTTCCTATTTATTTTTTCTAATATTTTCCCTGTTGCCATACTGTCCTATCAGTCTCAATACTCCGAGTAACTGAATAACGGCTTTGGTGCGGTCATGTTTAAAATAGCAAAATAAAGAAATTCTCACCCTTTTCATCATATCTCGCTGCTGCATTAATTCCTCTTCGAAGTCCGCGCGCTCCTCGTCTGTGACCGCGCCCGTTTTAGCCGCCGGCGTCTCCGTACGACTGGCTCGTGATTGGTCCATTTCTAGCTCATCTAAAAGTCGCGCTCGCTCGACGAGCAGAAACGCTATTTGTTCGGTGGCAGATCCGTGAGCGATATCGGTTAAACCCTGCTGCAGTAACATATCGGTTGTCTCCTGCGTCGTGGAACCTGCTGAAATAAAGTAATCTTAAGTCTTGCGAAAGAGGGTTCACTTTTACATTTTACATTATACGTTTATTTTAACCCTTTAGTGCATCTACAGCGCACTGCGGTGTATTAATCGGTGAAGGACTTTGCTAGAGTACACAGCATTGCAGTGTATCCAAGTAATTAGTACAATGTAATTATTAATTTTATATCGATTGAAAGATGGCGGCATCTGTCAAAGATAGTGAAATATTCGCAACTAACGACACACCGCACTGCGGTGTAGAGACACTACAGCAGTATTCCCGTTATACAACAAGGGGGGAAATTTGTCTTAATTATCAAATCATCTCCAGCACTGTTGAATATCACTTAGTCAGCACTGAAAGGGTTAAAGCCACAAGAATTCTTTTGTGAACACAGTCATACCCATAAGGCTCTGTTTGAGTTTATTGATTTCAGCTTTTAGTTGTTCGTTTTCTGCCTCGAATTCCAGCGTCAACGTTTCCCTCTCGTCCGATAAACTGCGTATGTGTTCCACGTAATTCTCGACCTCTTTCATTTCATCCGCTTGGTGCCCGCGAAGATTCTCGATACTGTCCAACGCATCCGATAAACTAGCCTAGTGTTCAATCAAATTATCATTAGAAATGTAACCACAAAAATTTTCAAGTGATAATCGTGGTTGAGAATCATTTCAACTTATATCGGACAGGTTGCGCCTGCAGATGATACTATTTCAACTTATCACAGAGCCCCCTATTCCAATTTATCCGACAGGTGGCGCCCCAAGTTGACACTATTTCAACTTATCAACCCCCTATTCCCCATACGCCCACCCAGATGGCACTATTTATTCTATATCTGACAGGTGGTGCCCCCAGGTGTCGTACCTGTGAATCGAGATAAAGACCCCATAAATGCATGAGTTTCTCTTTGTCATCAGCCTCGTCTTCGCAGCCGATCTCTTTCAATCGATCCATCATTTCGGCAAATTCATATTTCAATTCTTCTTCGAGCTCCTCCTGAAATAACAATCATTCCTACTTCCAACTGCGCGTAATGATTCAACCTTTGGCAGTTAAAGATCTACTGATCACTGGGGCAGCAGAAAATCTTATCGGGATACCTATTCCTTGCACTACTACTAGGCCCAACCATCGACTATAGCTAGCTAGGTCCTCCTGTACTACCTAAACCCCTGACCAACATCCTAGAATACGGTAGGCCTTCTCCTAAGCCTACTAGAGTTTTAGACTAGACCCTACGTGGCTCTATCCAAAAAATCTATCCGAAATTCACGCATTCGACAAAAGTAAGCTCAAATGCCCAGTTTTTTTAAATAAACACTACAGAATGAATTAAATTGTTATTCCAAATACTACCAGCCCAGCACTCCAAAAGCAGCACACAGAGCCACAAGTCAACAAGGCCCTGACAAGGGAGGGAAAACATAAGCCATAAAAAAGGGAGGAAAGACATAAGCCATAAAAAAGGGAGGGAAGACATAAGCCAT
Organism: Tubulanus polymorphus; assembly: GCF_964204645.1. Lineage (NCBI taxonomy): Eukaryota > Metazoa > Nemertea > Palaeonemertea > Tubulaniformes > Tubulanidae > Tubulanus > Tubulanus polymorphus. The sequence continues at coordinate 1,992,007 of NC_134031.1, forward strand.
AAGGCATAAAAAAGGGCAAGGCCAAGATTAAGTCAAGAAAGGCCCCGGCCAAGCCCAAAAAGGCAAAAATTAATTAAAAATGTATGAGCACTAGTTTGTCATTAGTTACCAGTTTATTCTTCGCCATGTTGACAATTTCTATGCCGTATATGCATTGGAAATAGTTTCAGTTCATTCAAAACGGATTTTTAAGTCACCGACTGCAATAAAATAGCATGTTTAAACACGATTTAAATGCTGAAACAGCGCAAGGTACATCAATGATCCGCCATATTGTTTATATCAAAATCTTGACAACCGGTACCCGATGTTTGGTTTTAATACGGTCCCGGTAAAGTAGACTGGTTGCCGGTCTCTATCTTTAGTGGGTTTCGAAAGCCGGTGCATTTAGCAATCTGGTGCTTCAGATTTCCGATTTCAAAATTTAAAAAAAAGAAACGAAAACTTATCTTGTTTTAAGTTAAAAAATGTCTGTCCAGCTAACAACTTAAACTCGAAGCTCAGAACTAGTTCATTCAATTCAAACACAAAAGTAACTTTTCCAGTAAACAATAAAATGAGCTAGGCGAAAGCATTTACGTATTTCACAAACCTATTAACAATATAGTGAAGTATAGTATACTATAGTATAGTATAGTATGATAAGACTTTCTGCTTCCAACAAGCCTATAACCATCACTCTACAAATATCTCACAACGATATCGGCGTTTATTTACGGGAAATAGCTCAAAATGGAGGTGTACAGATTCTATGGTGGACAGCAAAAATGTCATTTTTTGAAGCGTGTTGGTTTCTTAGGCCGTGGCATTGACAGCAATCTGGTCGTAGAGATCAAGGGTATGTAAGGTATGAAAGCCTACGGTCTACGTTGATGGAATCTTGCGTATCAGAAGACAGTGGTGTTAGGATGGCGTGTCAGGACTATTCCTGCATAATTAACTATTTCCATGTATTTACAATTGTTGTTGTGCTCAAACAATTATGTATAATTTCGAGCAATAAAATTTCAAACATCTCATGTTTTATCATTCTCCTCCGTCAATACATGTAGTTTGGTTTCGCAATATATCTCCGCATTATCGAGTGGACACATGCCGTTATTACAGTGTCATCAGCGTTAATAGAGCAAGCTTAGCTTCACATTGAATCTAATCATTCATAAATTCAAGATTTGACACACGAGGAAAGTTTAACGTGTGTTTTAGTTGAAAGAGTTTTTCCGCTAACAATAAAACGCGCACAGCGAGTTCCATAAAGATTCCACGCAGAAGTCGAGCATTATTTATCGTCACCACATGATATATCGTAAAAATGCTAATAAGCCACCTGAAGAAAACTTGAATTGGAAATGTGTTTTTACAAGTCAATTGACAACTTAGTGTAGTGTAGAGAGTGACCTCAGTTCTAATAGTTTTTTACGGGTTGTTTGCAGCACGATGGAAGTTGAAACCGTTTTGAACGATTTAGGGAAATATGGAAGATATCAGATATTTCAATTGTTTATTATCGAAATAATAGGTTTACCGGGGGCTATATCTACACTCGGTTTGATATTTCAAGGTAAACAGTGTCTCATTACATGTATTCCGAAAAGCATAAGACTAAACTTTCTTACGTAAATTGAAATTGAAATTGAAACTAACATTGAACGACACAATTAATAATAATAATTAGTTAATAATTACATATCAGGGAAACATATTGTTTCTATTTTTCAAAATTCAGGATGGACTCCAGAACATCATTGTAAACTGTCTACTGTGAATCAAACAGTGAACCAATCGATACCGTATACAACTAATGAGGATGGAGAAATAAAGCTCGATCAGTGTCGACAATTCAAGTCAATTACAGATAATACCACAGTCGCCTGTCAAAACGGTTACTATTATCAGTCACATGGTTATTACACTCTTACCGAACAGGTCAGTCAGTCACTCTGCATAAGATATTTATGATCAAATCACCAGGAAAATGATTGAATGGTTTTATCTATTTTCAGTTTTCGTGGGTTTGTGAATCCAGTCACATGAATGCTCTAGCGGTGACGATATTTTTTGGGGGTATTTTGGCCGGAAGTATAGTGGCGCCACCTTGGTCGGATTACTTCGGAAGGAAAATTCCGTATATAGTCTGTTCTCTATTGCTCGCTGTTTCGATGTTTCTTCCTGTCATTTTTGTCAACCAAGCATTTTTCTTCGCAATGAAATTCTCCAGCGGGGTTTTCACTATTGTAAATATTTTCTATCATCGATGATGAACTAAAAGCCTAAAAATCATTGGATTCCTTGAAAAGTGTAATGATAAATTGCTATATAATAGGAAATTGATATGAGAAAGAAATTGAATAAACATCCGAATCTTATATAGAATTACAGTTTATCCCCGATATACTGTCCTCCCATTTACCGCCATACTCTCTATACCACCTACGAGCTAGATTATTATATAGATTGAGGTTAGATAATTACTCTTAGATACCGCTAACATCGTTCTGCACCCATGTGGGCGGTATATCGGGGGATGACTCTATATATCTATAGAATTATAAGATAGAAAAACCATTTACGTGAGTTTCTGTTCCGTCCAGCTTTAGATACTTTGGTTGTTTCTTTTAGGGCGCGACCTTAACTGGTTATATTTTGGTTTGTGAATGGTTCCCGACCGATCAACGTTCATTCGCAAACGCATTTCACATGCTTTCATTTACAATGGGAATGCTTTTAACTGGAGTCTGCGGCTACTTTTTCACTCACTGGAAATACCTACAAATCGTCGCCGGTATCATTCCTTGTTTCGCCATTCTAGGAATTTGGTAAATAGATTTTTTAGATAACAAAGTATTGATTCGAAATCGGATATATTCATGAAATGATTTTGTAATTAGGTTTTACGATGAATCTGTGTCGTGGCTCATCGCTAATTCCAGACCCGAAGAAGCGATCAGAATTTTGAAAAAAGCTGCGAAATTCAACAAACGCTCGCTATCACCAGCCGTTATTTCTGCCATAAGAAAAACTACAGAATCCACAAAAAAAGGTGAACAATGTTGACTAACTGGATCATTCATAAGAAAATTATATTCATCTTTATGCTATCATTTGTTCCCTACTCTTGCATAGCTAGAAATAAGTCGATTGAGATATAGATCATAATGTTATGAGAATTGAATGGTCAGTGACCCGATGAATAGTTTACGTAGATCCAAATCGATTGCTCTTAATGATTTTTTATCCTTTTTCATACATAAAATTTAGATGAAATATCAGTTGTGGACAGAGTAAGGCTAGTGTTACGAGATATGGTCGGCTGTGCAAAGGGTAGTGAAAATTCGGACGATGAAACGATTGGAATTTTGCAGATTCTCAAACATCCAAAACTGCGTCTATACACGATACTAGAAGCTATTATCTGGTACGCATTATGAATGCATATGATATCTATTGTTGGTAGGAAGTATTTATCGTATTTTCTATAAGTTTATTTTTTTTCGCAGGTCTTTTACAAGTCTAACTTATTACGGGTTGACATTGAGTACGACAGTAATGGCTGGAGGTCGATTTGCTAATTATTTTTTGGCCGCTGCTATTGAAATACCAAGTTACCTTGCGATGCACTTTGTACTACAATTGTAATGTTTAATCACCAAAAACTGCGTTAATCAAATACTGTATTTGAATTATGCTCGGTACATGCTTATATGTATTTTTCAGTGTTGGAAGACGAGTATTTTTGATGTGGCTTTATGCTATAACCGGTCTAGTTTTGGTAGCTGCGACGTTTTGTCCACAAAGTGTCGGTAAGTATAATACATGTATAAACATGTAGAGAGAATCCCACAATAATAACGAAAAAACAGTCCGAAAATGTAACTGAAGCTGGTAGTTTATTCTACGTTTCGACTATAATCTAATAGTCATCCTCAGGAATAATGAAATACAACAGAAATTATGAGATAAATATGTATTACAGGAAAATTTCTAGAAACATCATGTAACGTTGAATCTTGTGTTTCTAGGAGAAACGAATTTGGTTCCGTTGATTATGACGTTTAATACGGCAGGAAAATTCTGCTGTACTGCAGCTTTTGGTATCATTTATATCCATACCAGTGAACTTTACCCGACTAACTTCAGGTGAGATTCCCGTTAAATAACTTAAAGAGAAAGTTGTTTTCCCTTTACTCACTGTATTATCTATTTCACAGAAACCGTGGCGTGGGTATTGCTTCAGCGTTTGCCCGAGTTGGTTCGATGACAGCACCATTCGCCGCTTATTTGGTAGGTTTTCAATCTCGTTAATTTTCAACCTTGTCACTTGTTTAACATTTCAACATTACGATTGAATTGTTTCAGGCTCAATTTATATCCTGGTTGCCGGGCGTGATTCTCGGGTGTATTGGACTGGTTACCGCTTTACTGATGATACCCTTACCGGAAACTAGGGGTGTACCGATGCCTCAAACTATCAGCGATATCGACCGACCTAAAAGCAATTTAAACCAAACTTCAGATGAAAATGAACTAGGACAAATTATATAATTCAATGCAAGACAATCCATCAAAGCTGGTCGAAACCTTAGTTGGCGGAAAGTCCACACAAAAACAGTTCTATTTTTTTATCGAAGGCCGCCAGGCCTCAGGTCGACATCCACTCCATAGGACAGGCTGGCGGCGGTATTCGTCACAAAAATCGGCTACACACATTTACTAACTCCTGCCGGTGAATAATGGACACTGAATTTATTTCGGCATATATTACATTACTTCCAATATTTTATCTCAGCTGTAATAGAGACGTTCTTATTCGATGATTAAATGTGCGCCATTTGATTATATGTTTATTTTTCGTCATTCTCTCAAAATTCATAGATGCGTTAAAGCTTGTACGTGAAGAAATCAATATTTTCAGTTAAGAAATGATAAAACAACAGAATCTTATGGAACATAATTTTTTTTTCAATTCATTGTTCAATATTTATTTATCATGAAATCTTGCACGATTGTTGATAAACAGACAATAAAATTTACAGAAAAAATGGTGTATATAAAATTTCTTTGTAAATAGGATAACAATGAAACAGACAAGATTAACACTAATGCAAGTTACCAAATTTCAAAATATTTACATACATGCTGGAAAAAGTGGAAATAGAATGTGCCGCTAGAGAATGTGCAAGGCATGGTCTGCAAATTTGCCTACGTAACTAGCAAATAGATGATAAAAAAGTAAAATCCTGAATTGGTCTTCCTTGTCGAGACTTCGAATGTTGGGGATCTTACAAATATTACATAAAGTTCATCTCTCAGATTTTACCATCTAGAGCACACCATTATAAAATGGGATTCAGTTTCAACTTCCCTACATACGGTGCAAAGCCTATCTGCTTCGGGTATCTTTATATGCCTGCCCCTCTCGATGCGGGTGAGCGCTGACCAGTCTGGACTGCGATTTCTTGGGGTTCGACCCCAAATGGTCTAGGGCAAGACCGTATTGGACGGCTTGGTCGGTATCAGATGGTTGTGGTCGGTGTTTAGTACTACCCAAGATCATCGACCTTGAAAACCGGCATTTCTTAACCCTGATATATAAACGCAAATACAAATCTACTGTTTGTGTCTGGACTTTATTTATGGTTTATAGACGATAATCAAGCAAATAATAGCCCGAGAAAGAGCGAATAAAGGTGAATTTAGACACAGTCACTGCTTTTACAAATAGTCGTGGTTTACGGTTCCGTAACTACCCACATCGGAACAACAGCAAGAAAAAGTAGATTCTAGTTTGAACCATTTGATTAAAAGATTTATCGCCTATTTATCGGCCCAATTCAAATGATCAATGACGTTACTATAATGTTAAATTCATTCAATGCAGTTTATTTTCCTTTATTTTCTAATTCAATAGGAGTATTAAGATGATTTGTTTATTTTTTGCCTGCTTTCTTCTACTCTAGGGCAGCCTAGTAGGTGTTATCGTAATAAGATAGATAAATTATGTCGTCATCAGAATTAGTGAGCGCTGAACAAGGTGCACGAGTTAAGGTACGGCGCCTATTTTATTCCATCTGATTCAAATCTGAAATTAGGAGAAATTTTACTGGAACGGCTGTATGCCTACTTATTGTGAAAACTTGGTCCTGAAATGAAAATACCACTCCATTTAGCGTGTAGTCATCAGTATGATTGTATTTATTTCACAGGGATTGACGATTGTTAAACCGATTGTTTATGGAAATATAGCGCGTTATTTCGGTAAGAAGAGAGAAGAGGACGGCCACACGCATCAGTGGACCGTTTACGTGAAACCGTATAAAAATGAGGTATAACAACTCAAAAACTGACTCAACAGTTAAATTGAATAGGTCAGTCGTTGTTACCGGTTGTTTGTGGAACGACGGCTAGGTACTAGACTAAAGCCTAGCGCACATCGACACTGCGATTGGAGACAACTAGTTGCAAGGCAGTTTTTGGCGCATGAGAGGAACTGGCTGGATACGATCAGTTGCTTGAATGTGTGCGAGTTTACGATTGGTAAGCGTCAATCTATCTCCAGTTCCAGCCAGTTGCCCGTGTTCTACTTTTGAGCAACTGGTTGTACTCAATCGCAGTCATATCCGTCGATGTGCGCGCTCTGGATCTCGACACGTGCCATGCAGTTGCTGCAACTGACCGGTTGTAACTAGATTTCGATGTGCGCGGGGTAATCGTTCGGTAGCAACTAGTTGTCTCCAATCGCAGTGTCGATGTGCGCTAGGCTTAAGTCTCCTCCCAAACTGATGTACGGTAAAAGTCCTTCCTGCCACCGTTTGGACCAACGAAAAACATGGAATTGAAAAAATGATATTTTCTCTTAATTTGAGTTAGATTGAGAAAAGTTGTTCTCCGATGAAGAATGTTGGCGTTAATTGAGCAGTGGTATTAAAAAGGTAGCGTTATAACGGACTTCGACTGTATTTTACTTATTTTCAGGATATGTCGGCATACGTTAAAAAAGTCAATTTCAAACTACACGAAAGCTACGCTAATCCTAATCGAGGTTTGTCTTCGAATTCAATGATCTTTTTCTGCGGTTTTTTTCAGCGTCACAATTGTCTTATACTGTTCTGTTTTTAAACTAATAGTCGTAACTAAACCGCCGTATGAAGTGACGGAAACCGGTTGGGGTGAATTCGAAATAGCGATGAAAATATTTTTCAACGATCCCAATGAGAGACCGGTAAGTGAGATGTGAAACCTCCATGTATTCAATTTTTAAGATACGTTCAATGGCAAATTTTTTAATCCCCTCGTGAAAATGTGTATATGCTCAATGAACATGAAGAAACGGCCGATTTTGCGTTCAATGAGGTTGAAAAATTCAAATTTTGTGCTGATGTAATTAATGATTAACATCAGGTAAACACAGTTCCTCAAAGACTTCTATCGATTTATGTTTACACTAATTTTTTTAAGGTGACTGTTTATCATCTATTGAAACTATTTCAAAGTGAAACAGATATAATGCTCGGCAAGAAGAGTCTCATAGCTGAATTCTCTGACGAAATCGTAAGTTCTAATATTCATGAGAATTTTCCTACCTCAGGAGAGGCCAGGCAATTTTGTCAATAGTATAAAAAAAAGTCGTCGTAGCCAAATGGTTTAAGGTTCGAGATATTTTTTCGCGCAGGTTTTCCAAGAACCATCAGCTCTGATGCAACAGCTTCTAACAAGCAGTCGAGCTTTGACTCTCGGGGCTTATAAACACGAAACGGACTGTAAGTACATGTTAATCTAAACTCGCCGTTGAGATCGATTTGAAAAATCCCTCAAGATGAACTTTCTGTGAAAAAATATTAAAAGATTTTCTCATCGATTGTGAAAACATTTGATGTGTCCTGTTTAATCTATAATGCAAATAGAAAATGTCTCCTCACCCCCTACTGAAATATTGAGGAATTGGTTCACTTCCTCAGTGTAGAAAGGGTTCAATATTAATCACATTCATCAGATATCAATTGCTCGCTTTAAAGCTATTTTTCTTTAGCAATTTATCACCTTTATCAACGAGTCACGACTCGAATGTTGACGTCAGTCCTGTAGTGTGATTGTATCTGTTCATTTCTATTTCGAAACATCACTCATGAAATACTTTGGGAATCAATATTGAATTCATTTTTCTACCGTGGAAACGAGCGCAATTTTACTCGTAGCGTTTCCTTTTTTTTCAGTCGAAGAAAAGAAAACGAAAACTCTTCACAACATCATGAACGCGAAAAACAAAATACGATACGAGATTTCGGAGTTGAACGAACGCCTGAAACAAAGTCACGAAGCGATACATAAACTGAAGGACGAGATTAAAACCGTTGAAGAAACGCCTCCAACGAATAAATAATCCTCTTCTAATAATAAGACTATCAGCTAGGCTGTGCGAGTTCACTCCGTGATAAAACTTCAGACAATATTACGATCGTAACCTTTTGGAAAAAGTGGAAAATTCATGCCGGTAAAGGTTTCCGCTGCCACGAAGGTTGAATCGGCAGAAACTTCAATTGATAAAATAAGAACCGTTCATCGACGGGAGCGCGATCGATAGCTAAAAACCTGCATTTAAAACTCCTCGACGGTGTATTTCGACGAATGTTGTAAATATGTAAATAAATTGAATTGTGTATAAATGAAAACAAAATTATTCGATGAGCTTACTGGTATTTTATTAGAAACCTTCCAAAAAAGTTCTCAAATAAATATATAAACAATGCCAGATATTATTAGCCTATCTGGCCTTTATAGTATTTATAATAAGTTTGATTACATTGAAATGAGAATTTTTCTAATAAATGTACAAAGTTTTTTACAGGCTTTTGATCGTATTAAATCTAAATTTATCATCCATTAAAAGAAAGAAGTTTAAAAACACAGCTCTGAGTGGAAACGGCTTGAATTGCATAGAAACAAATGTATTAGCTGTGTTGAAGGTCGTGTGAATGAGGGGCACCTGCTTGCCTTGTTCTATCAATGACAATTATTATGCAATAGAATTCAAAACCAATATTTTCTAAAAGCACCAGATTGAAAAGAAACCTCAATAGTCATCCATGTCTGAAGTACTAAATAGTAAAATTAAACAATTTGAAAGGAAAATGGAAAATATTCCACTTTTTAAAGCTTTTTTCTCATTTGCCTTTTACTACATTTAATGATCTCACAATACTTCAATCTACCTATTTATCTCAATTACACTAAATATCTCAACCACAAAATCATATTTACTTAAACTATTTATTAATCATCTGGGACCAGTTTTCACAATCTCAGTCAGACAGCGTTAATTGTCTTCCAGTTGCACAGTTAGGACATGTCTTTGAATTTTAAGACTGGTCGGATCGGCTATAGGAACTGATGAATAATCTTACAAATCTAAGCCTTGAATTAGCATTAATGGGCCTTAAAAAATTAAAAGCAATTGCCTAGACGGTGCAACTGGGCCCTCTGGATTTCTGAGGACTGATCAATAAGACTTAATCATTTTTTGAAATCAACTTTTAAAAGATGTCGAAGAACAATCCTCTGTAAAACTGAGCCCAGAAGTCGATAAACCTATAAACTGAGCTAAATAATCTCAATAAAACTACCTGGCTATACGGCGTATAACCCTGCATTACAGAAATATCCATGAAACGAGAGTGAACAGTAAACCGGTACTTGTATCACAGATAATATGGCACTTATTATACATAATTGAATGAGTGCACGACATTCAATGAAGATTCTGTCATGTGCGACGAGTTTTTGGCAAATTAACTACATGTAGCTGAGCAGCAATGAAATTATTCCTTAAGAAATATCAATCATTGACCCTTAAAATATTCTCATTTATGACAATCAAGTATTGACTATCGTTTTACAATATGTATGGATGACCAACATTTTCGCTTAGGTTTTAGACCCTTAGACTATTTTCATTTATGACAATCAAATATTGACTGATGATTTAAAATATCTATGAATGACCAACATCTTTGCTTAGGTTTTAAAGTGAGTTTTTTTAAAGTCCAATATCTCTATCGAAATGAGGACTTTTTCGTAAAATTAAGTGCATGGAAAATTTCGCCTTTCACGTCTGACAATGGCTGCACATGTATGGGTATAGAAAATGAACTCATCATTCGACTTTAGACCCTAAAAACTTATCAGAAAACTCCGGAACTAGGTCCAGCAGACAAGAACCGCCGATCGATGTTAGTTAGTAATTATGAATTTGCCGGTAAATACTGGTAGTACATTTGACGAGATTTCTCCCAGAAAACGAGACTGAGTACGGTGTGCGGCGCCAGTCGCAGAAACTGCGGTGCCCAGCCTTTATAAAAACCCCACACGCCTTCCGTGCGACAGATCTTCGCGAAACAGTCGAACACGTTTTTGTACGCGACGCCTTTTCCGTTACTGTCGAATCCCTGATTGTAAATACGCGTAGACATCACGTCGAACGGAGTCATACAAACCACGACGACTACTCCACTTAAACAACTCGCGTAGAACGCCGTTAGAATGTGTCCCGGACTATTGATCTGAAAAATCGAATGAAAAAACAGGTCGCTACGGATCAGTCATTCTTGTGGATATAACGAGTTCTAAAGTAGGAGAAAATTTCAAATTTTGAGAAAGCGTTCGCATCACTTTCATATCCCAATATCCCTCATAGATCGGTACTGTTTATCTGATTCGGTGGTTTTGAAAGCAAATTCTTATTTTTCGAATTCTGTTACCGGCTTGGGCAACAAATCCTGGGGCCGGTTGCATAGTTATGGCTTAGACTTAAGACTAGTCTAAGACCAACTTAGTTCGATAGCCGATCTAACAAATTTAAGACCGGTCTTATGATTTAAGACCATTTTTGGACTTAAGTCATGACTGAGCAACTGGCCCAAGGTCCTAACTGTAACAATTTAGGCGTAGTCTATCTACTGTACTAAAATTTCTAAATAGCTTACAGTGTTTTCGATGAGAGCCAGGTCCCAGGTCCCAGACCCGTCTGTTGTTTGTTAAGGACCCGCCTGTTTTTTCAAACCAGCTTTTGTTTCAGGGACTGTGACATAGGGGGACCCTCCTGTTTTTTAAAGGGACCTGGCTTGCTAATTTCTTATTGAAAACACTGGCTTATTCCTCAAAATTGAAGGAGTTTTAAAGGTGGTTTTTACACTCGTTACCTGCATGTCTTCTATATAGTGTTTAGCGTATGAAAACGTAGATAGCTGAGCCGCTGAACCGACCATTACTCGTAACATGGCCGCCTCAACTCCTCGCCATAATCCGAACACGCCTCGTATTCTGTATATAGATCTAAATCCGTCAGCCATTGAGGTGTGTTCGTGTTGATGACCGACGGCTATCATTGAGGTAGCTTTAGATTGTAGATGCGTCTTCAACTGAAATAAAAGCAGTTAAAGTATTTTTCAAAAACGTTACGTTTATAGAATGAATAGTGGGTATCGATCGGCAACCTGGAAACACTTTTCAAGACACTGAGTTACTAGTGTGAAAAACGGACGATTAATTTTTGAAAGTGCAGATTAAATGTCTAGCATTTGTAGTTAATTTTCAATTAAAAATCTCCCGGGCGGTGAAGTACTGAACGCATGCAGTTTATTACGTAAGCATGAAATTTGACTTTTCAAGCCCCTCCCTCCCCCTGTACGCAAAATCAGCCATTTTTTCATATACATTTAGCATTACAGTACGCAATTGCACTGACCCCTCCCCTAATGCGTACGTAATAAATGAATGATCCCTGGTCGACCAGTTTTTGAAAGTGTACTGATAGAATAGTGTTTGTAGTCCATTTTCAATTAGAAATCTTTAATCTATAAAGTTCTTAACCAAAAGAAAGGAGGGACGATTTAAATATTCGGAAGAATGCCGATAAACAATCGATGTCTGAGGGGTACAGGGTGCAAGGGGATCTCACATACCATATACATCGGGCTTCCAACTGATGCTCCTAAAACTCCGGCCAGCGCCCCCGCGCACACCGACTTCCACCAGATCGGTCGGCCGTTCTCGTCTTTCGTCAGTCCTAGATTCGTAAAACACTGGAACGCTCCTAACCGCACGCCGTTCATAAACAACTGATACCACAACGCCGGTACGAGTCCGCTCTGTAAACTCAGAATTCCGTCGGTGCGACCGATTTTATAGAACGCGTGGAACACGTTGCGATAATGAACGGTGTACATCCCGCGAGCTTGTAGCTCCCCCTGGAGCTGCATGCGAGTTTTAACCACTTCGAGCGGGTTCGTAAAGAACCCGGCTCCACACGCGGCTATTCCGCCTAAAACAAATTCCACGCGGTTATCGGTCATTCTTGCGATGATTTAAAAATGGCGCCGAAATTTTTTCGCATTTTTTTCGTACGGATAACCTTGATTACTGAGAAGTGTTGATTACTGCTTTAGCATCCCTTAATGTTATTGATTTGCTGAAAGAGAAATAATAAAAAAATCAAGGAATCATGTATCATCAAGCGGTTATCCAGATTCAGAGCACAGACTGTCGAGTGCTCGACTCTTGCCTCTGCTCTCGTTTGGAGTGGGCACTGGTTTGTCCGTGTCTGGCCTATTTATGGTTTTTTTTTTAATAGGCCTCTAATACCTTTTCTTATCTTACCATAAACTTATCTTTTTAACAACACTAGTGCTAGACGGTGGAAAGTCCGTGACCTTAACTGCAGTAAACCGCATATCCGATTACAAAGTTTACCACGACGTAGGTAAAATACCCGCACGCACATCGCATGCTGTCAGTGTCATCGAATAAAGTTTGAATTGAATTAGGTCGATTGATCAGGAGTGTGGTCAGTAAAATGTCGCGGAGAATTCACCAACAGTCATTCTGCCGTAAACTATCAAATTACTGTTTAAATATGTAATAGGCACCTACGTAGATCCGGGTTAGAAACCCTCGTCTTTCTCATACGTACTTCTAAAATCAAAATTCTGTGTAGCAAACGGCGGCGGCCCGTGGCAGTGGAGGATTCTTTCTCTGGCAAGCGACGATTTCGAATGGCTTGTGGCTATATCACAGTTGTCAATATCCATTAATCTTCACCATTTCACGGATGTGGTTCAAATCCCACAAAGTAGATTCCGAAACGGTTGGCCTGGGTATGGTATTCGGACTAGATATGGTTAGTCTATGTACTGGTATCTATTATCATTACCATGGTAATCAATATTGGCTGGACGAGACGCTCCAAAGCAAGTTATAGCACGCGCGGTTCCTGAGATTTCAATGTTTTTAAGTGCTGACCGTTGTGAAGCTTTATATCGGATGGGGCTTTTTTCGAAAATCCATAAAAGCGGTAACGTAATCTCATTTTCTCTGAATAACATAATGTATAGTTTATTTACACGAACGTTTTCGGGATTTTATCCCGTCATCAGGTGAAATACATGTGAATATCAATCACTGCATAAAACTACTGATTTATTTACACTAAAGGTTATCAAAGTGCTTAATTCCAAATTAATCGATACATTTTTGTGAAGTGAACTAAGAAGACAATTCTGGATGGATGTAATTTATATTAACAGTATTTGTAGTGAAGGTTATCATCTTTTTGACTTGAAAAATCATTACGGATCATCTAGATTCCAAGCGATCATAGTTTTGCAAAGAGAAACCCAATGAAACCTAAGACAATTTCGGATAGACTCACTTTGTATTTACAGTACTTGTAAGTAAGGGTTATCAAATTACAAATGCTAAATTCCAAGCTGGTTCGATACATTTTTTGCGAAGAGCAAGGTAAGGACACTAGTTAGACATTCTGGAGTATGGACACTAAGACAATCTGGAGTATGTAGCCTAAAAACTTTTAGGACAATCTTGATAGTTCCATAACACATCGATACGATATCATCACTAATCGTCGAAATGGTTATACACGTCTCTATAAGCGTAACTTTTCGTTTGACGTTGCATGAGATCCAGTTTCTTCTTCCCATGTTTGAAATTATATAGCGGGGCACTAATGCCGGCTTTAAGCGCCTGTACTGTACTGTCGCTTTTCCCTTTTCTCGCCTTACTCTACGATAGAAAAATAGTAATCAACAGGTTTCTTTCTTTCAATAGGTTTAGCCAATAAAGGAGGGGGGGGGGGGTGCCTTGGAAAAAATATAAAAAATGCACCATGTTATTTTTTTTTCAAGGCGCTAGTTAACCCAAGGTCGATTTTTAAAAACGTACCGATAAAGCGTCGTAACACCTAAGAGCCATGATGTTGGCGCGAAGATGTTTCGTTTCTTCTTCGAATTGGATACAATCATCGTAAATTTCATCATCTTCGCTACCGCTGCTGACAGCTTCAGCCCTCCTTTTCATCATCCGATCCATCACTTCACTATTCAATAAACAAAAATAATGAATACTATTTTGATATAACTGTTACATACGGGAGTATAGTAGAGCTTGCGCGTATCGTAGATTCTCAAAAATGATCTACTGGATCTAGTTCCTTGTTGTGAGCTAAGATTTGACTCTATAGAGTTAAAGCATTGAAAATGCACTGATTTTAACTTTAACTCATGACTGTGGAACTAGCTGTTGAATTACCACATTTTCATTTACATCAGTTTTCTATCAATCAAGAAAAATCGAGTTCTTACTAAAAACATTTTCATTTGAGAAACTGGTACACTTACATTTGGTCGACAGCGTGTTCGCTTTTGCCTTGTTGCGCTAGTTTGGACGCATGGCGTACCGCCGCCAGTCCTGTTACGGCAATGTTCATGTTCTTTTCCATTTCTTGACGGTCTTTAGTCGTCTTCAAGCGTTTACTAAGCACTCGAAGACACTTCGAACCATCTGCACGTTTGTAGGTGATCTGTGCCTACAAAAATGATGTTGATGTATACGCATACAGAAGGTTACTTTGAGGAGGAATGTTTAAGGCTAGGCGAACGAATATTATACCTGGAATGGTAAAGTTTCTTTGATCGGTTGTGACGCCGGTTCTGAAAGAATATCATACTTCAGAACCACATCCGTATTTTTCATTGCAGCCCCGATTCTCTTACTCAATACGCTGCTCTTCTGCTGAAAATGAATAAGAAAATATTTTTAGCATCGACACAAAGCTAAGCGTACACGACGAGGGAAAAACAGACACACGTAAATAAACATGTTTTATCTCGGAAAATTGTTCCCGAAACCATGTATGTTTCTCATTTTTCGTAAACGCACACGACACACGGAGCTAGAAAACATTCTGTATCCCGTATTCATGTTTCCCTGTGTCTTGTGCTTTGGGCTTTTAGAAAACTGCCTTCGGAGACCGAATAAGTCGCAGTTTTTGTACTTCTTTTAAAAGCTACCTCTTTTTCAGCTGAAGCGCCATCTTTTTCATCATCGATAAAGTATAAAGACGGATGAAGGATAAATTTCAATTCGACGTCGGTTGCCACGACCGGGTTTTGTGATATGAGACGGATTTGCCGAGACAGTTCTGCCGCGTTCAAAACGGTGACGTCACCTCCGGTTATTTCGGAAACGACTGATATCGTCTGCAAGTTGACCTCGGCTCCCTTTATCGCTAGTATATTCACAACAGTTTGATACTGGCTGCAATATTCACCGACCTACGAACAAGAAAGGGGTATAGATCAGAAAATAGATTGGTCAGACAGCGAAACTAGTCTAAATGATTTTGTAGTCTTTCATCTCAGTTATACGGTTTCCGCGGCAATAGACTTTCTCCTCCATCACGTGTTGCCGGCTAGAGTAGTGTTGAGTTCCGGGCACTGAGTGGTAGGTACTTGTACGGGCTTGGCCTGAACCAGTTTTCCGAGGTCCGGAGTTGCCATAGTACGCAGTCACCCAGATAGAGCCAATCATTACGAAATATGGAACCTTCTTATATGTTTACCTGCGAATAGAAGCTTCTAGCATCTTCCAGGCTTTGGTTGCTGCCAATTCCACCTAAACCTTGGTTGGGCTGCCCATCGGTGCACAAAACTATCTCAGTGGCTGCCGATTGCGTGGCTATACCGCATGATACTAGTAATGCCGGGCCTAAAGCTGTACAGCCGCTGGTGGATAGACTGTTCACTTGTTTCCGAATCAGACTGAAAATAAGTTGTGCTTATATTCACCCTAGTGGTAACTTTTTCCATCAATTCCAAGAAAATCCGTAAAATGATACTATCAGCTAATCACGCATGTTTTCAACACGCCGTTTATTCCTCCTTTTTACCTTTCAGATTCCGTAATCGATTTGTAGGAATTTTCCTCCCCGATTTTCCGTCCAGCCTCAAACAATTTGTCGAAATCGAATTGTAGACTAGAATCGATGGTCTGGTTTGCTTGCCTCTCGTCTCCGAGGATGTACACTTCGCTACCGAAATGAACTATAGCTATGCGACGTTTTGGCTTCGTGAGTTTCATTTCCATCACCTGTCTGTATGGAAGAAAACATACTATGTATAGAATACCGCTTAAGTGAATGTGATAAAATCTCTTTAAACATTACCTCATAGAACAACAGGGTTCTGTTGGGCCTATTGGTGGGTTTCAAATAAGATAATTTTGGAGTTGAAGACATCGCTAACCCAATCTTACTCAAACTGAAGGGTCAAATTCAGTCTTTAAAACCGAATCCAAATACACAGGTCTTAAGTCTGCAGAAAGGATTTATTTTTCAAATATGAGACAACCGCGATTTTCAGTTACTTACTTGTTGATAGCAGTTTTCATACACTCGAGTGACGTCATATAGTTACTTTCACGGGCTGACCTTCCTTTTGCCTGACGCCACTGGGCTGTAATCGGGAAAAATTGTTCGTGTCATCAAAATTACCACCAAAAGAAACCAATGCTTTTAAGATTATCAAATACATTTTTACATTAAATCTTAAGAATATCAATTGATGTGTTACAAACCTTGAGAATTCGGCACGGACTGGGATGCTGCCATAGAGCCACTTGTATCGATGCAATAAATTACTAAGCTGTCATCATCGGAATCGTCTTTTGGCGTTTGGTTTTTAACCTCGGCAGGTGGAGTTATCATGTATTCAACAGTATCATCAACTGGCGCTTTCTGTTCGTCAGCTTTTAGATTGACATTCTCGTGGCAACAAAACTCACTGAAAAACAATAAGACAAGGGATTGAATGCGCAAGGAGTTTCGTAGCGGTCGGGTTTAGTACGTGACGTCATGCACTCACCACACCCAACATTTATTATCGTCTGTTCCCGTCAATTCGCTGATTGATGACATTATTGCGTCACATCGGTCACATTTTCGAGCATCTGTTGCCGAGAATTCGAGCTTATCCTCTAGTTTGCCCAGACTGACCACGACGACGTTTGAATCAGCCATTTCACACGTTCTCGTCTTTTTGTTACATTTCGTCGTCTTTTTGTTACATTTCGTCGTCTTTTTGTTACATTTCGCTGGCAGCGGCGGCGGAGGTGGCATCCATTTCTGTGCATCGGACTCTTGGCCATCCGAGTCACTATTGGCCTCAGCATTTGTAGACGATTTCTTAGATGAGAACAATGATTTCAAGTGGTTTGTGAAAGAATTTTGTCGGGTGGGTTTCTTTGTTTCTTGCACTGGCAATTTAATACCTTTTCCTGAAAAGCAAATGCCTGAATATGAGTAACAGATTGAATAGAAATTGTTAACTGTTCTTTAAAGCAAAAAAAAACTCTCGTTAACTCTATTAGCCGTAAATTAGATTAAAACACAAATCAGTAGCACGGTCACACGTATCATCGACCACTTTAGGGGTTTTTGATACCTTGTCTGACTATCTGGGCTGTGAAGCTTCCGAAATTGGGTCATTTGAAGAAATAAGGCTATCACGAATTATGGATATCATTCTATCGAGCGACAGTATAGTGAAGTTACCTTTAGTTTTTGCGACTTGTTTTTCCACTGGTTTCAAACCTGTGATTTTAACCTTTTTCCTATACGCGTCCTCAATCGTCGGGTCGTAATTTTCGACGAAGGTACCGAGGATATACTGCTGTACGATAGATGATTTACCTACTGCACCACTGCCCAGAATAACCAACTAAATTGCAGAAAGAATCGAATATGGAACTTAGCTAGCTTTATTTTCAAATTGACTCTCAGTTCGTTTGGTATTATAACTAGTCGACCCATAGCTCTGGAACTGGATGATGAATTGTTGTATGGGCATATCAAATATCTAAGAAGCTGTACGACTCTTAAAAAATGTAACGGCGTTCTACACTTAGTTTTACACGAAAGATCAAGTTAACATATATATATCGGGGTAAAAGAAAGAACCAAACAGTGCCTTAACATTATGATAATACAATCGGATATAGAACAAAAAGGGTTTAGACTGTCATAACCTTGATTGCGCAACCGGCTCCGAGTTGGCAAATTCACACTTTATAAGACCAAAACATCTACATTTTTCTATTTCAAGCAAATGAGAAAAACTTTCAATTTTAAGTTAAACAATAAGCATTTTATTCACCTTATAATCGACGCCCGTTCTCGGCATAGAACGGACTAAAGTCTCGAATGTTTCTGAGATGTTCTGGTTTAACAGCGCCGATGTCTCGATGAACGGTATCCCGTGTGACTCGGCTAATTGCTCGCCTTCCTTTGACGTCACTACAGCTTTGCCCTTCAGATCGTTTTTGTTGGCCAACAAAATCTGTCAGATTGAAATGAGCAATCCACTCTCAGATTCAAACGATAAAGAAACACTCCAACCTTTTAGTATGTATAGGCACGTATTGTTTAATGGTTGCAATTAAGTTTCAATGATTTTTGGATGAGAATTTCATTTTAAGTACTCACGCCGTACACATCCGAGGAGCCTTTCACCGTTTTCGTCCACTCTATGATTCGTCGAACTTTTTCGAAACTGTCGCGATCTACGATCGAATAAACGAATAGAAAACCTTCGGCACTTCGGACGTACTGGTCGCGCATGGCGGAGAACTCCTCCTGACCGGCTGTATCTAAGATATCCAACATACACGTCTGTGCGAAAGAGAAACGAAAGTCATGAGTAGAAGATGTGATAAGTGCTGTTTGAATTATTTTCGCAGGCATTTCTTGGAAATGGCTCAATTCATTTATAGGAAAATGAACTGGATTCAATATTTTACTATGATAACAGTGTTTGTGGCCCATTAAATCCCATATACATACACTTAATCAGCGCCGATAGGAAGACAAACGATAATCAAGTCATTAACCAGAAAGTATGTCCTTAACATTCTTTCAACATTTCAATGACGATGATATAAAAAAATGCATTGTAAATCAATGATTTGATCTTTGAAATTAGTTCAGCTTCGCAATTTAGAGATCAAAATAAAAAATTCATCCCCGGGGGCCAATTGTATAGACCGGTGCTGATTAACAAAAAGGAGCACCAGATGACGGTAAAGAGCCCGAAATCTCTTTTGACTTTTGATTTCGATTCTTGAATTTCGTTTTTAATCTTTTCTATTTGTATTTAGTGAATTTCATAATCTATTCGCCACGTTTGAGTGTTATACGAACTGTTATACCCTTTTAGACTATAGATAGAATAATATATGACTATGGTAAGGGTTTAAACGGTTAAAAAGGACCCCGCGCACAAAACTGTCCGCGTGAATTGTGCGGCCTGTATTAAAACTACCTCGCCGTCGTCGTATCTTTCCGACCTGCTTTCTCTCTTGCGTTTCGTGAGAACTTGCTCGATTTGTTCAGCGGTCATTGTATCGGCATCTTCGAATAGATCATCTGCTTCGAGCGTTTCAGTTTCGTTAGTTCGCTGCTCCCTCGGAACGACGTACGCGAATTCACTACCGAACTCCATCGCGTTTTACGATTAATCTCTGCAGGCTCAATACAAATCTATAGGAAAATAACAGGTTTCACTATAGAATTCATAATCATAATTACAGTCTACTTGAATGCGTTACGTAACTTCACTATTCTCTTTTAGAATATCACACACGATATACAATAATATTATGTACCGGTACATACTATGTATGCAATTATTTAAATATTCAAATGTTTACATTGAATCGTGGAATTAGAATCTCAGCTAATTGAAATAAATCTTACAGATGGATGAAAGAACAAGCGCTTATCTCCAATGTTTGTCACATATTTATATCATTAGAAATATGTTTGAAGTATCTACTCAACGAATCGAAGAAATAAGTATATATAACAACTATATAAATTGCATTTCGATACCTTAGAAAAAGAAAGTACGTGTTTTTAATACTTACTTATAAATGATTTCATGTAATAAACGCGTACTGTGAGTGGTTTCCCTGTTTTCCCCTTTCTCATTCAGCGCACCGTAGTTTTATAGCGCTGATTGCACCATATCTATAATTAGAAACGTCGTCATTCGACGTCAGCAATGGTTGGTTCAGCGCTGTACGGTGCCAGCGACACGTCGTCGTATCGCCGTACTATAAAGCGGTCGCGTCCCGTTTCAGAAATGTACGAACTATAGTAATTTTTTGGTTTACGTAGCTATGAAACCTCTCGTGATAGGAGATGAGGATTTAGTACTGATGGCGTTGTTGTGGATACAGCAAGCATTACGTATCGCGCTGCAAACAAAATCAATTCTACCCATAGCAACCTCTATATATTCCGTCCGTGTTCCTAATCCGTACGGCAAGGTTACTAGAGCGGACACAGATCCTCAGTTCTGAGTATAGATTCAAGAATTAACTCGTTGAAACTGAAATAATTTTAACTCAGATTTCACTTTAACTTACAACTGTGGAACTGGAGATCGTGGATGGAATCCTATGGGTCCTGGATTAAAATATTTAACTGGGTCCGATAAATGGATGGAACATTTCGATCGGGCGTCGGGTATTGTTCCACCGAGTAGTGTTTCCCACCTTTCAGCAGTCCAATGCAGGGGCCTTGTTGTTTTTTCAAAAAGATATCCATACAATAATAGCGCACGGGCAGCGGGGCTGTTCCGCGGTATATTTGGCTTACACACTAGAACCATTTCCTTTTGATGACGCGCTTTCGGTGCGTTCCCAAGTACAGACGACACCAGACGAAAAAACGAAAGTGGAGGATCAGAATGGGAGTCGTCGAGCCCTGAATATCAAGGCACTGACACACCAACGAAAAACCGTGATAGATAAGATAGTAAATTTCATATTTCATGGATTGCATGTGCATATATTTCATATGGTCTATGATGTAAAATTTACAATGCATATTTTGATTATTTGCCAGCAGAAAAATGACATTTCTTTAAAATATTAGCGATTAATATCATACATATATAATACTTTACACGAAAATGCAATATGTATTCAATTATATACTCGACACATATATAATTAGTATTACACTGATATGATATGGCTGTAGTACGTGTAAACGGGTGCATTTACCAGTTCCCACGGAATCTTTAGAACTTCAATTTGATTACAAACAAGGTCGCATAGATTGAAGAATTTCTCTTTGTCGATACAAGAATATGGGCCTGGAACCGGTTCCACATTTTTTAGATTGCAATCCAAATATAAGGTATATAAATCCTACATAGTAATTTGCTCGTTCGATAGAAACGACTGTAGGACAACTAAGGTAAAATATATGTTTTGTCATTTGAATGTGGCTGTACTGGTTCTAGTGAAGATTCAATGGAAAAAATCGGTTTGTCGGTCGACACATAAAACCAGCCCGAGATTATTTTGACCGAAAATTTAGAAACAACGTCATTTTTCACATACGCCATAACATTCAAAGCTGTACCCATTGACACACGAGTTCTCTTCAACGATACATCGGCTGACTCCACACAGATCCACGATGATTTCATCATCGAATTACGAAATTCTAATTAATCGACGCTTGAATCCATTTATGAATGAAAGCGGCCGTGTTTATGTTATAACGGGGTCAAACGTGAACTGGCGGGTGTTCGTTCGTTTGGTTCAATCTTAACGGTTTGTTAACATCGTCCGGGAAACAGGGCACTTTCAACAGCTGTTTGAATATCAATATATAATTGATAGTGACCGGAATGACGATCAGATTGAGAAACAAAGCTAACGATTCGAGTACGACTCGTATTCGCAGTTCGTACGGAGTTTTCGGAGGAATGTCGGCGTCGCTCAGTTTGTAACACGTAAAATATTGCACCGTCGTCGACTTCGACGTCGCCGACCTGACGTTCGAACCGGCGACGTTACCGTAACACGACGCGAAATGTTTCACGTCTTGCGTTATGCCGACGATGCACCAAGTCGAGTAAAACAGACACAAACACAGAGTTATTACCGCCATGATTAGCGTGTTCACCGTTTGACATTGGGTCTTTTTTCGGACGCCGGCCGATGCGATACAGGCCAGCGCGATGTACGACGCCCCGCACCACATTCCCGCGTACAAAAACGACCCGTACGGATTAAACGCCATCGAAGCGCCACCTATAATCAACGTCCCGACGCCGGCGACGAACACGATACAGTTCAGTGGCGCCACCTTGAAAAATTCCGGATTTTCTTCACGCGTCGGGTTTGAGATTCGATTCGCGTGCGTCGGCCTGTGATTGGCCAGATTTTGATGACGTAGTCTGTTCGGGTAATGTCTGCGGAGTACCGGGGTGACTAGTTGACTCTCGTCACTGAGTATCGGTTGTGATATAAGTCCCGGCGGTTGACTTTGCGAGTTGTTTCCGAACGAGAAATACGCGGAATCGTTCCTGGCCTGGTGATACGTACCGAGCATTGCGATGGCGTCCTGGTATGTAGGCGGCGGCGGTGTACACGTATGCCGACTATGATGTGAATCACTGTTATGTTTAGAAGGCACTGGACTAGCCCTGGGACCCGCGCTATGCATCGTGGGCCGATGCGTTAAAGCAGGGCTTGACGCCGAACTCCTGCTTATTACAGTATTTCGACTGCCGACAGTCGCGG
The DNA here is from genome assembly GCF_964204645.1 of Tubulanus polymorphus. Taxonomy (NCBI): domain Eukaryota; kingdom Metazoa; phylum Nemertea; class Palaeonemertea; order Tubulaniformes; family Tubulanidae; genus Tubulanus; species Tubulanus polymorphus. The sequence goes on from NC_134031.1 coordinate 2,014,951, forward strand.
CTGCCATGCCGGCGTGATCGTGAAGTGACGTCATGCCGTACTGAGTCTGGTTCGTCGCGCCATGTTGGTGTTGATACTGATTCGAAGGAGGCATTAAACATTGCGACGGCGATGTTGGTTGCTGTCCGTACGGTGATGACGTTTGACACTGCGGAACAGGCGAGGGCCCGTTCATCGATAGAGTCAGACTACACTGGCTCCCGGGTGAACACGCCTGCTGCGGTCCGTAGTATATCGGTCCATAGCTTGTCGGAGTCGTTTGGCCGAGCCCTTGCGATGGCGCTTGACAAGAATTCACGTGGTACGATTGGGTATATGGATTTTGGCACTGGCTCGTACGTTGGTATTGGCCATGAGTTAATACGGGGCAATGGTTGTTCGCAACGAGCGCATCCTGGTGGTGACGTTCCGAACAACTAGTTAGTTCTAACGATGGCTCCTGTAACGGCAGGACAGCTTCGTTTCGGCAGCAATCTGCCGCGTTAGTGTGTTTGTCACATCTCCTAGTGTCGGTATCATTCAACTGGCTAACGGTAACTCCCATCGTGATCTACCATAGATACCTGAAATAGACACAAACATAACAGAATGTTAGAAATATGATACATAAATGAGATATTTCACGAGTTTGTCAGTGCACTTGCGCCTAATTCATGTGCTTTCTCCACATTTGGCATGAAGAACACAACGAAGATCTATAGTGATTATTACTTTCTAATTGGCAAAAAAGTTCGTCCTGGAATGTGAGGATGGCTTCAATTCAGGGTTCGTGGGCTCGAATACTGTTTGCACACAGAGTTTCTCCGTCGTTTTATTTCGTTTTAGAGTCCTTGGTCTAAACATGTATAACTGTGATGGTCAATCATTGTTGATATTTGTTTTAGGACTCAGATGTTTTCGGGAACGACAGTCCAGACTGTTGCACCCACTCAGTTATTCTGGTTTGGATTTCATCCCGTGATATGGGGTCGCTGTATACTGCTTCCGTTAATGGCGGTAACACAGCTGTGAAATAAAGATATTTGATAGAATGTATAAGATATTGTGTTCGTCGCAGGTTGTCGGAGAGGTGACAAACTAATTCCTCTTTATTCTCTGGTATCTGAAGCCGAAGACGAATACTCTCGAACTGTCAACAGACAAAAGGCGACCGAGTAGGATGCATGTTCCCTGTTTGCCCCTGATACGCTCGGAGGGAGAAGTGCTACCATATAGCCATAGAACTCGAATGGGAAAGCTGACTTAGAAGTCACTTAGAAATCTTGTATCATACTCGCAGCGTCCTCACCGTTATCGATAGACAATGTTATCGGTAATATTTTCTCTGCGAAATATATTTGCGCGAAAAGCGTTTTTTTTTTCATGATCCAGTAAAGAACCAGCAAACACATTACATACGGCAGGCCACGTCACGTGTAACGCGATACCTGGAAATAACCAATCATCCCCGAGCAAGCCCTGTACCGCCTGCTAGGAATTCCGTTCGGAGCCTCTTCTAGTGTCTCGACATGAGCGACAAATTGGCCACTACATCATCGGTTTTTGTCTTGATGTCATCCGTTTGGATGATACAAAAATACACCGACTGCCGAGCACGTCGTCGGGTCTATTGTTTGCGAGATCTACAACGTCATATTCGGCGGTAATGACTCAAAATGTAGAGTATTTTAATGGATTTCCGAAACTACAAACACTTGAATAAACTCAACATCCAACATCCGTGGCTTGCGGCGAATATTTACGCATATGCTATGAATAACAAGCGACTTAAAAAACCTAAAATGTCAGAAACTTGTGATGAAAATTGTGTACACAAAATTGTATCAGATTTGTCTTCAAATCAGGAATGAAGTGGCCTAATAGCTGGACACGATTTGTGTAGTCACAGTCGGGTTGGGCGCGTTGAAATAAAAAAACTGAGATGGTGTCGATATATTTGCTACCGTGACAAATAAGTCAAATAAGTTTGCTTTTTGCGTGAAATGGAGTGAACCCGTGAACCAAGCGCGTGGCAGAACATTTTTAATGTTACTTTGTTCGTTAGTCTTGTAGCGAAGAAAGATGCATTATTTCATTGATAACGAGAATTCTGATAATCGTGACCACGAACAGTAGCAAAATGAATATTCTTATAAGGTACGTTGATGATGAAATAGCCCTTTCGTAACTGAGGGATAGATAGCAATCTGATGCGCTAAACAAGGCTAAGTAGAAGCCATCGTGTGGACGGCGGTTAAATAGGCCATTAGTATAATTCGCATAGTCTAACGATCGTCACAAGTCGCGGAGTATTTGATAGCTTTGCTGGATTTATAGATCCAAACATCGACGACTCTTGACTTAGAAATTAGCAGCCACTTATTATTCCATAATTATATATGATGAACGACGTAAAGTATAGGGAGGTGCGTGTCGCTGCCGAACGTTTATTCTTAAAAAAACCCGATTCAAATTAAATGAAAAGATTTAATGGGTCTAAGGAAAATAAAGATTGTGACATTTTTCATTTCGATAATAAAACAAAGGATGAATATACGAAACTACTCGTAAAACAAAAAGAAGGTGCAAACCGAGGCATCCAGCTCTTCCTGAACCCTTTCTGACCTTCTGCAGAAATTACCAACGAACTATAAACTGGGAGATGAGAACTTAACCTCCTCGGCGAACAGGTTCAATAATTACATCGACCAGTTTCAAGTTAGCCGAAAGTTACCGTTACATCGAATGGAAATCCTATCTGAGTTTCAGCTCGTATGCAACACGGTGGTTGTTTGTATATTGCAAATATTTCGCGTTTTGACTGACATATGTTTATAAAGGAGTGGATGAGGCTTAAGTGGTTATATAGTTAAATCCGAGTAAATACTTTGTAAACACTAATGATCGAGGTTCAAACTCTCATCTCCTCGCGTTTGTACGAGTGACGCACAGGCTGTTCATATTCCGAAATATCATGCATGAATATTATATGTAGTTGGCATTTATCTTAAAAGTCACTGGTTGTGGGAATATCCCCCGGTACAAATCAAGAGCGCTCTGGAACCCCTTCTGGATGGATGGAAAATCTTGATTCCGCAACTGATGAATTACCGATCCGCGGTATAAGGTTGGTTAAAGGCCCAGTGAGGCTGGTCTTGCAGCTGCCTTGACTTAATGCGACCTCTCCTGGTCCACGGTGTCTCAGAGTTCAGACACTGTTAGTCTGTCTCACAGCACACATTGCGTTGCGTCACAACAAATAATATTTTCGGAATTGATTCCGAGCCCTTGTTTTTAATGCGAAATATGCTTTCAAGCTCGCCTTAGCCAACTCAGAAATTCGCCAAACCCGTCATTCGCTCAACTCAGACATACTCGTACTTAACGAAATCATTTTCTTACTTTTCTGAACCTAACTCAGCCTTTCGCAATTTCCAATTTCACCGGTCCCAATTTCTCCGAGCAAGGCGAAATCCACTGTACATCGAATTATTTTCCGGATTGACAGTGAACGGGAGACCATCGGATGCCTCAATTTACGAGAACGAATGCGTCTTTCGTTTCGACGCCCATTGACATGATAGTTGTCACTGTTAGCGACTGTAATTTACAGTATCGGTTAACAAGCGACCGGTGGCTATATCCGCTATCAAGAGTTAGCAACGCGTCGCAGTTAATGGTTTAGGTACTATATAAAAAAATATACATCACGATATAAGTATCTACGTACTTCATCAACGCCACCATTATCATTGCACTTTTTAGATTGATGATAGCTATGAAGTTTCGAAGCGGGGTCTTTTAGCCGCGATGTGCATAAGGGCCATTTATTACGGGAGCCACGCGTTCGCCGAGCGGATTGTAATTGGACACCATTTCCGACAGTCGAAGCTTATTGTGCGCTTTTGCTACTCGTGATGAAATATTTGCAGAATGGCGAAAAAAATCTGAATAATTTATTCATTAAAAACTAATACGGTCTAGTATTTAACAAAGATAACGAAAAATCGTAACATTCGGTAAGATTGCCTGAAAGCTTTATCTCTTTTGGTCCTCAATCAATCAATAACAGACAAGGCTGGACTTGTCCTACGATTTATGGTAAGACCATTTTCGGACGAACGTTGCAGCAGGACTGGGGCAGTACACGCGAAGAATCGGAAGTCAAAATCTCAATCAAGATCAACTCAGAATGATCTACTAGTTTTCGAATCATTCTAGTATTTGACGAAGATAACGAAACGTGTTTGCATCATAGTCTATCACCAGTTTTATAGTCAAGAATTTAAGTCGAGTCAAACTCCATCTTGGTTCTCTAATCGACTAGGATGGTCCTACGATTCGAGCCCATTTTCTAAAACTCTCTTATCAGCCCGAAAAAGAAGTCCACACCGTAACGAATCACATACTTTGTGTTTCGACGCATGAAAAATAGTTCACTTTGTTTGTTTTGACGTAATTTATTGCCTATGCCTCGCGCCGATATCTGAATCACACACTTCGCTATTAGTCATTCGCTACGCACACGAGACCCCGGGACCCATTTGCGACGATGATTACTCATTATGGACGCCGGAAACCGGCCGTTTTTTAAGTATATCATAAGCAGTTATCGATTTTCTGTATACGAGAGAAACCTATCCGATCTAACTTTGTGTGTATGAATACCTAATTAGGCAACCGTATTTCGCATCTTTTCATGAGAAAACCCCACAAGTGTTATCGACAAACTGTTGAGTAGAAAACTAGAAGAGTGTCCTTTTTGTAAATGAAAATATTCTCTTCATCGAGTGCGTGAGTTGATAAACGTCAATTTAGCGAAGCAAATCACGTTAAATTATCTCGAAACGTCGACCTAATTCAACCAGCTGTCACTAGACGGCGTTGTAACTTTTCGATTCATTTTCTCCTCCATATACCATGGGAATGGGTGGAGTGTAATGAATATTCGTATTCGTATTCGTATTCATAGATGGCAATATTTTCTTGATGTCAACGTCGGAATACTTTCACTGACAAAGTGTTGCGCTAGTATTTTCACACTAGCGCACCTGGCGTTTCCTCGACTGCCACGTGAACAAGATGCAACGAGCATGAGCGACAGCGGCGGTACCGGCACCGACACTAGCAACAGCAACAGCAACAGCAAGAGCAACAGCAACAGCAACAGCAACAGCAACAGCAGCACTATAGTTGGACCATCCAGTGTTGGACGCAGTCATGGCGATATGGACATTTACAAATTTCATGGACTCGCATTGTATCGTCCGTCAAAATGGCGTCGGTCACGTGAAAAGAGCACATTCATGGCTTCACGACCTCTTTAGGTCACTGTCCTCGCAAATTCTCAATAAAAACTCAGACTTCCTAAATCATTCGCTTTTATCGGTACATTATGGAATTTGCAAATCAGTTGCCGCTGTGTTGTATTAGTTGAGATCTCTCTCAATGGTCTCGGTAGCTATGTGTCAGCTGCCGTGCTTAGTATTAGACAATAAAAACAAGAAAACCATCATAAATAAAGAAACCTCGCGTATCATAAAACCAGCGGATTTGCGGTGTATCCGTTTGAAGGCGGTATCTTCCAAAACAGCCGCAAATTCCCCGATTTTATATATGTATATACGTATATATATATACGAAGAGACTCGCACTGAATGACGCACGCGCAGTTTAACGAGTCTCTGTTTGTTGTGTCTGATTCCGGATAAAATCATTCACCGAATTCGACTCGAATTTCAATCGTATACGCGAGTACTACATTTCATGCGAAGAAAAATGCAGGCGGAAATGATGTTTATAGTGTTCAACATGATTGAATCAGTTTTACAGCAGTTTGTTGTATAAGATTTTAAATAGGATATTGGAAAGATCCGCAAAACTCAGACTGGAAAAATTGACCAAGAAAAATGGCATATCCTCATTTTGCTTATTGTTATAGTTCATGATACCAACATGGACCTTAATGTCATAATACTATGGGCCAAATATTGAACTGGTCCCGCGAACTATTGGCATGAGGGAACGATAACCACACTCAAACGTGGTGAACGGATAATAAGATAAAAACCCACTTTCGATCTCACCCTAGAGATCATCGTCACGTGTGACGATGATTTCTAGGGTGAGATCGAAACGTCGTGTCTTCTATATATTTTAGATTGAATAAATAAATTCTTGTTTTTAAATTCTTTTAATCCGTACATAGTGGGTTTTTATCCTATTTTCAGCGTGAGGATATGCCTATTTGCGGGCAGGGGATGATGACACATGGATCGAGAGTTTAAGCGTATATCTCAACGAGACGCTATTACGTATTTCATCATCGTAGCCGACGACGTACTGCGAGAGGATCGTACTTGTTGTAAACGACAGCTTCTCTATGTCATGTAAGCAATTACCGAGGCAATATGTCAGATTAGAACGCACATATTTCCTCTACGACTTGTCGTGAAACCGACGCACGTCGCGAACACAACAACAGCGCCGACCGCGAAAACCTTTTTTTCTCTATGTATCCGTGAACGCACATAGAAAGCCGCGTCATCCGATACGGATGTCGTATAATATTGGCGAATTTCCATTCTTGTGTATCTCGTTTCGTAGCGAAAAGCTCCTTCAAGCCAGCGCATTGGGAACATAACGTTCAGCCAGCCGATAAGCAACGACCAGACGACGTAAGCATACGAAATCGTCCCGTCTCTCCTCCTCAGTGCAAACACATGTTGCCGCTCCTCGTGAGAGATTTGATTTATTTGCTGTGGACGCAGAAAGACAGCTTGATGAATGCAGGTGAACCAGGAGACAATTCCCGACTGATTTAATTAAAGATTTTGTATGCATACTTGTTTATCGGCGAAAGGGCAAAGCGCCAGTGAAGCAGTGGATACTATTCTTTTCGTGGATGAAGCGCTTTCGATTGAAACTTGTCATTTTTGCAGTTTTGGCGAAAATCATTTCGCAGATTAGCACGTCAATCTTACAGTCATGTCGTAATTAAGTCCTAAGACCATTGGCCAGTTTAATCTCTTTTGTAGAATCAAAACTTACTTGTCTGAAGGTTCAATTATCAACTCAAGGCAATCGACCCTTCGTCGAGATTGATTGTAAATCTGTATAACTGTTTCTGTCGCGCAGACATAATACTTAGTTTCACACTGTGATACAGTCTGAGTTAATGGGATAATTCCGGAGCGTCTCCCCATGCGCCTTCGGCAAAAAACGATCAACGATGACTGCTTTAAATATTGGATAATTTCCATGAAAATGAATCTGCGTTCAGACTCGTCGATTTCTCGCCAGCCAGAAGGTGTCGGTGACTCGAATTACTCACAACTTGTTGCCGCCTGTCAACCGCAATTATCCATAAAGATTTTCCCACGCGGTTTCGTATTCCGCGTTTCCGAAGACGACGAAAACATCGTCATCTTCCATTCACAAGCGACTCGTCGACAACACGATGATCGCTGTAAAAATGTAACGAAGACAGGGGTGGGCACTGCTAAAAACGACCTTTTATTGCAGGGAATATTCAAATTTTCCCGCGGAATCAGAGAGGTAGAGGGGTAGGGATGGGAGAGGAGGACGAGACTGGGGAGACGGGAGTGGAGAGGGTGGGGGAGAGGAAAGAGAAGAGGGGATAGAGGATAGAGAAAAGAGGAGAGAGGATAGAGAGCGGGAGACAGGAGAGGGGAGATGAGAGAGGATAGAAAGAGAGGGTATGAAAATAGAGGGTAGAAAGAAGAGGAGAGAGGATAGAGAAGATAGGAGAGAGAAGAGCGGTAGATGGGATAGAGGGAGACAGGAGAGGAGAACCGAAGATGGAGAGGGAGAGAGTTCTAACACAAGCGGAGACAAACGACACTATACGCAAGGAGGGTAAAATAACGGTGATTGCAGACGACACGTTCCCCCGCACGCAACAAACAACAAAAGCATAAGATTTATGACTTATGCATATGTATCATGAATAAATAGAATGTCCCCTGGTTATCTATGGTAATCATACAATGTTAGTTGATTTTCGATACTACGCATACAAGGCTCAGAATATTCTATCGCTGGTTTATAATTCTACCGCCGTCTGCAGCAGCGACTGTTTACATCGACGAACAAACCAATCTGAAATTGAGTTTCAAAAACGATTTTTCAATTTGAAAGGAATCCATAACGTTTTCGACCCCAATCAAAAGATAAATCCCACCTTCGAGATTGCAAATCGTGTTCTACGATTTTATAGGCATTCGAGGCATCCTCGTGGGCGCGTGATGAGATGGGATTTTTTCACGCAAGAATTCCCAAATTCCCGACAGATTCCTGAAACAGTTGCTGCGTTGCTGGGGAAGTTTTCATTGTACAAATGCACGATTCGTCGTGTATATATATATATAGCGAGTTATGTGAGCTCAGTGCCACCAGAGACTGATGTCATTTTACTGACAAGCCGCGAATAACGGATAAAAAGCGAACTGTTTAGAATTTAATTTAAGCTCAAACGCAGTACGCATTTCTATACACTTCAAAATCCGATTTGAATTTCAAGTAGGTACGTGGAGCCTCGTTTATACGCAGTTCTATTTTGCATCTCAGTTATTCTAATATGCAAATTAGGCGCCAATGAACCGGCAAGTTTTTTTGAACGATAAGCACTTAAAACTTTCAATTGAATAGGAGGAATTTCATCCTCCGAGGACGCGGGATAAAGAAACATAAGTGTTCACGCCATTAGTTTTGATGGCGATTAAGACACAATGGCAGATGGAATTTGTGAATTGCGGTCTTTGTGATGTTGATCGAATCCGACGATTCTCGGTGCGGTTTTTTAGCCAATTAAACTCAGAATTTATCGATTTCAAAATAACGAAGATTATAAGGATTATAGAATGGTTTAATGGACATAATACTGCAAAAGGAGTGTCATAGAGTCGCAGGGAGAGTTGACTTCAGTCCACTGGCAGTTAGGCTGAGTTTGATTCTGGACCCAGATGCACGATTATTTATAGGTCTTACTTCGACCCACGTCAACAGTTCAACTCGAGGCACAGTTTCGAAGTTTCGTTTGGCCGTAAATTCAAAATACACAAACAAATAGAACAATATCAATGATCGGGCATGAGAGTGCCGTGAAGGTTATTTTTCGGACTGGCGGTATTCTCCTGCGGGTCCTGTAACGAATTTCTAAGAGGCTCCAGTGTCAACACGATCACTCAACAATACACCGGAAACCGCTTAGACGCCATGTTGCTTGATTTTTCTCGGCGGAACGTAATTTATTCATACACAATTTCCAGTAGTATTTGCCGTGCGATCTCAACACGTGCTTAACTGAACAAACACTTTCCATATCGCTCTCTCTCGCTCTCTCTCTCTCCCGCTCTCTCTCTCTCTTCTCTCTCTCTTCTCTCTGTCACAGTCCTCAATCGATTCGCCGTCCTGGAAACTTCGTATCGCAAACCTCTTCAAAAACAAGGTTAATACATTCGTTTATAAACAGACTTCATAGAAAGATCGTTTTTCCCCAGAACGCTTTGTCATCAAAATAAGATCCAAATCCTTATTATCCGGTGCTTATGGGGTGACCGCGTCGGAAATTTCCATAACCTGAATCATCCGATTATTCCGGTCTTTCTGAGATGATGTTTTTCTAAAAAGTGAGAGACTTATTATATATTTGCATATATGACTCCGTATACTTAAGTATCAAGTGTCATCTTATATTGCACGATGTGATCATATGGCGAATAGTGCTTGCGATATCAAGAATCGCGTGCAGAGTATAACAGCCGATGGAAGTGAATTTATTTTAAAAATCCAAATATTGTTTCGGATTTATATAACAGGTAACATGTGGCTAAGCGGGTCACAAAAAATACATTCAGAAATTGATTTGAACACTGGTTCACATTTGAATCAAAAAGATAAATTCAATTTGATTAGTTTAAGATTTATGGGATTTTACTCCCTAGCAGCAACGATATCCCTGTTATATCCAGAAACGTTGAAAATAAACTAATCTTAACTCGGATTTAATTCTAATTTACATCCGTTGTTCTAGATCCTGAATTCAGATTTAACTCTTATACTCACATCTGTGGAACTGGATTCTGAGTTCAGAGTAACTCTAACTCACAACTGTGGAAGTGGGGCCCTGAGTTCGGAGTAACTCTAACCCACCTGCGGAACTCGATCTTAAGATCAGAGTTAACCGTAACATAAAACTGTGGAACTGGGTCCTGTTTATCACTACTGTTAGGAGCCGATAAAAGCTATAAAACCACCAGATCTTTTCATTAAGCTTTGACTTAAATGTATACCCATAAATTACCTATCTATTCGGCCAGAAATCATCCGATTTCCGATCACCCCCGTTAATCATTTTCGTATACTATACGCAGTTATTAAAGCGATTTCTTCGATTGCGAATGAATTGCGTCAGTCTCTGCGTCAAAAAAGCTCAACAGCGCAGCGAGCGGGTATAATAATATAATAGCCGGATTGTTTTACGACCTTCACCTCGTCCACTGGTATTAGTAATCAGAGCGGATACCATGCACGCCCATCCATGATGAACGCCGCCGACGAATCTGATTTACGACTGATGAGACTGAACGCCGTCCTACGTCATCTAGCCTGTACACGATCGAGTCAGCCCTGGAGAGCTATTTCAGACTTGTTTATGATCTGACACACATCGCCTGGTTTTAGTTGAAATCCGTAATTTCTTGCCATATCGGTGCATATACGTGTTGTAGAGATAAGGTGCTACGATAGGCGGCCATTTTGAAACGATCGAACCAGAGCACCAGGCGTTCGCCCTAGAGAGCAGTTTCTGGTTGTTTTTACGACCCAGCTATAGCGTACACACCCAGTGTTTAATCATCGCTATCACGCAATTAGGAAATTAGACCTGTATAATTTTGCAAAAAGCGAAGCCGATATACAAACGCACGAATTCAAGCTTCTTCGGTGAACGACCAGAATTTGATGATAGAAAATTTCGTATTCATCGGCCGCTGAACGGTTGCGTTTATACCTCAACCCACTGAGTATTATCAGCAGTTTCTATGCTTTTAGACTTAAGACCATCTTAGTTCTATGACCAATCTAACAACTTAAGACCAGTCTCAAAATTTAAGACCATTTTTGGACTTAAGTCTCAACTGAGGAACCAGCCCCTGAGCATTACTACATAGACCAGGCGTTTATTAACATTTGTGGTAAGTAGCAGTGACTTTTTACCGAACCACTGGCACTGCTTGCGCCGGCTATTCTAGATAATAATTCTGAAAAAGAGCTTGTTTGGACGATGTGGCTTTCACTGGAAGATCAAAGAGAAAGACAAGGGTGAATACCTACATGAATAATAAATCCATCTTATACATACATAGTCGCGTGTTTTCTGATGTATTCTGATGCGAGGAGGCGGATTCTAAAACCGACTGCAGTGTCAGGAAGTCTCACTTAGAAAGAATTCATATCGGCAAAAACAGATCAAAGAATAACATAATATACGCGCAGTCTGATTGTATAATACCGTATAGTTTTTTTTTTGGTATCCGCATCATTCATCCCGGCGTAGTTTATCTTAGTAAGAAGCCACGATGATCTGAGATGAAAATGATATTGCTTTCGGATTTTTTATCAACATCGCACAGAGTATCCGCATTGTAAAGCGTGGTATAGCATGGCAAAGGCGTCTAAATACGGCTTCAAACCCGATCGAAATTCAGTATGCAAATATCCGACTTTAACGACTTGATTTGAATTCACGTATCGTCACGAAAGATCTCGAAGCCTAATGAAACATTTATCTAAACCTGTAGTTAGAATTTGAATTCAATTTCGACTATTTTCAGTGTTTCTAGTGCTTGAAAGCTGATATTCAGCGGCGATGCATTTTAACAAAGAAACTTTAAGAAAGAATCTCTGTTTTGAATAAATCGGTATCATCCGTGTAATAGCTATATTTCATACCGAAATATATTTCTTGATACCAGCAATACAAGTATAGGGCTTCAAGACTGGTTAGCACGCTGGCCTTCCTTGCTGAGACCGTCAACCTTCCCATAAATCATGTCTATATCGTTAGATAGCTTGTTACTTTACTTCTTCACGAAAAGCAATTTTTAAGTATAAAAGATATCTCAAAAATGATTCTGGTTCTAAACTAAATGCCTACTGTGGATCAAAATACAAGTTTTCAGAACGTCAGGCAATAGAGCTCATTCTCTCAAGAGATTTAACAGTTTCAGATGCTTTGTCATCATCTACATATCTTTTTTTCGGTGTTCAGAACACGGGTGTATGGTTCTTACAGGAGTGTCAGAGATGAGTGTTGTTCTAACCGTAACCACGGGCAAGGCCGCTTGCCATCGGGGCGAATCTGTTATTCATCACCGTAAAAAATGAAATATTTCTTCAGTCTGGTTATCATAACAAATCATTTGATTTAATTTTTAGATGAAAAATATATTGTCATTATTTCTGATTATTTAGAATCATATAATTTTGATGTAATATAAATCATATAACATAATCAAATAATATAATACAAATCCTTAAAATCGACTAATTTGATAAAGATGTTTCATCGATATTTATTTTTCAGTGAACGCGATTAAAAAGTGCCTGCAACCAAACATAATCTCATGACATCTCATGATATCTTATATTGCTATTCATTAAGCGGAAAGAATACAAGCTATTTTACAAGATATTGAAAACCTATTTTCGTTAGTAAAATAAATATCCCATTCCGAACTAACGAAGTCTAAAGTAAAATTTCAGCCGAGTCGTTTTCAAAACTAACAACAAAATAGCTCTCAAAAAGAGCAAGTTTTTTTTTTCGTATATTCGGTTAATTGTACTTATAACATAGAAAATATTTTTTTTTCATATTCATATTTGAAGTATGATTACAGACAGCAGCTTTCCGTGAAATGCGGGTCAATTGGATGACGATCACACTCATCGCTTCGTATGGACAAATACAGAATAAATTTAAATAATCAATTCTAAATGAAAGCATTAATACACACAGCATACATCCGCATACATACATTTATATAGATACTACTAATCGTTCCCTGAAGCGATTTTTGAAAGATAATTCATAGCAGAGAGTTAGTCCGACGAATATTCTTCATTTATCTTTTTCTCGAGGGAAAGTTTCATCAAAATAATTCCCTTTTACTAACATTTCTATGTCTCAGAATTACAAATTTTTTACACACAATGTATACATATATATATATACATATATATATATATATATATATATATATATATATATATATATATATATATATATATATATATATATATATATATATATATATATATATATATATATATATATATATATATATATATATATATATATATATATATATATATATATATATATATATATATATATATATATATATATATATATATATATATATATATATTTCATAAGATGGTCACCTTCTAACACGTGGGAGGGTTGGAAATTAAATGCTTGCTTCAAACTTTCAATTTTCTTCGTTGAACGTGAAAGGTTAGTCTGTAGGTGTTTGTTAAATGAAGCCCCGTATTTTCTAGAAATTCTAGGAGAGCTAAACCTTTGAACAAAAAGTCAAGCAGTCCATTAGTAGACTAGGGCTGTCGGATCGACAGTCGTGTTATAAAAGCGGATACAAAGATCAACTGCGTAAAAATAGTTATTCTTTTAAAGACAAAGAGTAAGTATTTCGCCGAACAAATATGGCTGAAGGGAGGACTTTATATTGTTCGATATCTAACATATTCAAGGAAGATGTTTGCCTTGTTATGGGGAGGGGAAACTTTAACAGTAATGAAAAAAATTGTCTTTTAAGGCAAAGACAAAACATCTTTTAGGCTTAAACAAAGTTGGTTTGTGCAATGAATGATCCAATATTGATGATATTCAGAATCTATTTTCAGTTTCGAAATATATAAAAATTCCATCTTCACGGAAACAGTAATGAGTTTCTTCTACATTGAAAATACATATTCCATCACTACTGCTTATTTGTGTTCGACTCGCTAAATCTAATCCTTAGATTTTCAAGAAAGATTACGATACGATTTAATAAATTGTCCAATCTTGATTGTAAAATTACTCACCGAATCCGAATGTTTTGAATGGATTTTTAAAAATGCCAAAAGACCGGAAATTCCTCGCAGTCGACTGTACGCGGTGGTGTATATGTACCAAAAATTGTCGTATCTCATAAAACTGGCGCGCAATGCGCAGTTGTATTTTACCTAATTCTAAAGCTCAGGTCATAGCTTTAATGTCGCGTGATAATTCATTCGGCATTTCATGATTTATCTCGCTATGTTTCTCGTTATTGCAGTCATAAACTAGGTATAAAATGGGCCGAGTTGACGTGCGCTATGGCTCCCGCGGTGTACTAACCCGCGTCTACGTGGCGTAACGTTCTTTTATAGAGGATACGTGAGTAATGGCGACATTTTTGTTTTGCTCGGTAAGATTTGCCGTGAAACGCGGGCGGTGCTCGCTTGTCAACCATCCTCGAATTATTACAACCCGATATTCCGTTACTTATCGAGATATATCTAACTTTTTTTTTTTAATTTCAGAATTTAAGTTACGCATAGGCCTTAGAAACGGGCTTGATTAAAACGTTTGAAAAATTCTAAACGCAGAACTTCTTAAGTTTATAAAAATCCAATTCCTATTCTCAGTAAAAAAGGCCTAATTCTATGTCAGGGCCTTGTTCTATTAAGAATTAATGAGTAAAAGAATATTTGAAAAATCCTAGTTTTCGGACTTCTTCAATTCACGCCGGTGGAATCGAATCTATTTTTAGTCTCTGATATCTTCTATGACAAAATCTAATGGTGCTAAAACGTGGCTGAATCCTGGATCAGATACTAGTAGGTAATTTGATGATGAAAGATATGGCGGGTTTCGAGGTTTCATAGAAGTACCTTATACGCGTCCCGCTGTTTAAATGCATCGCTGACGGGTTCGAACGAAAATACCACAATTTGTGTTTAGCAACAACCGAATGTCTGTCAAGAGCAATCAAACTGCGGGTATACAATACAATAACAGTGATTAGAGTGCGATATGAAACTCCGATCTGAGAATGGCAATTATAATATATTATATGTATAATGCGGGTTGCGAATGATGATATGTTATGTTTAATATATGTCTCCAGTGAAAACGGTCTCGCTGTTGTGTCGGTCTCGCTGTTGATGAGCAGATCTGTTGCGACAAGAGGTGTCAATATTGGGCCTGTAATATTTATAGGACTCGAACTTACTTCTGAATGGGTAGTGAATGTTTTTAATTGGTATTATAAATTCGTGATTTTTAGATGTGATTTATGGAAAATATAGCGAACAACCACACCTCAAAACGCATTTCATGAACCCAATTATAATTCAGGCATTTTAACGAAAAAAATTAGAAATTCGTTGATAAAATCACACGATATATGGATGCGTTTTTTTTTTAAATATTGGTCTCTAGACGGAGCAAAACTCCGTGAATGTTTCTTACAATTATAGAACTTGGTCTTATCACAAATTCAAACAATTCGCAGAAGAGGAAAAAACGCTGAAATCTTCTTCGACGCAAATTTGTTACAAGTGCCTAATATCTATATATCTGCCACAGCGTTACCATTTTTTATCAAATCCCGCGCAATAAAACCGGAGAGATTTGTTGCTTTGTAAATAGATAATATTTATCCTGGTGCGCGTGGATTTACGACCTGGCTCGAAGCCACCAACACACTGATGGGGTCCGTGGAGGTGGTTGAGATAACGAACAGGATACACGCATACGTATCGTGCATTGTGAGAACGTGTAACAGTTATAACGAAAATCATCGGACAATTTCCGTGTAACGATTTCTGTCGGGCGACTAGTTCGACTTCTTCCAAAGTAAAGATGCAGTATTTTGTCGCGGCGACTTCTGTCGTATTTACGAATCGAGTATAGTTACGAATAAACCGATGTAAAATGTCGTTATTTCTGGTTAACAAATGATAAGAACTTTTGGCAGACATTTCATGGGAGATACATGATTTCAAAGAGCCAACAAAACAATAACAGTTTCAATTACTAATGGCTAACTATCAAATTAGTCTAGCACCATTTATTGAAGTGTGTTCAGATAAAAGGAATTCATGTTAATATTATCAGTACTACTTGACTGTATTCATTTATCTAATTTTTATAAATGGTAACTTACAAGCCCGCGCCCGTTGAGGGCTGGGTAGTGTTTTACTGTACTTTGCCCGAATATACACATAAATATGATAAAAAGTGTTAATTCAATGAATATGAATCATTATCTATGTTACTCTAAATTGATAAAGAATACAGTACAAGTTTCAGTATGAGACTAAAAGTGCCCGTTACCAATAAAAGATTATCCCGTTATGTCAACTGTTTTTTTTCTCAAAGAAATAAATCGACATTTTTTCGTAGACCTGCCCAAAAACAGCGATTCGATCCTTTAATCGTTGCAAAATTGCCGTCAAAAATCGGTATTCAGTCAACAAGATAGGAGGGAAATATATAGAGACATGCTGAAAATGGAACGGCGTCGAGACAAAGGGACATTAAACCCCGTACCTACTACATGTTATTCTCGGCGGTAAGCGTACTCGCTTACCCTCGTAAACTTACCATATCATTAGATAATCCGACATCGGTCTAAAGTTAATCTCACTGGTCTATGCTCGTTGTAAGTCTAATCCCGGGTGTACATGCTATTGTTGTTGAACGCGGGATAATCCAGCACCGCTCTATCGCGCGTATGCGATTCGGGGCGAATGATGCTGCAACACCGCCACTGAGCCAGCGAACAGACGGCGTATGATATGTGCCGTTCCCGAACCGTCTGTCGTCAACTGAACCTGATGGGGGCGCGTTATCAATGACTATCTCCACGTCGACAAAAATTCAACCCTGTTTGTAAATACGTCTATTATATGGTACACTCTCCTCGTAGTGACCAGGAAAAATCTCACCTCAGTTTGAACGATCATCGGGCGCGAAACCACTGCGAAGTGAGCGACTTCATATCCAGCCGTCGCCCTGTGCGGCAATTCACACGTTAACGTCTGGCAATATTATCATTCGGCACAATAAAATACTCTCGGTTTCCCGCGAGGAATGATGTCAAAATTTACCCGACGCGGCAGATCCGACAAGCGGGGGATGAGCGTCAGATAGAGATAGAGAGAGAGAGTGGTTTTATCACCAGCGCACCCGGGCTGGTAATCGAATAACCGGGGTAAGTGTGGAAGCTTTGTGTGGCATTAATTCTCGCGAATAACGAGCTTCCAACATACATAATCCTTAATCAGATACAACAGCAATAAATGAGTTAACTTATAAATATATCAGGATAGTTTTTGAAAGGTTTCTTAGCCTTAACGATGTCCATTCTAAGAAATCATTGCGATAGAAATTCAAACAGAATAGATTATACACGTGAAGACATTTAGCCGGTGTTCATGTCACTAGTATTAAAACTAGGTCAGAAGGCAGTTTTTACCTTGTTTTTATGTGTCAGCAGTCGACACGGCGACAACGATGGAATAAATTCGTGGTGATTCTATTTGCATTATTCTTATACACGTAACGTTGAGGCAGAGACTTAACGAGATGCATTGTGAATGAAACGGTAATATATCATCTGAGTAGCGGACACGACTAGACTCGCGATAATAAAAAAAAAACATTTAATGGCTTATACCGCCGAATGAAATCATTAAGCGACGCCATTGCGACCGAATCGCCATCTGACGGCTTTAAACGACACGCAACCCTCAAATGGGTCGTACGCAAATTAGAAAATGTCGACAACGTACCCGAATGTTATGGTTGGTGTAGTGTCCACATCGATAACACATTTTCAACTGTAGTTAACCCTTTAGTCGTCGCTAGCGCTTTACGGTCAGTGACATCCTGTGGCGTTAAGCCTAGCGCACATCGACACTGCGATTGGAGACAACTAGTTGCCAGGCAGTTTTCGGCGCATGAGAGAAACTGGCTGGATACAATCAGTTGCTCTCATATCCGTCGATGTGAGCGCTCCATAATCAACAACACATGGTTGTAACTGACTAAAACAAAGCTATTTGTCATGTGACTTGTGATGCCCTCAAGAATATTTGCTAGACCACATCTCAGTTGCTGTCGATGTGTGCGCTATAGACCTAGCGACCGGCATGAGCCACGTAGTTGCTGGTTTTTACTAAATTTTCGATGTGCGCGGGGTACTCGCTCACTAGCAACTAGTTGTCTCCAGTCGCTTTGTCGATGTGCGCTAGGCTTTAGGCAATAAAGCGGTACAGGGCACAACTAAAAACAGTATAGACTCCATGATATTCTGTGTTGGAGGGAGGCTAAAGTTTATAGAAAATTAACTAAATTTTGACTAAGTCATCCTAATGTCACGCACGCCACCTAGCGGAATAGCTGGCGACCGGGATGGTCCACTAAGATGCAAGAGGGCTTGTCATTATCAAGAAGAATGCTATCTTGCTCTGATCCTTGACCGAACAATTCGTCCAACAAGAAAGTTCACCTTAAATATGCAATAAATAACCACAAAACGGATCAATTAATGATCAGTGCTTAAATTAGATACATTTATTATTTATCATTATAATAATTGTTATCATCATGATCATTAGACCATGTTTAATATGATCGGTATAACATTATTCGTTCGTAGATACAAAATTCAATTCGAGTTCAAATATATGTGGACAAGAAAACAAACAAAGAAAAAAAGGAAGACAGACCTTTTCATTATCATCATCATTATTATCGATATCATTATTATCATTATCATTATTACTAGTACAAGAAATAATGCTATCGTATTAGTGTTATTATTATCTTATGAAAACTTTCGTATTCTATAGTAAGTAATTGCATAAAATTCCCAGAGTAAAATACTAATCATTTTACACGGAAAGAACCTATAATTCTGCTCATTGCTAGAGGGTTGGCCTAAAAAGTGATTACAACCCGAAGAATAGGGAATGAAAATGATCATTTTCTTAAAAACTCAAGCCGGCCGCAAACGCTTAGAGGAATTATTCCTCTATCGGGTGTAACGTCTGAACAATCTCACAGCCTTTGTATCATATCAAGTCTCATTCCTCGTACGGCATCAGAAACCGACCCAGTCGTCTCTACGCCCGCCATAGACGTATGCTCGCGGCCGACTTACGAATATGATCGTAGCGTGGATAAAATGAAATGTTTAAATCCTAGCTCTAGCCGGTCGAGTTCTGATGCACGTTGCAATAGGCCCTGTATTCAGAAGAGAATAGGTTCGATTTATTAAAATGAAGGTTAACAATACGTTTATGATTATCTAATACCGTTTAAATGTAGCGTGATACTTTAAGATTGTTATCTTCTGACGGTTCGTGCAGTTTTAATTGATTCTTTTTCTTACGGTTGCGGTGTTACCACAATCGTACACCAGATGGCGTCTCTTTATTAGAAATACGGACTTAAAAAGTGAAGCGATATTCGTAATTTGGTATAAAAAATCCTTAAAACGACGATTTGTAACTACGATGATAAAAATGTGGAATTTCTTTTGAAAAAGAACCAAACGGTGTATTCAGAATTGAAAGCTTGCTAAGAACGATACAGTTGATACGAAGGTATTTCGGTCGGGTGTACAGTGTCTTCAGAAGGGGAGTTCAGTTCAACGAGTAATTCGACAAGCCTTTTGAAACATTTATTAGGAACTAACACGAAACTTGCTCCGCGTGAAGAAACATATATCGCGGATACTTGAATTTTTAATCGGAGCAAAAAGATCGTATTTTAAGTGGAGGCGTATAAAAATTTACATCGAACATCGACATTTGGGTATCAAGGCTCAGTTCTACACCTAATAACTAAGATTTGAATCTTTTTAGTAACATCACAGAAAGCGAGCGCAATTTCAGTGTCTGGACTCAGTTGCACAGTCGTGACTTCATTTCATAAGTGGTTTCAGATCATAAAGTCTGGCCCTAAGTTGTTAGACACGGAACTATAAGAATGGCCTTAAGTTGTTAGATTTCCGTTAGAATCGTGGACTCTAAAACGTCCACGACAGAACTAAGTAAGTTCCAGGCATGTATTGAAGCTAAGCCACGGCAGTACAACTGGTCACTGGGGTATTCATTATATACGACCGAACGTCTAGTAATATTTACGAAATAACAATTCAAGCAAAACGATTGTGAGATTACGAAGAAAATAACGACGAAGATGCAGAAATCTATCGCGTGGAAAATATATCAAAAAGCACGAGTGACGAGATGAGGAACTTCGTCCGAGCTTCGTCCGAACTTCGTCGATGAATTTCAAAAATATGAGAGAAAAAATTCGAGTGCAAACACACGTATTATTATCGCGTAGTGGAGTATTCTTGAAAACGACTAGAATTGTGTTTTTTATTTTCTATTATAATCAATGAGTAATTGCTACACGTTTATTTTGATCTGCTGCCAATAAGGGCGATGATGATAAGATTATAAATTCAATGGATTTTATGAATAAGAAATATAGTGAAGCTCGATTCATGCAAGATTTTGTCCAGTGATATATAAAGTGCTCTGAGACGTAAAAGGCGATCGTATATTTGTAGAAGATCGGCTTAACAAATCGGGAAACTGTGAATCCAGTCTCATAGGTTGTGTGGGGTCTTACAAAATCTGAACCCAGTTCCACAGTTGTGCGGATTCAGTTCATAATGTCCGTGACCGATTTCTTTTTTCACGTACGGATAACGTCAAAAAATCTATTGATAAAAACCAACGACAAAAACCGAACATTTGCCAAACATTAGCAATAGAGTTGAATATTAGAAAATGTGAGTTGTACATGAATCGTAAGAACTCAGATAGGTATAATCGTGGCCATCTTTAAAAGCAAAAACTAATAATACAAGAAATTTCCTTGGTTGTAGAAGACAAACAATTATATACGGTGACCTCTCAAGGACGTTCCCTAACCGTATTCTTTCGCTATTATTCGAAGAGAACAAGACATATATAAAACGTTAAATATTTGATATTTCTGTCAACGTTCGCGCCGGCGTTGCGCTCACATCGAAAAACCATCGCCTTGGTAACCATTTACACATCAGCCCAGACTCCGCAGTGTGTAGTCATATTCGACGCGCAGACTCAGCCGCCGCCGCTCTACACAAACGGGCAACAAATCAAAACGAAAAACAAATACTTTAAGATATATACTTAAAATTTTAACTGTTTCATCATCGATAAAACCATCCCGAAGGTGTGAGATTAAGAGGTACATTAGTAGCTAAATAACAAACGATACGATCGTAAAATCGAAAATGAAACGACGAGGTTACATTCTTTTTGGAATCGTTAAAACGCCTTCCCGATTATGGAGATGTTGGAATGATAAAATCGCTCCCGATGTTGGACAATAGTTCGCGTGGATTTTTCTCCGCGATCGTATAGTAGTAACTGACTGCCCGCATGTCAGCACGTGGTCATTGATCGCGGTAGTGACTAAAATCCAGACCCGGATTCGGACTCCGGACTCAAATGCACCGGACGCTTTAAGTCGATACACTGGTCGCTTAAATATGCAAATATTCGCCGAGTTTCATCGCGACGAATAGGAAATATATAACGCGCATGCGCACAACGACGCTGGGAAGAAATTCGAATATATTACGAGTATGTCTAGTGTATATAGCAAAAACGATTTGTTTAAATACATTCGATTAAAAAATCACCTGCACCTCGATGATGACGTAATGTCGGCAACGATTATCATAATTAACCGTGATTATCCTGATCAATATGAGCAGAAAGTAGTCCCGCGGATTGATTTGCTGATTTGAATACGGTCGTCTGTTGTTGTTGCTGTTGTTGTTGTTGTTGTTAAATATGTTGAGTTCCACGTTTACGCTGACCGCAGCAGCCACAACCTTTCGAAGCAGTGTGTATTAAGTCGTCAAGCATCATACAAAAGGCAGCAGTATAGAAGAAAAAAGCACACGCCCAGCCCAGATAATAGCCGTATCCGTAACGATAGTCTCTCGGCGATTTCCGCATGACGAATACCGGGTATACTATCAAAGCTGAAGTCATCGTTAAGGCTGAAAATAGAAATTGAACAAATACTTTTGAATCGAATACTCGTCAAATAGATGTATGCAGTTGTGTGTGATGAGTTGGATGAACATTAACGACGCTTTAGCGCCTATGCGTTTAGGGTTGGATTGAGTTCAGAGTAGTCGGGTGGATCTATTCAATATTCAGAACCAGGGCCCAGTTGTCCAAAAATGATCTTTCTTAACACGTTAGATATGATATAGAGCTAAACGATGGTTTTAAACTGGTCTTAAATCTAAGCCACGACTCATCCTCCCCCGGCAGGGATTCGAACCTGATGGCATCAGATTGCCACGGCACGAAACCCTGCCATAATCGACCGTGTGCGCAGATACATGCACAGTTCAGATGATGTGATTTTTAGCCAATCAGAAATCCCGTTTTATTTTAGCCCGGGTTTTCCCATTTATAGTTCTTCCTTGAAATTTGCCTCAACGATTATACAACGAGCAATCTGATTGGTGCCGCCAGTTTTCGATCGGAAAGCTGCGCATGTACCTGCACACCCGGTCTACTGATGCAGGGGTTCGTGCCGTGGCTGAGTGTAGCGATGCCATCAGGTTCGAGTCCCAGCAGAGGGAGGATGGCCACGACTTAGCAGCGGAACCCTGGATTAGTAAAATGGTAATTATATGACCCTATGTGCAACTGGCTTCTTGGTTTATGAAATTATAATTTTCTGGCTACAGAATAAAACTATTAGGCTAAGATAAGCAACAAAATGAAATCGGAACACCGATAAGTACATGGGTACTTTCAAAAGGAAATATTTCACTTTTTTTCTTACGGTCAAATAAAGATTTTTTTTCAATTTTTTTTAAATTCAAATTCTTCTCGAATGCGAATATTCTGATCAAGTTTCGACGCTGAAATGGGGGAGAATTTTCAAAAATGATTTTTCATCACCCGACAGCGAATGCGTCTGGAGACTGACGCGTATGTCGCAGTGCTTAAGCGCGTATAGCGTCTGTTTACATAAGGAGGTTACGTAAATAACGACTCGATAATATAAAACTCTAGTATTCCAGGAAAGTGGGAATCATCTTTACGAACCACATATGACGAAGATTTCTCCAGAGGAATGATAACAGTAAAGCTTTCTTGGCAAATCCGTCACGCACACTCCACGTATTGATAAAATTGTTGCTACGAAACCAAACGCGTTCGCAGAAACGAGCAGGCCAATCACTGCTTGATGCCATTCTGAAAACAATGAGAAAAAAAATCCAACGTCAAAAGCTTTGTTGTTTTATACGGAAGCCCCTAGGTGACATACGAGAAATAAGTCGAAATTCGACTTATTATGTCGAAATTCGACTTATTAAGTCGAAATTCGACTTATTATGTCGAAATTCGACTTATTATGTTGAAATTCGACATAATAAGTCGAATTTCGTGTTAATTAAGTCGAATTTCGAGTTTTATTTTCATGTCGAATTTCGACTTAATTAACACGAAATTCGACTTATTATGTCGAAATTCGACTTATTGTCTCGAAATTCGACTTATTAAGTCGAAATTCGACTTATTATGTCGAAATTCGACTTGATAAGTCGAATTTACGAAAAAAATTATCTCATATGTCACCTAGGGGCTTCCGTAGTTTTAAGATGCGTTTCAGAGGACCTTTTTCGCTTTCTTTCAAAGGGATCGCCGGGACGGTTAATACTGCTTAAGTAAATGTAGTAGATGACTGAAAAGCCCAACGCACACGACGCATGGAAACACAGAAACGGCGTTTCCCTGTATCGTGTGCGTTTACGAGAAACAACGTTTCCGAGATGGAAAATGTTTGATTCCGTGTTTCCTCGCGTTGTGTGCGTTGGGCCGTCGCTTCTTGGTGAGTTAAAATGGTACTACAGATTTTAGGCTCCGAACACATCACTATTACAATCGGTTGAATTACGGATCACTGCTTATTTTCAGGGGAAGCCCTCACCCTCTTTTACCCTGTTATTTTACAACCTTGAATAGAGCATATTCTAACGCCCCCCATTCACCTGATGCATATTATTAAACAACGTGTACGTATACCCTGCCATGGGTTATTCAATTCACGACAACAGAAAAACGTGAATAAAATGTTTTTTTCAAACAAATAGGGAAAATTGCTTTTTTATATATCACTTTCAGTACAATATCATCAGATAACAGTAAACCACGAGCTGTTAACAGCAATAAAAATGTACATTGTTAATTTAAGTACGACTGATACATTTCATTTAGAACATTTATAGTATAGACACTCTGCAACGATGACTCAATATAAACACTTCTCATTGCCCATAATTTTAGGAGAGACATATTTCATAAAGCATATATAATAACAGTTGGTGATATGAATCATCACGACTCGGCGTATATTATTACTTTTACCAAACGTACGTGGAAAGGACGGACACGTTGACTTATCTAGTTTACTGGTTTTGTTCTCCAAAAGCGTGCTATTCGTTAAATAGCATACGTCCCACAGACCAGAAGTCTCATCTACAAAAAATAACGAAGATATTGAATTATTCATACGCGTACGAATACGTACATCAATTTGTAATTAGCTGTACGAGATTGAAGGAAGGAAATCACATTGTGTGAATAAGACCCTGCTCGGCTTAAGGAGTCCCGTGATTAGAACGAAGTACTGCGGCATAATATTTGAAATCGAAGCTTTTAGGATAGAAAATTCTATTCGTTAGAAAATATACAATAAGTTCTTCAAATCCAAATCTAATCTAGCGTCCATTCCATTGGAAATATCTGGATTTAGGAGAAAGACATTCATCTATTTGACTCTAAAAATTTGAATGCAAACTAGCGACGGGGGACGTTTCAAAGACCGACTTAACGTTTCATTAAAGTTCGATTAGTATTGCGTTATCGTGAGTAATGAATCTCTGAAACGGCCCCCAGGTTCCACGGAACGACTTTTACTTTTCATTTAAAAGTCCTATTGACGAATGGAACTTTTTAAATCGTTCTGCGAATGGGGCCGCAGGTCTTGAGAGTTATCTACAAATTTAAAACGGTTTTAGATCCAGAGAGGATTCGATTTAAGAAGTGATCTTCGAATTTCGTGCTCGAAATATATCGCAAGCCATGTAATATATGAGCGAGAATGAATTCAGGCATCTAAGACACACAGATAGTTACAATAGGGCTTATTCATTAGTCATTAACATCATTACAGAACACAGTCTCTCAAACCCAATAGCGCTGATCTAGTTATACGAGCGAATTTACTGGGCGATGATTCGCAAGCAAGCGTTTCTGACATTTAGTACCGTTTCGCAGTTCCCGTGGGCTACAGCGATCAGGTTGTAGATAATTAATTTGCATTCTCGACTAGGGATAAAAACCGGTGAAACACGAAGATGAGAACTGCTGGTCTGAATCGTCGATGCGACGGTTGATAAGAATTTGACGAAACGTCGTCGTTGTGTATTAGTGTTGTGTTTTTACGAACCAATTCGGCTCGAGGTGCAGATACATTTGCGCCCAAGTCACATGAACCACTAAACTACCGAGTATGGCGTCATTGCGGTCAATTATTTGATTAGAAATTGTTCTTGTTTTAAAAATCCATCTCCTTCGTCAACAATCCGTTTCGTATTTGCTTGATAAAATGATCTTTTAAGTAGAGGATCCTGCGCTGCATCTGTAATGAGTAAAAGACGCAGTGGCCAAGTGGTTTAAGCCATCTGTCGCCGGTATCGTCAGTCCAGAGTTCATGGGTTCGAATTCTGGTGGCGACACAGTTTCTTGGGCGAAGGTCTGGTATCTACGCAATTGGGAAAACGAATCCGCTAATAATTCCCTGCGCCAGCGCTCAGTCGGTTGAGGGTGATAAAAAATAATTAAAAAACCAAAATCTTAAATCGCTGGTGCGAATCGTTTTTGCTTCGATAAAAACAGAAGCTGCAGTCATCGCGGCGTGTATAGTATAGTGAGAGAGATTAGGCGATCAAGGCGAACCGGGGACTCAGCGGAAATTAACACAGCTCCCGTCGTCGCAATATTGTATCATATTCGTCGGGGTTCGACGTAAAACACCTGCTAATTTAAACATTTTCCGTGTGTAGACGACGGAAGAAAATGGAGATTGCGCGCTTGCTTAACAAGACGATGTACCGCATAAAGGAGACGCCACAGTGAGTTGAGATGGCAACCATTTTATATATATATATACGTATATATACCCGTACTGTCTGTATAAACGGGAATAAAACCGGCTGGATTAACTTGTAAAACGCAGGCTTATAAACTCACGTGACGCAAGTACTTCGCTAAAAAATGAAGAAAGATTGATTTCTCGAAGAGATCGAAAATGGAATCGAATAGCTAACCAGCCAGGCAGCGTGTAAAGAGTATAGGTTTATGAATTACCTGCTACTGGTTTACTGTATCTTATAGGGTCATAGTTTTGAATAGGATAATATCGAATTGAATTACTGTTTAACCATTCGATTGAGCCATCTAAGAAATATTCATTTAACAGTTGTGGACTTGTATTTTCAACCGTTTACTTAAGATGTGTGACTGACCGAAACATTAGATTCATTGAAGACAGAAGTGAAGCTATAAAGCTTTGCCTAGGATGGATTGAAGCCATCATCAGAGGACAGCATCAACACAATATCAATTTTTTCAAAACTTGCTTTGTATCGCAAGCCCCGAAAACACCACCGACTGGCTATAGAGGTCGTGCTTCCTACACGTGACTGACGCCATTTTGACGGCCAAATTGCAACGCGAAGTTTCACGACAGATCTCCGTAATTTGTAAATGACCATGATTATTTATCTATTGTCATGTATGGCAAGTCTCCAACATTTTGACGGGTAAACAAACGATGACGTCACATGTACGCGATCACGGTGATAGATCGAATTGGACCTCTCTTTTTAAAGGGTTAATACGTGAACAGCTGTTGACGTTAATTTTTTTCATATTTCGTCTGGAATTACTTTACATTCAATACAGCGCGCTGACTACTAGTACCGGTTACACAAATATCAACTGATTATATTGCTCAGCCCGTAGCAACTAACACACCGTCCCTGGATACATAGACTCTGCTGTACCTTCATACATATTATGTACACTGTAATACATATACATGTATATATATTCTTCAATCCTGATACATTGTATCTTTTCGACCCAGTGCATACGTATGTATCGATAATTCAAAATGTTTCTGCTCGTATTCACTAAGAGAATCGTTTATTATGGGTTCCTAAGATAAGCCGTTATCAAATTGAACACTAGTCGACGCGCTATCCGTAAGCTCTTAATGAGCTAACCGCGCAAAATCATCGGGCAAAAATTCAATACACCAGAGGTTATTGCACGTACGTCTGGCCGTCAAATGACCGTCAATGTGACGAGCCGCTTATGCGATGCACAAGCTCTTTGGCCTGAAACAACCGTAGTTGAATCAGATGAGGTTACATGGGCTTCCAAGTAATAGGTCGAAGGGTCGGAAAATAAGAATATAAGAAAAGAAAATATTTCTTCAGATATTTTTTCATTATTTTATCAATAAAAAATAAAGATGTGAGACCTATTTCGTGGGCCATAATTTCAATTTTGTCTCAATAAACAAATGATGAAATATTGAATTTATTTCACTCTCTTATAGTTTTATTTTTATTCTATTTACCAATTATTGATGAGTTTCGATGTGATCTTTTCAAAGCTTTTGTAGAAAATAACAATGATAATCTAATTCACGTAATCCTTATGAATAAACAGTATAATAGGACATAGATACAATTTTTATTTTGAAATCTGGTTACAAGGGATCTTATACGAGTCAGCAGGCTGTGCTTGAACATTAGGATCATGTTACAGTAATACCAAACGAGCATAGATTCATATCAAATCAACTGATCAAAGAACAGGAACGATCA
The DNA here is from genome assembly GCF_964204645.1 of Tubulanus polymorphus. Classification (NCBI taxonomy): domain Eukaryota; kingdom Metazoa; phylum Nemertea; class Palaeonemertea; order Tubulaniformes; family Tubulanidae; genus Tubulanus; species Tubulanus polymorphus. The sequence continues at coordinate 2,043,009 of NC_134031.1, forward strand.
AACCCATTTTGGGATTCAAAGAGAAAACAATCATCTTTGGAACGATTAAGTAAGAGGAACGATCATCTCTATTATCAAGTATACCCTCGGGTTATATTAAAAAAGTTGTACTCAGTAAAATAACGCGTAATGGTGCGATGTTAGTATTATCGACTTCACATTTCAATTCGATTGAGGCCTATCGGATTATTGAGAGTTCAGAACTCAATGAAATCAGCCAGCGTAGAAATTGATCGAGCATCAAAACCAATTGGATTAAAACTAACGAAAGAGTTAGTGAATTTGTCGAAAATAAATCTTTCGAATCTGATCGGTTTCCAACATGGCGCGAGTTAAGAGGAAAAATGCCGAATAATCGACTCGTTTTTCTCGTCGAGAGATGAATGGACTATTTACACATATCAATCTAATTAAACCAGAAAAACAGTTTTCTGATACTTAGTAAAAGTCGTCGACCGTGGGAAATAGGATATCAGTCGATTTCTGGGGATGTAATTTTCGATAGTATTTCGCTATACATATCGTAACCGTCGCTCACCAGAAAAATGTAAAAAAGACATTTCTTCGAACTCGAGACTGGAAATTGTAAAAAGCCTAGAGTTCCAAAACTGTGACAGAATTATAGGTTAGAAATGTTCCTTTTTCTTGACTGAAATACTTTCATGTAACTGACTGTATTTTGTTTTGGTAAACCAAAAATCAAAAATAATGAGAAAACTGAAAATGGACCAAACTCTAACTCTAACTCATAACTATGAAATTAGATCGAGTTTTCTATCCTCGATTACTCGACGGAGATCTCTAAACCACATTCCAACTACAGTAGACTGACTCGGCCCGAGTCGGATCCTTTCAACTCGGATAATCGTTCAACTCGCACCAAACATCCGATGTTTTTTGAAATATTTTTGTGGTACTATTTCAGAAATACACGACGTCCAACTCGAACACGTTTTACGGTCCCGTCTTGAAGGGAGTCTGTACTGTAGTTTCAAATAATGAATAGTTAGATCATGGAGTCTAAAACGAAGAGTCCATGGTTAGATTAACTTGTATACAACTGTGGAACTGTGCCCTGGGGTGGATTTAAGGTGATATCATAGCTACCGCGTCTGGACCAATAATTCAAATAAGGGCGCTATATGTAATGGCACACAGAGCTGATAGCAAATCACATATTGCTCTTCGATATTTGATGATAAGTTGGATAAGCCGGTAGCGCGCGACGTCGATGACAAGTGTGCTTATCGGTCGACCAACAAGTGGTCAAATTTACACTGGTCTTATCAATTGTCAGCGCTATATAATCAATCACTTAACGGTTAAATCAATTGATTGCGTAGCATAACTGATCAAATCATGTATTGATTAACGGGGCAGAGACAGACGAACAGACAGACAAACAGACAGACGCATAGTCTCCTTTATACATATAATATACTATTATCGCCAGGCTTCAAGACGTATAAAGACTAATCTATTAAACATGTAGCGACGACTCGAGAAACAACGGCTTCTGTTCATTATGAAATCATATTCATATAGACAATTAATCATATACGAATCGCGAAGCTTCTTCGAGTATTTCGTTCGTTTTCCATCAGATTCGCCTTCAGTTTTCATCGAAAAATGGTAGCGGGGAGAGGAGGGAGAGGTGGAGAGAGGGAGGAGGGGAGGAGTGTGACTGGATGGAACGGGAACTAGGGATGGAGGAATATCGATGATGCTGTTAAAATATATGCATCCATTGGGTACAATTTGCGGCGGTTACATTAATTAATTCCGATGGTAATTTTTGTGCGGGCGTCCATTCTACGAGGGAGAGAGAGAGAGAGGGAGGGAGAGCGGGAGAGAGGGAAAGAGACTGGAAGAACTGCGGCGCACTGCTCAACGCATTCATATTGCGCTCTGCAATATTGTTTAAACTAATTACAACAGGACATAAATCATACACGACGCGAAAGTTATTTTCGCAACAACGTTTGAATCAGCGTCAAAATGTGCTCGGGTAATTTCGGACTCAGCGGTTTGATACATCGAATTGTTAATCGTTTACGATTCTTTGCTGAATAGAGACAGACAGAGAGAGAGAGAGAGAGAGCGCGCGGCTTGTCAGAGCGCGCAGTCTGACCGGCCATTACTACCGGGTTAATTACGCCGTATTATTGATGACGAAAGTTCGTCGAATCTATTCCCATTACGAGAAAAACATTCTGTATTAACCGATAACTGGACTTGACCTCGAGTCCAATGCGTATACCGAACAATTTCCCCAAGATACAGCAGGCCCTAGTGTAGCATCATCTGTGGCAATCGAGGATTCCACTCATGGCAAGCGAGGATCCGCCAGGTTCGCTATAGTAGTCTTGCGCTCAATTTCTTCTTTATTTGAACGGAATTTTCTCGATAAATTAATTATTTATGAAAACTGTACCAACCACTGGGTAGAAAATTGAATTCAATGCAATTTTGTGGCCACTGCGATGACGTTTAAACTCGGGAGCCTAAAATTTAAATCACATTATGTTATTCTGACATTATAAGACTGAATTCTCATCAAGTGGGATACCTGGTATATGCAGCTCTCATTCATATTTTTTCTGAAATCATCTTTCTAGATTTTAATACGAACAGCGAGTATCCTATTTTCAAATATTGCGGATTGTAACCACATTTCAGTCTATGAATTAATTAGATTTCAAATCTAACGCATAATAACTGTATATCTGGGTCGTCACTGCGACTTGCTGGTAGACGAGATGTCCTTAATCAATTTCTGTATTAATTACGCATAGGAATTATCGAATAGAACTGAAATCGAACTGCGAGTTTTCGAACACGAGCATCGTGTATGTATATATGTATGTATGCATGCATGTATGTATGTGATATGTATATCGGTAACTGTGGTTCGGTATTGTACGCGTGTAATAATCGTCATTGCGATGTTAACAGTTGGAGATTTTCCGATACTTCAAGAAGCGCATACACTACACGTAAAACAAGAGGATTTCGCTATGTTTCAGTACAGGCCGATGTATTAACTAAATACTATATCACACGTATATGCAGCCATATACGCGATGAAATATCGAGTTTTTTTTTCTATGTGAATTTCTATCTTTCGATTGCGCCGATAAATGCACGCGAGTCTGTAAATCCCACGCCGAGTCTCGAAACACGATTAGACCAAATGAAACCTGTTGAAAAACCCACTATTAGGAAGAAAACCTATAAAGAGTAGTGACGTTACGAACATTTGTTTAGTTTTGAAAATGATTCGTGGAATAAAGTCGCAATAGATCCTCAGTGACTCTATGACATATGTGGAAAATACGGCTGACGTTTATGCAAATCCACTTCACTAAAATATGGGATCAGTCATGTGATTCGCGTCATCATATTAGAGGGCAAACATGTGTGATCCGTGCCGATGAAAATCGCAGCAAAAACCACATTGGCCGCCGGAGCTTGTAAACTGAACAAACATATAATATCAGCGTGAAACGGGGATGTAAAAACTACTGGAATCCGCCATATAAATCGCTTAATATTTCAGATCACCGACAATATACCCCGCGCATTCCTCTTCGTAACAATCGCATAATATGGCGTATGTCAAGATGGCCGCTATGGCAGTCAATTGTGGGTGTATATTACATTAAGTTGGTATTATCTACGATTAACGAAATAAATCTATCAACATCCGCGACGTCAACAGATGGAATCTCGTCAGCGGTGTTTATTCCTATCCGGCGCAGTCAGACGCGACGCATGGTGGATATGTAATATTTCAATCTGGTTATTAAGGCGACGCAGTGTGCGCCGACGCCACCGCCGCCGCACACTGTGTGCCGTCGCAGTGTGTATGATGCCGATTCATTTTCGTGTGTGATGGATGTGAAATAAAAACGACGATTAATATTCGTCGAGTAACACACAAATGTTAACGCATTATTACACGGTTCAGTCTGTATATGCTAAAATAGAGCCGACAACCTGATGCTGGGTATAACAGATACCGACATAATCTGAATATGATTCTTGGAATAAAGTGGAGTCGGTAAACCGACTCGACCAGTAAAGCCATTAGGATCACCCCATCCCCATACCATCTGATGAGGCATGCTGTTTAAGTAAAAGTCCATTAATCGAGAGATATTAATTTCTTTCCTGAAAATAGAGTGACATTTTATCAAGATAACCTGTTCAGCAGGTATGAATCTGCAGCCAGAACCACCCATCGATTTAGTCTGATTTCGAACTCATAATCATCAACACTTAAACGTGTGATCGGGACTTCGCCTGAAACATTTTTAATTGAAAATTCAAACACCAGAAATTGGACATTTTATCAGAAAACTTTCAAAAACTGATCATCGACGCTTTGCCTGTGTTCAGCACATCACCTGAGACATTGTCAATTGTCATTGATCTACAAACACCAGACAGACGTTTTATCAGCACACTTTCAAAAAGTGATCGTATAGCTTCATCAGAACTTCACCTGAGACATTTTCCATTAAAAAAAAAGAACTACAAACACCAGATATTATCAGCACTCTTTCAAAAAGCGATCATCGATCAAGACTTCGCGGACAACTAGTGTTGAATGTCTGGATGGAGGCTGTAGGCAACAGATTAATACTCGCGTTATACAGATTATCAATTTCAACGATGAACTTACCTAAATAGTGAATCCAGTAATTGCTGCAAATTGAAACAGTACCCAGAGCTATAGCAGTCAACGTACTAAATAGTCCGACCAATCTGAACGGTTTATACACGTGTGATTCGCGCGTGTATTGCTGTTCTGTGAATTTCTTATCGACCGTATTGTCGTAAGTTTTAAATTTCAAAAAGTTTTTCACATTAGACATCTTCATTTCTGACGTCTTTTTTTTTATTACACGTAAATCATGCGTCGCTGGAATTCTTTGGTATCTACCGATCCTGTATTTCGTGTTGTTTTTGCTGTGCTTTCTACGACGCGCGAAACCATATTCCCTGTTTCGTTATCTGTATCTAATCCGCGCCGGAACATTCTGAAGCGGTCGTTTGACCATAGTCGTTCAGAAAAACGATTTCACCGCCAAGCAATTATCTCGTGGTTCAGATATCCTCGCCGTTATCGGGTTCGATATATATTGCCTCATACGACGGAGACTGAGACGCGCAGTTTTCTTAGCGATGGATTTTGTCTGCTAGTATATATTTCACGCGACGGTCTCATCCAGTAATTTTCCGTTCGTTCGTTAGGTCCGCACTCTCTCTCTCTCCTCTCTCTCTCTCACTCGTTCTCTCTCTCTCCCGACGATTGTCAGAATACGACACAGCAGCGATTCGGCGAAAAAGAAGTTATCGCTATCCCCTGCCCTCTCCAACGCGACGACGATCGCCTTATTTATATCTGGTCTATCAAACGAATCGCCTGTTGTGTTTCGTGTGCGTCGATGGATATTCTACACGGAGTGTATGACCGAATTGCGCGCGAGCGTTCCGACAGGAAATTACCGTTTTATATCATACGTCGTCTGGTTGGGCACCGGATGGAGATCCCGATACATTTCCAACTCGGTATCTTCTAGTCGCTTTAGCTTACGACAATATCAATTAGAATTAATTACATACTAATAATTGAAGTAATAATTACGACGTTGATAATATATCTAGACTTCAGTCGGAGAATGACGGGTCGAAATCGCCGAAACTCGCTATAGATATAGACAGTACACGTAAATCCTGTTTTCGTTCAGACCACGTTCACACGAATGAAACAGCGCTTCGTATTTGAGCAAAGAATCAATATTTCAGGGGCTTTTCACAAAACATCGCTTGTTTTCACTTGACTGTCGCGTTCCCTAGTTTCCGAGCGCGTTTCGCATTTCGGTTTTCCTATTCTTGTTGTTATTTTTTTTTCTACATTCTAATTGCCGCTAATGACGGTTGTTCGTCGTTGGCGAATCGTCTGTCTGCGTTCAACGTACAAGAACGTAGAGATTCGTTGCGATGACTTCGTTGTTTTTCTCTGAGCGCCGACGTTCCATTAGCGAGAGCGAATCAGAAAGCTAATACCGTTGCTATAATTGAGCATCGGGTAGCTGCTCGTGTCTTTTTTTTTGCGAAAGAAATCTTCTCGGTGAATCTTACCGTAAATCCGTCGATCTCTGTGTCAGTCAGCACTTGTCGGTATAAAGCGCTTTCGCTACTAAAAGCTGTTTTTCGATTCTTCGATTTGTCGAGCTTTACTTTCAACGGTCAGTTACGCCTTTTGGAAAATCGAATCCTACTTACATCCTGACGCTGCTACGACCTGTCCAGCGATACGTGGAATTCCAGCAGAAAAACGTCATTAAACGGCAAGCTGTTGATTAATATTTGCTATAGATCAATTCGAAATCGAAAGTGCCGTGGTTGCGGTACACGGGATTCTGAGCAGAATATCGCAATACATATGTCGCATACGCGTAATAGGACGCTCGCTGAATCTAGAAATCGGTCTCTTCAGTCAGCGGAATGACCCGATACTGGTTGGATTACAGCTCGGCGACACATTGTACCTGAAACAGGTGAAATAATTCAAAATTCCACACCACGCACACTAGAACAACAAGTCTTTATCGCTATCTGTTTGACGTTTAAATCGCGCTTGAATTTACATTCATAATCACATGTAAATGATATGCATATATAGGGATGAATATTTTGCCATCTCCTATTACATTCAAAGAACGATCAATGATGCTAATAGCGAATCGCATTTCGTTATCGTTGCATTTTAATCGGGAAAATCAGCATAAATTTCAAGGTTTAGACTTCGTGTTTAACCCATAAGCAAAATTGTGAAGAGTTCACTCAAAATTAGTTCATATGCAAATAACTAATTCTAGATTCGAAGTCAAACTGCGGAAACGGCTTTTGGATTGTGTTGAAGTCTAGTAATCGACTATATATACGACTCTAAATCTTTAAGGCAGGTCAGAATAAACGAATGGCATTAACATCGTTTTTCTATAGGCTTTGGCTTACTATGTTTCATTATCACTAAAATATATCTAATTGTCAATTGAAACGCGTTATCCATGTAAACAGTTCAATTTAAGTACACATCATTTTCTCTTGCTATATATCAATTGATATGCGGCTGGCCATGCATTATACACGGGGTCCAGCGACTTGACGATTAAGTACAGCTACTGACTTGCACCTGGCCCCCTCAATCGATCTTAATCCAACATAAAATTCTATTATGACTTATAAATATTGTACGCAATGTACAATTACTTAGAATAAATTATAACGATTACTGAAATATATAAATTGTTACCTGTTTTTAATGCAGTCGTGTGGTAGGTAAAAACCTCCTTCCGCTGGCAGTGTGTTCGTAATTAAACGACGGCACCTCGAGCGCGCGCTCGCTTCGCTACCGCTAACGTTCACAGGTAAAGTACTGTATCTCCAGAGTCTACTCGCCGTTATCGTTCTCTGCTCGTCCCTTGCCGTCGCCGTTTATTTATGATATTGTTGGCCAGGTTACAAATCCAATTTTGCCCGATTAATTATTGAATCCGTACAGGAGGCATAGAACAGCCGATAGAGTGCACGAAATCAACAACCGTGCTGCGACCGCGCTACTATACCGTTTACAACTCGCACGTAACAGCCACATTCACATGACGATAAGACAAAGCGTTCGCTTCGTCGGTTATAAGTTAGAATATAGGTATAATTATATTAGCACTATTCGTCCTGCACAAAGCGCATATGGTCGTCTCGATATTGCTGTTTACAACGGAGACAGCTGCGACCAGGATTTCTCAGCAGAACGCACCGCAACCGACGGTGTTATCAGTACGTAGTTAGCGACATCGAGAGACGCAGCCGCCGCAGCCGCGCTTTCGTCAGTCGTGACGTTTTCTGTTTATTTCGCGCCGGTTAAAGATGACAGATGACAGACCGAGAAAATAGCCGTGAGCGGCGAGAAATGCGCCGATAAAAATCGCTGAAAATGTCAGCGCTCCGACACAACACCGTCAGTTTGACAAATAAATAATCGAACTGTTTGAAATCAGGGGCAGTTGCGCAGTCATAGCTTGGCTCTCTAGCAAATCTGACAACTTAAGACCAATCTTAGGATTTAACACTATTTTCAGACTTACGTCAGTCATGACTTCGTAAATGGCCCCTTCGGAAACTCGCATAATCTAAATTTTTCAGAAATTTTTCGAAATTCATTTCGGGACATTTAAAGTGACTTTACATGGCTACCTTTTGGCATCCGCGCTTATCGCTAGCCAATCAAATACCTCGTATCATCAAAGTGCGGTCTGTTGTTTTAAAATAGTAATGCTTCGGCGCCTCCAATTGGCAGAATAAACACACAGCCAGGGAATATATTCGTTACCCTAAAACCTAGCCGTGGTCTAAATAAGAATGATTAGTTTTTTCCAGTATCGAGGGTATGTCGTATATTTCACCGTTGTCTCGACACCCGATTTTTTAGTGTGGATGAAGGTGAGCTGCAACCTCTGGCAGGCGAGTATCGTATTAATAGCTACCAGTTCGAGAAGACTTACAAAACTCTCAACGTCGCGATTCTTGAACAATTCACTATACGGTATCGTCTTCACTTTCGTCTGCGGCGAGATGAGACAGAACGGCTGCGCGCGCACGTCGATAGCCGTCTGATCCTGATCGTCGTCACGTAAACAACCAGTTAAATAGATCCATCCGAATAGACATTCATACGCGCCGAGTCCGTGATCTGGCAACTTGACGTCATTAGCGCCGACATCGGTCAATTCATTTTACATTTCAACCGTCGTTCTGGAAACCTTTTTAGGAATTACACGAACTCAGAGCGCTTACGGGGAAGCGTATAATGTGTATACATTTAGTTGGTTTTAACCTAACTGCCCGACGAGGCTTTTAGCTCTAGTAAACTAATAAAGGCTTGTCAGATGTAATTTTGGTAGTGCCGCACCTCCGAGTTAAAAAAAGACTCTACGACATAATGCAAACAGGTATTTGCAAATGAACTTCAGCTACAGAGTCGAATTGAACTAGAAGAAAGCGCGGAATTGGATGGTCTGGGTTCAGTTTCACGAAAAAGTTTAAGCTTACATCAATAAAGTTCTAATTGTTGTCCTCATCGAAAACATGAAGTAACTAATCCTGTAACTGGGCCCCGTGACCTAGTTTCTTAAGACATAACACCCATAACGGATTTCTCAATCCTTTAAGATCTATTTAACAGAGAAATTCATTTTTGGGATGAATTTGGTTTTACTTGATAGAAATAGTGACCTGATGTGTGGAGATGTAAGCCTCGACACACACGTGGTGCCGTTTTCGAACTTCGTCGTAGATATCGCTGGAATGGCCTTGTCCCGTCCTTGCCATATTAAGTGTTTCATTTACCTAGTTGCATGCTCCAGTACCAGTCGCTAGGGCATCCGTTGGCATAATTTATCTTCTGTAGACAGTCGCGCCGTCGGAATACTTACTCATACGCCATCTGACGGCGGAATGACAAAGCGCACATTAAATACGATTATCAATATCATTTGAAAACAAACCCTCGATTCAGTCTTACAGTCGTCGAAATTCAGTGAATGGCGGCAACAAGTAGCTTGAAAACCAAGTTCAGATTCAATTACAAAATACTCTTTTTGGCACAAAATGCAGACATAATGCGTGAATTGAGTTATCATCAATCATTGATAAAACATTAATGTCTTTTGTTTCGTAAAAGTAAAGTGAACTTTTCTGACACGGTAAAAGATTATCCCATGGCAGGGCAAAACGCTATTAATTTTTGATCGAAATCATTTCAGGAAGCTATCAGCTTCGAATCCCGAGGAGATTTTTTAAGGGTACCATACTTACGGCCCAACCAACTAAAGTCGTATATACAAAACTCTCTGTTCGGCGACGTTAGAATAGTCGTATTAAACCCTCCGCATAGTGTGTACAAACCACGTTGAGCAGCTGTTTCGTTTATTCCTAAAAATATATCAATTAAAAATCACGTGTTATGATAGATAGATATCATTAGAGGTATATTTACATGTATACACGTACGTTATATTTGCAGTATGAAAACATATGTTATCGGACCATCATTTGGCAGAACCTCAGTGTAATATAACATACGGCTGTACTAATCTGGCAAACAGTTTACAAATACGGTGTGACCGATTTTTGTAAATTTTGTTATACAAAAACGACGAGGCTTTTTAAATGGGGGAACCTATGACCTCCTGTGGCAATCGAGGATTCCGCTTATGGCAGTCGAGGATCCGCCAGGGTCGCTAGTAGTTACTCGGTCTTCCGCGTTCGATTTCTTTTACATTTCAATTAAAAGTGAATGAACTTTTACTTGAATTAATCAATTATTTATGAAAAATATACCGATATCCGAGTAGCGTGATTAATTTATTGTATATCTGGTAAGTCCTGCAGTGTGATGATATATGGATACGGGAGCCTAAAAATCAGTTACGTTAGACTGAGTGCTCGTCACGCCATCTAGTGGGATAGCCGGTGTTGCGGTTGCTCATTGCTAGCTTATTTGGTTGCATACCACGTGATAAGTAGTTATTCCGCTATCCTAGTTTTTGTTTGTTTCGATAATTCAACTCGCTCCACAGTTTATCAGAGGGCTGTGTATTTGCGCAGTCGAATATTTAACAGAAAATTGTAAAACAATGTAGAAAAAATCCTGTTTCGAACCAAGTACCGGGTGCACTTCGTGTGGAGTGCGATTTGCATATCGCTTGTATATGGTAATTATGACACATATGTTTTTGATTGCAAATCAAATAATATTTCGGTATTTACACAAGAAACGACGCCAGTCGATAGAAGACCTGAGTTAGACGAGAGCTGGGTAAATTCTGTAAAACCTGAACACATGATATACAACGTATTGGTTGCCATAGACAAGCGACTATCTATGTCGTTCCGAAACAGATATATCGGCCATTTTTAAAAGTTAAAGAGTGTGACGTCTAGACTCAATTCTACGAGACATTTTCGCAACTAAGAGAGTAGTGACGTCAAGACTCAATTCTTTCCGCCACTTTCAAACTGTTATGTAAATTAAAACGTCAACTTTCCTATATTTTTTCCTCCATATTGTGATTTTTTTCTCAACCACATATGCAGTGCAATTCTCAACTCTTATGGAGTGCGATGTAAATTTTCTGATGAATTTTACGTCAAATAAACATAAACTTATATACAAATACCTAATGGAATATATTAACAAAGATGAATGATGAAAATTCTGAATTATAACCCCGTCTAATGAACGAAATTCGACTTGATTTGTTCCGAGCAAACGAACAGAAAATTCTTGTCGATAAACTTTCAATTGTAGCAATTACATCTCCATTTCATTCGCGCGCGAAAAGGAAAAAAGTAGAACATCGTATCATCAAAGCGATAAGAAATCGTTCCTGCTACTGATGTTCGATTGTTGACTGTTTTCGATGTCGTCAAGGATTTAATCGCTTGATCGCAGTTTGAATGTTTTTTTCACAGTTGAGCAGGCTCGATTGTCACCGAACGCGAGATAGATACATCTCAGTAGAGAGTGAGACAGATAGATAGATAGAGAGTAGAGGATTGGGAGAGGAAGTGAGGCGAGGGTAGTGAGTAAAAGAGGGACGAAAAAAAAGAACCGAAAACCGAGAACGTGTGGGAGAGAGTGGCGGCGAGGAGAGGTAGACAGGTGACTTAAGAGTGGGGATAAGGCGAGGGAAGAAAGTGATGAAGAAAAAAGATTGAATGCCTCGGAAGATGGGGGAGAAAAGAGAGGGAGGACGTGACAGATGGCGAGGTGAAGGGAGGGACCCCGAGCAAAATGAAGAGTATCGAAGAGGATGTATTGGAGAGGGCGTATGGGGAAAGGGAGCAACGAGGGAGCTGTGAAGGGGAGAGGGCGTCGGGTATAGGAGCGATGAGGGAGCTGAGGAGCGACGAAGAGGGATGAGTATGTCATAGGGGAGACTAGGGAGTTAGGGAGCAACGTGCGAGGGAGAGGGAGCGACAGATAAAGAATGATGTACGCGAGAGGAGGGAGTTTAGAGAGCAGGAGGAAGCGGGAGAAGTGACACTGAGAGATATGAAGAGACAATATGACGATGCACGAACGGTAAATATTTCGATTGCGGGTTTTTTGCGAAATGTCACAAACACCGCACGCACACCATGCATACAATTATACACTACATAGACGCGTAGAGGCGCCGAACTGTTACACGGTATAGAGACTCGTATAGAGGCGCCGAACACTTTAAACATCGAAATTTAGTCGGTAATGAAGTATTCTACCAATATTTGTAGACTCTTCAAAAACGACGGAACGACAAACAGAAATGTCGCCGACTATTTTCAACGCGATGATTGAAAAAGCAACTATCGCCATCAACGCCACGGTTACTTACTCAATTACTCAAACACACGTAAATAGTCTATCTATAACATGTATTCATGTATGCGAGAGTGATGGAATGAATGCCTAGAAAACCCGATAGTCAGATACTAGCCGAACGTTTATGTAAATAATGTTCTTAAATTCTTAGTCGTTTCATATACATGGCTTGTACTTGTGGTGGTTTTAGAGTTAATTCGCCTATAAACACTGCATTTAGCAAATCTTTGTTACCCCATTAGTGCTGTTAGGAGGAACACGTCAGGATTTTTGCAGTCAAGGGCTCAACTTTGACCCTCGATCCAATTCGATCTCTCCGGATCCAGCACTTGGTGCTGGAGTCACGTCAATTAAATAACACGTATCATTCGTCCAACAGCTCCTGAGCTCTTTGGATCCAGTAGTTGAAAGTTTGAAATTTGATTAGAGTTGGACGTAATGTTTCTCGACGTTACTGAGATAGCGCACTGTAGATGTGTCTGCTAAACTTCAACCAGTCCTGGCAGTGGTTCTCCGTCGCTCTACGATCCAAGTGTAACCCCAATGTGGTACATCAGACACTAAGGTTCTTTTGGTGTTAGCTAAACGTGCCATGCAACGAACAATCGACCAACCAAACAGGCCGAATCGATCGCGGCCGCTAACTCGTGTTAGGGCGATTTTGGGTTACTGTGTTCGGCGGCAGTCTGCGCGAGCGCGAACCCTCGGGACTTCATGTTTAATACTTTATTACTTGAGCGATTATTGCGTCTCTAGAGTAACGAGTAACGAGCCAGCGACCGACAACAGCAAAACGAGTAATTATTGCAAATAACATTCCACTAAACCTCACTAACACAATCCAGTTGCCAACACCGTCATTTTGATGCTTAGTTATTCGAGCGCTTAGCACTATATCACACTCCTGTTTGTCCGCGTCAGAAAAAAACCCGCACAAACTCAAAAACCATTTTCAGCCGGATGCGCGCATCAATCGAAAAACACGTTTCAAATGGAAAAAGATAAACAGTCACATCGTATTGTGTGTTTTGGTGATAACGAACAATCCCATAATTGATGATAGGTTGATTCTAACTGATTATTGTCGACGTATTCATTTACCGTATCTGTGATGATGATGATGAGATTCAGATTAATCTCGAAAATGTTAGAATTATAAATGTAAGATATCATTAATTGCGGTATCGTTTATTATACTCAACGCGCAGAGAATAAATCAGTCTATCCGTCGCAAAAGTGATGTTTTTTTTTTGTTTCAGCTCTCAGGCCTGGGCAACAGCAAAACGCGTATAAATAAACCATTTTACAGTTGCTCGCCGCCATTTTGTCAGGGTAATTATGTCCCATATTGTTCGGTCATTTTTTCTTCCTTTTTAAAAACTCATGCGTGTTTTATCATATTATCAATTTGTACATAGATGGATTTTTACATTTCTAGCAACATTTAAACCAACCGTATGAATCTCTAGTTTTCCAATATGCAAAAATTATTTTTCAAAATGTGTCGTTTGTGCACTCCGCCTGCGTAAGGCGTCAGGCTTTTCATTTTGTTCGTGTAAATACTTCTAATGAAAAAAATCCAAAAACTAATTTTCAGAAAGTGAACATCGAAATGAAGATTATTTAGATCGGTATCGATCGAGGACCAAACTGAATTATGAAATAGGTGCATGTGGGCCGAGTTTTACAGTAGTGACTGCAAAGTCGAAAATTGGTCATAAACCATAAGGCAGTGGTCTTAACTTCGTAGATTGACCATACAACTATAAGATAGTCTTAGGCGGATCTTAAATCTAAGTTGCTGCTGAATATGACGACCGTGATCTTGTAATTGATTCTGGGACCGGTCCGTTGCAAACTGCATAGTTTATATAGATTTAACTTCGTCGGATGAAAATTATTTCATTTCATAACACAGCACACATTGTAATCCGTAACACCGAGCTGTATACCGCGGTCCCTAGAGAACTCCGATATTACACTGAATTGTAATGAGTTCAGAATGAATGTTCAATCGGTATAGATATTCCGAATGGTTTTTACACGGTTTAATTAGCGCTATGAAATATACGCTCATTCATATTCATTCGGCGATCAAAATACTGTATACAATGTATAGGTGATTTAATTATTTATTGGTTAACAGATGGTTAAGATGAAGCCCGTGTCTTTTTTCTATGATATTTTGTGTGTACGACTAACCGTTTTGAACGCTGTAGTCGATGCTATAGTTTAAAATCAATTCGGTATGCGCGAAATATACCTAGATTATGTAGGCATTCCTATAACGGCTGATTCGGGCCGAATGAAAAAATCAAATGTCGCATTCTCATGTAACGTCGACTCGATGTAAACAGATTTGCCAACTTTGACTTAGATCGTAAAATGAGAAGCTTTGTTCATTGAATAAGAAAGGCCAACTTTGAACTTACAATAGTTTCAAAATGGATCTTCATTCATTGTGATTGTTTTTATATAGCCCTGTTGCTATTTTATGTTATGTAACCAGTTCGCCATTATAAGTACAATCAGTGAATTACTCAAAACAATATTTCCCAGTTCACTGCAGCTTTGTATGATTCTAGATTTGTCTAGAGAAGGGATATATATCTTTGTAAACCCGGAAACGTTTGACGGATTATGAAATACATCACGATATAGAAATAAAACTATTTGTTCTTAATTAACTATTTGAACTCCATACCGAGAATTTATTACGTCAATTTGGTCAAGATTGAGTCTCTTGTGTTTTTTTTTTCATTCTCGCCCGAATCAGCAATGTTTATTTGCGGGCGATGCATTAATTATCACGCGCTATTTGCTTGCGACTGGATTAGATCGTATATCGTTGTTCCACATAATCGTTTGTCGATTGGCGCCGTCTATCGGGCGTATCTATGACGGAGGCGGCGACGCGCTATTCCCGGCGTAAATTGATGATGTATTGTAGAAGTTCAGACATTCCCGGCGGACTCGAATTTATGCATTCATCAACGTTAGAACATGTTCGTTCCGAAAACGACATATGCTGCCATTTTAGAATCGCACGTCGTAACGAGTTTTCAATGAAAATGCTTAATTGAATTGCGGTGAAATTGCCTCAGTGACCATTATGCTATACCACTACTATAATACCAATCTATACATTGTCAACAGAGTCCCAATTCCACTGTTTGTGAGTTAGATTTGAATAATTGAAAATGAACTAATGAACTAATTTAACTCGAATTCATTTCCAATCCGGAGCTCTGGTATATCATATACATGATCATAAATTATAAGCAAAACGTTCTTTATTCAAAAAGGAAATTTTCACAAAAAGGCAAATGTTAGGAGATGACCACTAGACCACCGTGCCGTACTAAGGTTTAGAATTTTGTCTCGAGCTTAACAGTCTGTGGGGATCGTGTTGTGTTGGTAATTCTAAGAAAAGCAACTTGTATGGATTTAAAGAAATAAATACGCGCCGAATTTCGAGGAGAAAGTGATAACTCGTTGGATGTGTTTAACTAACACGACGAGGCGGCTTTCAGTAATAATGGATAGAGAGGAGAGAGAGGGAGAGAGAGAGAGAGATGAGAGGAGAGAGAGAGATAAGAGGAGAAGAGAGAGGAGAGATAGAGCGATAGAGAGAGAGGGAGAGAGAGAGAGGGAGAGGGATCTCTGGTGCCGCGAGTAGCCGTCAAAATTGATACATCAACTCGTACTGTCGCATCGGATAATTTAACGATGTCTGTTCAGGGGCCTTATATCGCATTGATCGCTACTTGAAGCCAACGCATAACGGAAGTTTTTTATTAGTATCAATATCGGTTTCCTTTGCTCTGCCACGAGTCCTGTCCTTCTATTCGTTTCGTATTCGCTATTTGCATCTCGGCTGCTTTCAGATTGTTTAGCTGTATCGCTGCGGGGGGTTAGTTGTTTCTTCATCGCTCAGTCTTTACCGTCTAAATACTCGATCAATTCCAATTGTCATTCCGACCGTTGTTGTCCGTTTCGGCTCCGATTTCGCCGTCCGGCGTTTAGTTGCCAATTCGGTTAGAATAGATAAATCGACGCTTTAACGTCTCGGACGCAAAACGGGTCACCCCGATAAATCCCAGAATGACGTCACTGATTGTAACGACGTCATTCGTTAGATTCGCACGTTTTCTGCATATCTAACATCCAATAGATGAACCGCAAATCACTAGGGTGCTTTTAGATGAAGTTATTATCAGGAAGGCTCCATACAATTCACTAATCATCCAGTCTTGATATTTCCCTGTGACCAGTTGCAAAGTCATGGCTTAGTATCAAGACTGGTATAAGACCAACTTAATTAGTCAATCTAACAACTTAAGACTGGATCTATGACCACATTTGGGCTAAAGTCACGACCGTGAAACCGGGCCCTGGACCCAGTCCTATGGGTCTCATGTGTTAAGACTCGACTAAGGGTTAATCTTTGAAGATAAACTAACTCCAACACAAACTGTAGAACTGGATTGTGGTTCAACGTGCCATTTCAACTCACATACCGCAGTAAGCTACTGATCTTCTCGACACAGCGTTTATATGATAACGCAAAGATAATTCGTTTCAATTACAGCTTTCAGCCTGTGTATTTTTTCTTCGTGATGCCGATAACTTGGTTACTTATAAACTTCTAATGAGTCTTTGTGATAAACGTCAACCGCGTTTCGTGTTTCGAAGCAGCGACGCGTTCAGTCACGAAACAAGCCAGAGAAGTGTTGATGTTTCTTCAACTAGAATCAGACATTTTTTTCGAGTGAAAAATTCAGACTACAGACCTTGAAGAGATAAACTTGAACAAACTCGTCCTAAATTGAGGAGAAATACTTGAGTGGATTTAACTGAAATTTTCATAAGTTTCGTCGTTAGAACCTTGTGAAATATTTGAAGACGTAGGCTGCGGAACGTTTTCTAACGTCGAGTGGTTCAACTCTCGAACACGCGGTTGATGGGGCCTAGAACCGCTCGAAATGTGGATCACCGATGGGTAACTTTGCAAAATACTTCAGCACATCTGTGGGGATTAGATGTCAGACCCGATCGATCTATCCGTCAGAGGAAGTGCGGAGCACGCCGGTTTAAAAAGGTTGAATCAGCATCGTTTCTATTCACCTCGTTGAGACCTTCTCGTTAACTGTGTCTAATCTGAATTCTGACGTCTATAAACTTCGCTCATTTATTTACATAGATTCCTATAGATTTACGTGTATTATCTACAAACTTCATATCGATGCCTGTCGAAACAAAAAATGTCAAAACAATGGAAAAAACCAAAACAAATCGAAAAAACTTTGAAAACGTTTTGCATTCGAATGACTCAATTCCTAAAAGAAGCTTTCGAACATGGACAGCGTAAATCGCTATTGCGTATTGCGACCAGATTAAAAAGATTCGTGATGTTTCAGAAAGGGTCGTAAATAGTTATTGAGAGTTTTTCGGAGATGTTTTATCAATTCTACACGGGGTATCCACCTAGATCTTTCACAACTTTATAGAGAACTAAGTACATTTTACGGGACGCAAAGTTGAAAATTAAATGGTTTATTGGTATTTTTGAGATATTCGGCTGCCCACTTGTACTAGGTTCGTATATTTTATTCTGGTTCTGCACCTGACAACACCGTCCGCATAGCCACAATTCCGCGTCTATATCGGTATATTTTATACCCCGATGCGCGATACGTTGACTGCTGTTCGCGTTCTGTACTCATGTCTCGTTTGTTCCTAAACACACACGACATTAAGATCTAATTAATGGCGTGGATGAAGCACTAGGGGATAAATCGTCTCCCCTGCGACCGACCGACCGACCGAACGCGCCCGCGTCCAAACGCATAAAAACCGACACATTAACAAGACAATGTCTCACCGCGATAAGAACCACGCATTTCAGCCCGGTTTATTTTCACACTCGGCGGCAACGGTATCATCCGCTGTGTGTTAGTTTGAGTAGCTCGTAAAAAATATACTGTTCGTCGAAACGAAGAAGTCGTTTTTGGAATGACTTTTTGGCGAAAGAGAAAGAGTGCTCTCACTTACAAAAAAAGAAAGATAAAAATACCTTTTTCTTAAAAATGTAGAATCTCCAGCTAGAGCATTTTTTTTGAATTTTTTTTTTGAGAATATTTACTTTTTTTGGGGGGTACCGCACAAAAACGAATGATAAAAGACAAATCTTTAGGGTATAGAATGTAGCTCCAAAGCATTTTTTTATTTCTTTTTTTAAATTTGAGAACTTCACGTTTCGATGTTATCATTATTCAAATCGCGGGGCATTCATGTAGAAGTGAAAAATATAAAAATATAAGTTTTTGGAGAATTATTAGTAGGAGATGTTTTCGTGATATTCGTGTTCACCAAGAACGCATTGAATATTCGTATAATCGATACCGGTTGATACGAGAATGTCATCGAATTTTGCAATCAATGACAACTCAAAGATCGAAATCATCGCATCGACCTTCGTGTCATTTTGTTTCGATGAACAAAATGCTAGGAAGCGGCGATGAAGCTAACGCCGGCACGCGAGGTTAACATTGAAGTCTGATAATTAGCGAGCGAGTAACGTCTATTGACTCAGTGGTTGGCGTGTGTGATGTAAAGTGCTCAGTGTTCGAGCCCTCGTTGCTATGATGTTTTGATGGGACGTATATCATTTTTTTTCTGATGTAAATTCTTGGTTGTTTCATCTCGCTTGCCGATACTACCACTATCACGACGCCCCCGGTGACATCGTCGAGTGTTGAAGTATTGCCAGCATCGCGAATCGTCATCGGTAAAGAGTTCGGTACAGAGGCAGAGAGCGAACTGTAAATATTTCATTCTGAAAACAGTCATCGTCGTGACTGTAGTTGCCTTTAATTATGCATTATTAATGTTATGTGAATATGGAAGCCGAAATAGTCGGACGTAAAACTTGACAGTTCTCTAGATGTCGACCGATAAAAAGCCTGCAGTCATTTGTACATATTCCTGTCATTTATGAAGGAAGATTTATAAGCAGTCGATATAAAGTGCGACGGGAGTTAGAGGCCAATATCCACCAGCACAGCGGCTGCGGTCAGTTCGAGCTCATTTTGATTCCATAGCTAACCTTACTTCTTAAGTACAGTCTAAGCCCATTCTGGTTTTATAGCCAATCCAACAACCTATGACCAGTCTAAGCTCACGTTGGTTTTATAGCAAATCTAACAACTTAAGACCAAAGTGTAAACTCATGATTCTGTAGTCAATCTGTCAACTTAAGCTCTCTTCCAATTTAACAATTCAGCCCAATTTTAGACCATTTTGAACTTCTAAACTCACGATTGTGCAACTGCACCTAGAAGTATTCTTGAATGAAATGTGTTCGAAAATTGACACCAGGTTAATTTTTCTATTCGTCATAAGGATTCGATGTACCTTGTGAGGAGGGTGTAACTGAGCCTTCGACATCTTTGGTTCTCTTATCATAGAATTTGGCAAAAGCTAATAGACAAAAACGCGTTTTGTAATTAACGGATAAAGCTTGCCCGCGTTCACTCTTGTGTTGTTTGATTGCTGTCAAAATTTAACAGTTTGCTGTGTGCACGAATTACCACTCTGTGTAAAAAAGAAGACAGGCACAATTTGTTTTCTAATATCGCAACCGCTACTTAACGTTTCGCATGTCAGCCTAATATGCCAGCGATCAATCCAATTACGTCTATTAGGGGAAACTAGATTACTTACTCGCTGGTAATTATGAGTGTATTATTTCCTCGCGGTTCATACGCACAAAAATTACCGCTAATACGTCCGCGTATATAAGATATATATGATCTTTAGGCAATTTGCATGGCTATCACGGACTCGCGACCGGCTACATATTCCGGTCCGACGATGCGTGAGCGTCCGACCTAACATACGTCCGTTCCCAGCGGAATGATGGGATTGTCCGGTTAAGACGAGTACCTAATGTCGCGTGTTGCAGTATTTTTGAGGATTGTCTTCCACGCGCGCGTTGCTACTAGTAATTTGTCGGCGTTCATAATTGAGTACGTACGATTATTTTTGTGAACGACGGGCGCCGAGTTACGATGTTACTAGACCGTTTAACTATTTAGTAAAGCCTCGGTGAATATTGTTTAACATTGCGGATAATTTCCGCTTCCAGACAAAATGATCGACGTGCGATGAGATGAAAGCACGCCCTGGCAAACGGGGATGAATAAAAAAAAAATTTTCATTCAGACGATTAATTTCTTCTTACGATTTCGAATCGGATGAAATTTGAATAAATTCGCTAACAGTCGTATCTCAGAAATTTGATATTTTTGGATATGACATTTCAAATTCGGTAGTTTCGGTGTTTGGTAGCTCAATATTGTCATATATATTTCAACTATATGTTCGGCCAAAATGAAAAAGCATGACTGAAATCATAATCCAGTTCCACAGTTGCGAGTTAAGATTTGAACTAATTTTAACTCAGAGTTAATTCTTACTCATGACTGTGGAACTGGATCCACAAGCTGTAAGTATCTGTAGAATACACCAGATAGTGAAAAATAAAACCACCCGTTTCTCTCTACAGAACATAAACCCATTGCAATAAGCTCAAATGTTTACCAAATAAGCACTGTTGTTGCACGTTTGCTAATTTAAGCGGTTTGCCCGCGGATCACTAGTCAACATCTGTTTCATTGAAACAGATTTAGCACCCATAACGCGTGGTGACAAAGGCTAGGGTCCTAAACTCTGTTCGACAGATGTGGGTCGGCATTTCGGTTTTAATTACTTGAATATTCATTCATTTGAAAATCTACTCTGAACTCAGTTCCTGGCAGAATTTTGAATTTCGGATCGAATTCTAATTTCAAATCGTAGATAATGAACTAATGTTAAAGTCGAAATAATAGACGGGCACCAGAGAGTACGAAAAGTCATCTGGAAATGAATTTCAGTTCAACAGAGATTCTGTATGGACTGATTTTCAAATGTATATTCAAGTCGAATTGAACAGAAAACAATGTGGAACTGGAATTTTATCGATCATATCGGTTGAAGGAAAAATACTTGAAATAAATGTGAACTTACGGTGGTATTTTATCCATACTGTACTTGTTAGATTGACGACTCCGATGACGAAAGCGACGAAACCACAAATTATCCCGAAAATCCGGAGTCGCACGAAGTTTTTATGTAGCCAGTATTGATATATAATCCGGTACTGGGCTTCCGTGATTTTTACTTTCTTTTTCGGTGGTTCTTGGTGCTTTTTCTTTTTCTTCGACTTGGCCGGGGGCCTGTGAGCGACCTCGTCATCGTCGTCCGATTCGTCGAGACCGTGCGTATACTGGAACGGTTTACACTCCTTTCGCGCCTTTTTGATCGGTGTCGGAACGCGGTTCTTCTCGGCGTCCTTCTCTTTCTGCTCCATGGCCTCTAAACGGCGCCGGAACGAAGCCCTCCGCTGCTGCGACCACTGCACCCATTGAGACGCAGTCCGCACACCGAGAAACAGACTCGACCGAACTGACGATCTCGCCGAGTCCTGCCTGTCGCCTAGTTCTCCCGGTGACGGAGAACGGCTACCCCGACGCTGGTACTTATCCCATTCAGGATCTAATTCCATTCGTTTCGCTGGCTTATCCAACTGTGTTACCGAATTACGTTGCGCGAAAAGATCATCGAAATTTGGCTGGTTATTGGAACGCTCCTCCTCATCGGCGGCATACGCAGCGTGTACAGTTGCATCGGCAGCATCACTTTTGTATCGTTCAACCGAGTCGCTTCGCTCGATGCTCGGTCGACCGTTCGACTGTCTGGGGCTGCTATCTACACCGCTAGTGCCGGGCCGAGGCTCGTCGTAGTCGAACGAAGACACGCCTGAAGGCGGCAGAGTTCCGATGCCGCTGCTTTCCCCGCTGCTCTGGTGCAACAACTGAAGCTCTTTCGGTCCGGGACGCAGTCGTTCGGGTGCCGGCACGATCTCGTTTTGTCGATCCCGCAGTGAAGGCGTCCTGCCGCGATCCATATCGTTATCGCCCGCCTGCAAAAGATTACATATCGTTCATATTTATATCGAGTTTATTTAAGCAATCAAAAACCCGACGCGTCTCCAGTTCTCTGCCAATCTATTTCACTGGAGCCGTCGGCGCAAACTGCAAACCGTTATTAATCACTATAAAATAATACTCTCGATTATTTGAATAATTCAACGGTTACGAACATTAACGCTCTATTATCTATTGTTTCAGCGCTTTTGGAAGCCGCGGTTCACTGCAGCGAGCCGCGCTCTTTCCATACACAGCGAAAAACGCCGCATGCAACAGATGCATGTAATATATGTAAAACCGGCGTCTCGCTCAGCGCGTACGCATTTCAAGGGTATCAATCGAAATCCAAACCGTACACGTCACATTACGATTCATTTGAATGAGGGAATGTAAAAAAATCATGTTTCGTATCGGAGACAAAAACAAATATTATATATATATATATATATATATATATATATATATATATATATATATATATATATATATATATATATATATATATATATATATATATATATATATATATATATATATATATATATATATATATATATATATATATATATATATATATATATATATATATATATATATATATATATATATATATATATATATATATATATATATATATATATATATATATATATATATATATATATATATATATATATATATATATATATATATATATATCGTCGAGAGCCATTGACGAAATACTGTTCGTGTAATGCAATACGATAGCATAGGAAAAATCGCACAATAAGGAAGAAAAAGAGTCTGAAAAGCTTTCCTTTCAGTTAATGATTTATTCATCTATTTCACTAGTCCGATCATCTTCTTTCTTAGATTTGGATTTGTCTATATCATGGAGATTTTATAAAAAGGTACAATATTGACTTTGTAAGAACGGTTGATATTTCTATCGAAAGTATCAAGAGTTTTTAGCGTGATGAATCTGACTAATGATGCAGTTTCTACAGTGATATTCGCGCCGAAAACTGCGTCTCTTTTTTAACATAACTGAAACCCCCTGCTGAAATATGTCAGGAATCGAAACTGAAATTACCTTTTTCGTCGGTCGTCTTACGATTACTATTGAAGACAATATTTACGAAGCTAGAATTCGCGTGCGAATTTTTTACATATTCTTATATAATCCCGCGTGTCCAAATCCTGCCTAATCCAGTTTCGACTCTGCACCAAATATTTTCGATGCTATATCCACGAATACTGTAGCATGTAAACGCTGGTTGTTGTAGCGATCTACCCCAGGACGCGCCAGGTGCTTGCCGAATGAAATCAGGTGAGCTTATGCAAATTTAGGCCATTTAACAGTAAATATTGCGGCTCGTTATTCAGACATATTGAAACAATAGATGATTTTTGTATCACGATATGAATTGTATGATGGTTCCACGGAGGAGTCCCACATTTGACTCGCTCTATACTTTTCATCTGTTTATATTTGAGAGTGCACAGTGAATGTGGCGTGGATGCTTCAGGACCCACAGATTCTCAAACGATTTCAACTCTCTGAAGTCGATTGATTGATTGATTGATTGATTGATTGATTGATTGATTGATTGATTGATTGTCTTCGTCAATTCCTTTTATCCCTAATCGATAGACTGACCCATGGTCACTTAGTGCAGCCTCATTATTTTGTTACATTTCTCCAAAGTGTAGTAATAAATTATCATTATAATCATTATTACAAAAATGATATAACTTTCACTCTTAAAACAAACTAACAGATTATCGCGCATATAAAATGCCCTCGGGCAAAACTTCAATTAAGTCCTTTTACATTAGGATCGGACGACAGCTTGGCGCCGATTCTATTGAAAATACCGGCGGTTCGAGTCCCACTTAATTTTATGACGTGAAAAACAGTCCGGGCCCTATTCCCGTTCAGATGACGTACATTTCTATTGGACCCGATCAACAGGCGCGTGTGACGTCACGATATTCGATATTTTACTCGTGTATGTCGTTGTGACGTTACTGGGTGTTGATGTTAGTCGGAGTTTGTTCGCCATCTATTGGTTCGCGATGCAATTAAACTCACAGCCACGATTCAAACATCGTTCCCGCAACTAAAACGCAACGATTTCCAGAAATCGCTAGGTGATAGGAAACTCAAAGTCGAAGTTCGGACAAACTTGATGTTGATAAAATTTCAAAACGACGACAGACACTTAATATTAACATCTAGTTAATTGGAAAAACATTGGGACTCGAGAATAGTAACGACTGAAGCAATTTAACGACTCATCTGATGATGGTTTAAGCTAGCTTGATTGAACCTGTATTCCTATGAAATCATTAATTTTGAAATTCACAATTTTCTGGCGGATATTGATGATTAACAAGAACATATATTATCAAAACATTGATTTTTGATATTCTCGATTTTTGATACAAATTGATTTATAAGTACATTTTCCTTCGATATGATAAAGGCAATATCGAGCACAACATAATTTTGTCGAACTTGAGGAGACAAAATATTTAATTCTAAACTAGAATTCCCAGATATAAATTTACAAATACACATGACGTATTTCCAATGAATTACCAATTTCGTAGAAAAAAATCAGATTGTTATAGAAATAATTATTTATGTGGCCTGGTTCATTTCAAAAATCGAATAAAGAACGAGGAATTTAGCCATAACTCATGCTTCACGCTAGAAAACTTCATTCACATCTGGCCATTTTCGCCTTACAAAAATAAACGTGCTGCCTACAAATTTCAACCGTTGCGCGATCATCGAAACAACCGTTCGTTATTAGATATAATACAATGATATCGTTAACATATTTCGAGAGGGAACACGTGTTGTTTTTTTCGGGGCGAGTTTTAATATCGGGTTTTATGTCTGTATATATGAGTTATGAATACGGTTGACTGGCGGCTTGGTCGCCTCCACCGCTCGTTAACGTTTTTTTTTTAATTGCTCGCAGATGCGAAACCGAATGTCAACATTTGTTCTTTCAATTTCGCATTTGCGCCCGCTTCGAGAGTGTCGTTTGTCGTTAATGGCATTGGCCTGACGCCGCAGCAAATGCAAAAAGTGCCATCCTTATATCAATCCAAGAATATATTTGGCGGGGAGCCGCACACCAGATGGCGTAGCAATACACTCAGTAAAGTAGCGAAGAGTAGATCATTTCATATTATGAACTTTGAACTGGAATTTAGGGCTCCCAAATAGAAATGTTGTCATCACATTAGATATAAGATTTTCCAATGAGAATATGGTACAGTTTTACTGGAAATTGATTTACTAATGAAAAATATTGATTCGAATTTGAAAGAAATTTTAAGCGCGGTAACCGAGTAACCACTAGCGAACCTGGCGGATCCTCGCCTGCCATACGTGGAATCCTCGATTGCCACAGTAGCGGTGCCGGCACTCCATATACGGAATTTCTTTCCCTTCATATGTGATCTTTTCCAGCTCAGAGAAAATGACCTAGAGGAAAAGCGATCTATGATAATGCGAGCGTATGCGTGAATATCATTGTGGAAGCGACCTCACTGATTAACATCTCAAGGGAATATCGGCTGTTTGCTGTTTGTTGTTGTTATGTTTGAATATACCGCTACGATGCCGTCCTCGTAATCGGGCCATTTCTTCCCGAATCTGGAAACTCATTTTCTTTTCTAATGAGCTCTGGGTAGTTATGGTAATTCCGTTGATCCCCAGGGCCGATACAAATTGCTTTAATTATTTCCTACACGGGGATTAGTTCCGATTTCTTCGTATAAACAGGAAGAAAAAGAGTCGAAGATGATGACACTATAAACGAATTATAACAGGAACCATACGGAGAATGTTCAAAACAAAAAAATGCATTTAAAGTAAACAAATATCGAGCAAGGACCCCCTCCCCTTCTTAGATTCGACCTTCACATTCAACATTCACTACATATTTGAATCAACACGAATATGTGTATCTAATATTTTGTCAACGCTTAGATTCAAGACCAGTTATGGTTCCATAGACAATCTAACAATCTTAAGACCACTTTATTTTAGTCAAGCAAAAGCTCATTTTAGTTCTATGACCGATCCCCGCGCCAATCGAACAACTTGTGACCACTTGAAGTTCATTTTAGTTAACCAATTTGGTACTTAAGACCAGTTTGAGCTAATTTCGGTTCTTAATAACCAAATATTATATCTTCGAAATTCAAGACACAGCTTTGGACTTTTACAGCCCTTTAATTAAGTGTGGTCAACTCATGTCGATAACCGTCAATCTTCCATGGACTATGATGTATGTAACTGCCTGTCGGGCTCTCTCGAGTAACGTGACTGTAAATCGGCTTTCTTGCGCAGATTCTGCAATGCACGACACAATTAAAACACTCCGTAAATAAAGGTAAATATCGAGAAGTGGAAACCGGTTACACAAGCACCGTCCTGAACGAGAGAACTGCAACGGAGATTCGGGGCCGGGTCTCTCTTAAAAACAGCTTCCACGGTAGCCACTAACGACCATAGTGTTTCCACCTGTTTTGTTTGACGAAGGGTCTAAATACCCAAACTTTTTTCACCAAAAAGACGTGTTCATTGTCTCCTATCTGGAATCTGTGGTCCACATTGTGGTCTGCGTTCACAGATTGTTGTCGTGGAAAATTGCAAGGGACAGCTGGTTTCGGCATCGATATTACAACAGCAATATAAACCACATAGCGAAAAACAAATGACAATCACTGCAGCGCTGTTCGGACGTTCATCATGTCAAGCAGAAAATTCATGTCGACAGCGAAAAGAGAATCGTTGCATATACACGACTGAGCGCTGAGCCAGAGACTAATATTCGACCTCAACATCAGCGAGCAAGTGCTACAGTATTCATGAGACATGACTGTAAGTGTGTCGACAAAAAAACCGGTTAAAGCAAATATACGACGCGTAATATAATAGCGCGCGAAACGTCAAGGCGATGTGGAGAACAAGTTTGAGAATATTTCGCTATTAACCGCATTATGGTCGTTGTATCGTTACATGAAATCATTATGGAATAGAGCGTCGTCAGTGAATATCGAAATCATTAGATTTACATGTATACTTTTCGCGCTGATAGATAAATTCTGACCCAAATATCTGAATTCATTAGTCAAGGTTTCTGCCGATTCAATTCGTTTTTCTAAGGAAATCATTCGTACAAACAAAAAAACAGAATTAGTTCAGTCGAAACATCTTCGTTGTTCGTAGTTCTCTTTGAACAGTTTTTAATACTCTCAAAAAGATGAATTAGTAGATTTAAACCACATCTAAAAAAACCATCTTACCGACTTACCGTAAATGTATCTAGCTCATGACTGTCCTGTCGAC
The DNA here is from genome assembly GCF_964204645.1 of Tubulanus polymorphus. Lineage (NCBI taxonomy): Eukaryota > Metazoa > Nemertea > Palaeonemertea > Tubulaniformes > Tubulanidae > Tubulanus > Tubulanus polymorphus. The sequence goes on from NC_134031.1 coordinate 2,070,838, forward strand.
AGGAGTGAGTTGGATTCGGTGAGACACTTAGTTGTTCGCATTAGTCAGAATTCCATCCTGATACGTGAATTTATGACGATACAAACCGGCTTATTGTTCGGCATTACCGACACCGATCGCGGTGTTGCTTCCTCGTGTCAGTTTATTCACCGCGGTTCACGCGTTCTTACCGGTGAAACGATGACAAATACATACGAAATATTCAACATATTCGGTAACGGTTAATTTGCCAACGCTGCCGAGTTAAAGAGCGCGGCTGTCGGGAGGAGCACAGGCTATTGCGCGGTATTAAGGCGAATGCGTTGATGCGCAGTCATACCTATGTGTTTCCCTAGACAGTAACGAGGATTTGCTTTATAGCTGAGCGGCCATAAATTCTCGCGACGAATCAGAATTTTTGCTTGCCGGCACACACGAGAGATTGAATAAATATAATAAACATTACATATATTTATGTAGGCACATGCATAATTTTAAGGCGATGCAAATTGGTCCCGCATGAAATCTATATATACCCTATACTAGTTTAAAGTATATTGTTCTATATGAGATTAAAAATGAAACGACTTACATCTGATTGAAGCGTAGGCTGTAGATTTTAGCAATTTCAATCTTCGCCCACGCAAGCAATAAATGGATTTTTTTATTTTCTAATAATCCCGCGGCCTAGCTGTTATCGTGCAGCCGGGGCTTAGTTTTGAAACCGCAGGAATCCATTGCAAGGAAAGACTTGAAGTTCCATAAGTCGTGGTAATTAATGAAGTTTTAACGGCATATCGGCCGTGTTCTGCGAAACGGGTCCCGCTTAGAAACAGACTAGGATCATTTTTGTTTTTGCAAGCAATCTAACATCACACTAAGTCAACGTTCGTTCCCATTCCAATCCTAGATCTATATACGACCATTTCAGAAAAAGCAACAATCTTTGAACATGAAGGTTTGCTTATAAGATTAACGACAATTTAAAAAAACAATCTTTGAACGTGAAGGATTGCTTATATAACTTACATCATTTACCGGAAGTGTCCCATCCGCCATATTGTCATCTTTAGCCTGGTTTGGTTCTTCCGGTGGCTCGTCGTCGCCAGTTAGTTTATCGAGTACGGCGCCCATGATGCAGTTTTATCTAGTATATATGTATATATGTTTATGACACGAATTCAATCAATTCTGTTCAGCTGAGAATCTGAAGAGAAATGAAAATATAGAAACAACTCAATTAAGGCATCAAACGTAAGATCAATAAAGGCGCACAAACCACCAAAGACGAGTTTGCCTTTTATGTCGAGAAAAATCATAAACCTTTGAAACTTGTTCATATACAAAAGATGGTCACATCCTTAAACCCCCAATGACATCACTGATACCACAATGGTATGAAACTTTTTTTCAACTGGGTAATGGATGTTCGATATCAAAATCCTCGTCCATGGAAAGGTTTTTAAGCCTAAAACGGTTAAGTTTGAATTGTTGTCCTCATCGAAAATGTGAAGTAAAGAATACATGAATTAACATTTGAATTAAACTCCGTGAAACTGGACTATGGGTAGTTCTGTGACGTCAAAGGTGGATTTATGGAGACGCTGGCCATATTTGGCCATATTTGGGCCAAAGTGTTAATGTAGGCTACATGTACGTAGGCGCATTCCTATCGACGTTAAATAGCAGGGGACGACGCGATAATAAATCTTATGTCGCCATATTTACCAGTCATCAGTAACGTGAGAAGAGTAGCAATTTATTCTTTCTGTTTCATGTGGATTTTCTACGCGTTGAGCCGGACACAACGCAGACGACACTCGCGCGCGCACGCATATAATAATAACACCCATTTACCCCAATCTATTCCAACATCGTCGCCGCTGCTGCTTCCCGGAGATTAGTCTAACGCGATAATCAGATAGATATAAAGACGTTTCCAATTATTCGCGCGTTTGTTGAAGTGTTTTCTGAAACTAATGGCAATTGATTTCTCCCCAAGGTCACCAGTCGATATGAACGCGTGCATACTCTGATGAGATTTCTGTGTTACTCTTTAAGATAAACTCTTCTCTACGTGCATTATTCCTATCAACATTCAAATAGCTCTTTGATAAGCTTCAGTAATTGCTGTATCGTTAATGATTTGCCATTTCGCCTCTCTTACTTTTTGGTGGATATCGGAGGCTTATTGTCGGTTTTAAGAAAGTGGTTACAACTAACAGAGTAAAATTGCCACCATTTATAATAAACTTTCTTTATGTTTCGAAATATGTTTTTTAGGGTGTTTCTTTTATTTCTTAGGGTAAATCGCTAGTCGGACGGGAAAGGAAGTTTTGAGAGCGAATCTTAGCTCGGCTCTTTCAACAACTGAAAAGTTTTCTATTTCATATATCGTAATAATGTACAAAGCATTTTGTGATCATATAGAAAGGTCGAACCAGCACCGAGAAGGGATGATGAGAAAGATAAAGTAGATTTTGAATTCAGCATCCACATGACTCACCGCACCAAACATCCTTTACGAAAATCGGTTTCGTTGTATGAGTTCTGTGTATCGGTGCACACAGAGCCTATCCTCGTCACCCGGAAGCTTTACACGCCGCACCACAAGCGCGTCGATGTCATTATAAGGACAAATGTGCATACGTCTCTATATACATATATCGCCAAACTATGTTTTCGCAAACGAAAAACGAACGCGTCACTGACGCAATTAGCGCATGTATATATGCATTTATTTCACTGCGTAATTTTCGTCAACAGCTGATAATTACAATTCGCTGCGAACCGCTACCGTTATAGTTATAAATACGGCGTAGTGTCGCGTTCTATGCACCATCCAATCCATCCGTCGGATCATCTGACCCGGCTCGATTTACTAATAGAAATTATAAATGACAGTTCATATTTCGCATATAGTAAGCGTATAGGGATGCATACACACACCCACTGATATCCATGATGATCGACGACCATCGCGCACTTGTTTGTCGTTACGGATTCAGAGTATGTCCCGGCACCGACAGATCCATTATGATAATCGACGCATTCATATATCTTCAAGCTTTTAATATCGGTATCCGGGTGGGAAAAACAGCGCTGCTCTCCGTCGCTAGGCCGAAGTGGTGTGCGCGACAAGTCGACAAAAGTCATCTAAATGCCGTAAATAGAACGAGAATGCGGCAGCCAGTTTTTGCTAAGTGAAAATGGATTTGTAGTGGTCCTTGTGCCGCGTACCGAATCGCATATCGGGAACAAGACGTAAATACTAGATTGCTGGAAGACGCTGAGATGGAAACAGTCATTTTGTTCGCGAGATCGGCCCAAACAAATGCAAAAATATCCCTTTGTCGTTAAATGAAATTCTTATTTTCAGATCGCTTGCGCTGAGGAAATAGGCAAGATTCGATCCATTCCGTAAATAAGCAAATCTCTACTGATTTTAATAATTCATCTGTGATAATATAAGAGCGCTTACGTGTACGCCGTGACCCGCGCAACCGGTTACCGAAAGTGTTCCCGGGTTCATATCTTACTCAACAAAATATACTTATATATGATATCTCCGAAAAGACACTTATCGAAATAGCCGCGATGATTTTATATAGAATATTATAGAGCATATTGCAACGCGACGAGCGCCACGCAAAATTGTGCAGAATAAAATCTCATTAGATAGACCAGTCAGGCGCCCGTCTTATTTACATATGGTTATTAAGCAAAAGGCAAATATATGACACTTGGGGACAATTTCTGATCTGATATGCGAACAGTTTTCCAACGACTGCTATACTAGTGTTCATTAGTGGCGATGTAGGTTTCAAATACAACCCACACATATTCTTCTGATTCTTACCAATCATTAATTGTATATACATCATGAGTTGTCCATCCCTAACTGTTGAACCGATCTCACGTACCCGGCCACCCCTAACTGTGTTTACTATACAGCGGCCGTTTTAGATTAGGCGAATTTCGTCGGCGAATTCGGTGAAAAAAATACATGTTATCGTTTATCAGCGACGAATTTGTGGGGCGAACTTATCTACGCCGAATTCGTCTAATAGTGTCAACCTTGGTCTCCTGAATTCTGAATCGCAGGCGAATTATAGGCCAACTGCGAATCATTTGCCGAAAAAATTCGCCTAGTGTCACAAACCTAGCCATAAATAGGCAACGATTCCTTCTTTCTCCACTGCTCATCGTCATATTTTGCAAATACGACATAAAGCTGAATAAGCACTGCTCAAACTAGTATTTGTCTACGGGTTCACTATCATTTCATGTCGTCATCGGTTTTAATTACTTTTTCTTTTCGGTTGCTTTATGATAACGTATACTGCTCATGGCTACCAACCCTGAAAATGTAGAGTATTCCTGGAGATGACTACAATGTATAAGGATATAGTCGAAATGTTGAGTAAACTACGAACTCAAGGAAACATTTTTGTACTTTGAATTATTTGTTCGTTATTATCATGGGATTCTCATCACAACACGGATATAGTGTTTCATGGTTAACATAGTCGAAACGTAATAATGAACTGCCTTTATTAATGGGGAGCCTCATGTTTATCATATGTTTTCATTCGGATTGTCATAATTTTATTGCAAATATTTGTTACGTAAAATCGATAGAGTCCCGTGTGTAAAACATTCTGGTGAAACATTCATTCGGGCTTGTTAATATCTCGTTCCATGACGCGTAGTTCGTGCAATTCACCACGGGAAGCGCAAACGGCCGCGCGTCGACATATTTTCTGCTCACATGGCGCACATTTCGCTCGACGTCTCAATCTAATTCTCCTCGCGTCTCGGAAAAAGTATCACGAAAAACTAAATTTCAAAGCGGCGCCTCTCATTCAGAAACACATTACGGAAATAATCTTTTTATTCATTTATTATTCATTTCCACGAAATCAAGAACACACTATAGTCATTATTATGCGCATAGTCGTGAATCTAATTACCAGCGGGTTCGAATCCCTAAATTACATAACATTGATATATAGAATCTATTATAATATTTATGTTAATGTATAACGTATGACTTGCTTTAAAAAAACTAACAATATATCTTGTTGAGTGTAAACATTGACTTAATGAAACGTTAGCCGTATATACTGTGAAACGGACCTCTGCGGTTTCGAATATGACTGTACAATAACATAGGTTCCTTATCGTCGCAATACTAACGATTAACAATATATAACAACAATATTAAACAATGAAATGGCGTTATATGCATTTTACTAAAACGTTGCTTCGCAAATCATGAACCGCACGTTAATCATTATATGCACCGCGCAAAATACCGAATAAGAAATTCGCGTTCGTTTTTGACGCTATGAGATTTTGACCCTTCATGTCGCGTTGTTTATATCACTGGTAGCCGCCGCGTGATCTTCACACGTCTTCATCCACATTTTGTTCGGGTAGAGACTCTCCCGCTGCATCCAGAGCTTCACCGCTTTCCGTGTGGTTGAAAAGTGATTTGTACGCTGCAAAGAAAAGAGCGTGACTATAATCTTTGCATAAATCTAATTTTTCAAAGTCGGTCCCGAATGGTTGGAAATCGTCGTATAGGAGCCTCCCCAGGCAGTGATCGCGATGCCAGACACCCACAATCAGCAACCGATATTGTTCTGCCTATGCCCGGTATACAAATAGCCTAGTCTTCTGGGCCCAGAAACACAGTCGTGACCTCAGTGAAAAAGTGGTCTAAATCATGAGGCCGGTTGTTAGATTAGCTCTAGTTGGTAAAAGAATGGTCTTCAATCTAATTCACGAATGTACAGCTGGACCCTGAATAGCAAGATTGCAAGTAAATTCATATTCTACCCGAAATTAAGCCTCGGTTCGAACAGACGCAGCGATATAAACAGGAGTTAGCGAATTGAACAGCCGCGTTTAGTTCTTAGTGAACCGTCTCGGCACCGTGCCGGTCGCGTGGGTTATTACGTATGATACCAACAGAGCGATAGAGGTAGCAGTGAATCTTTTCCATACTTACCCGGTTCAGGTGTTGGATCGTTCGAGCGGTGGTAACCTCCAGCCGCCTCAGCCACACAGCCGGGCATACACGCCAACGACTCTACAAAACCTTCTTTATCCGTCAACCAGTACGTTTTAAGCATCCCCTTACCCTAACGAACGATAAAGAACCTTACGAGGATAAGATATGGAGATTTTCTCACGTAATGTCGTCAAAAAGTCGGAAGATTCTGGCCTACCTTGAGTTCCATTTCGCCTCGAAATTCAAACTTGAATACCGGATCCAGAGCCAGGCCACCGTAGGTCACGTGACTGCAATGGATCCGACCGGCTGGATTGAAAAAAAGTTTACAAATACAGAGAGGTCCAGTGATAAGGTTAGTAGCAAACATTGCCTAGAGATCGGTGGGACGCACGAAAAACACCTATAATGAAGTATGCCTTTTACTTGCATCCAAAGTGGAAAATGAAGCCCCGATATCTGTTGTTCTTAAGATCTGTAACAAAATGATTTAAAAATAATTTTCACATGACTTTGTACTTACGTTGGCCGGAGGCTTCCATACGCGAGGCCGTATTCACCGTGTCTCCGAACAGACAGTATCGCGGCATCTTTGAACCGACCACACCGGCAACCAGAGCACCTACAAACAGTCAGCGAAAACGTAATTCGATCAGTTAATTTCATTAGCGATCAGCGAGAGACGAACGAACGGAAAAATTCGCGGCGGATTCTATATTTTTGTTGTCAATACGCGGTGAAGGTTATTTGATTATTTCAGCTCAAGGCGATGTCTTTAAATGCTAAGGACGACGTTCTGTGGGCATTCTGTAATCACAAATACCACCCTGGACCCAGTTCTACAGTTGTGAGTTATGATTTGACTCTGGGTTAAATCATTGAGAATGAATTGATTTTAACTCAGAGTTAACCCTAAGTCACGACTGTAGAAATGGGTCCTAGACGTTATATGCATCGGATATCCGACCAAAACCCGCAGAATCAGGTATACTGGCACATCCTCAAGTTCGGGGCCACATACTATAAAAGATCTATCTTGATCTGATTTGATTTATTTGACGATTATCAAATTGAAACCCATACCTGTGTGTATTCCGGATCGAAGCTGCATCTTTGTACCGATCATGTGCGGGATTTCCACGTGTGACACGTGATGCAGTAAATCTAGAGCCATCGATGCTATTTCTGTCAGATGTTTCCTTGCGTTACGTTTCGGCACGCCTGTAAGAATCAAGGAGACGAGTGTATGACCACAATAACAATATTCCTGAATATAACCGGATATAGTTGATATGTTAAATGAACAACTAATAGCTCAAAGAATACTGTATTCCTGAAAATGACTATAAGAATATAATTGAAACGTTGAACTACTAGCTCAAGGAATACAGTATACCTGAAGATGACAATCAGAGTCGAAATGTTGAATGAACTACACTAGCTCAAGAAATACGGTATTCCAGAAGATGACACTCAGGATATAGTCGATATGTTGAATGAACTACACTAGCTCAAGAAATACGGTATTCCAGAAGATGACACTCAGGATATAGTCGAAATGTTGAATGAACTACACTAGCTCAAGGAATACAGTATTCCTGAAGATGACTATTAGGATATAGTCGAAAAGGAATACAGTATTCCTGAAGATGACTATTAGAATATAGTTGAAACGTTGAACTACACTAGCTCAAGGAATACAGTATTCCTAAAGAAGACTACAGTAAGGTATTACAGTCGAAAAGATGAATAAACTTCAAGCTCACGGAATCTTTTCAGACTCGTCGGACATGTCGAAAAAGCACAAGGCCGCTATATCTACGTGTTCCAACATTAACGCTACATGTTCCGCTACAGACTGACCTGATACGATCATATACGCGTCGCCGATTGTTTCTACTTTGTATACGTCATAAATACCGATCCGAGCGTCGAAACACATGTACAATCCGTTCAGCATCTGAATCACCTGAAACATTGACAACGACGACGTTAGTTAGATCGAAATCGCCTTGGACTGTCTTCAATCCAAGCTATTATTGTGTAATGACCTGAGATGATGTTATAACAAATACCTGTATAGGCGTACAGTTCGCTGATATCTTCGTGAAGCCGACGATATCGGAGAAATAGACGGTCGCGTCGTTGTAGGCTTCAGGTATGACGTGTCGACCCTCTTTCAGTTCTTCGGCGACGATTTTCGGCAACATTTGAAACAGCATCGAATTAGTGCGGTGTCGCTCCTGATTGAAAACCTTCGTCTGGTCGGATAATGTATTCGCGTAGCGCTGTATGTCCGACATGATGGCTTTAACGAACGTGATCACCAACGGGCAGATAACGATAACCAGGATAAACACGCTTAAACTAACCGTCAAGTTTTTGACGTCGCGTTTCAACGAATTGTTCAGTTTAACTAGAATCACGTTAGCCACGTGACGCTGCACCTCATTCAATATATCGATATAGATAGTCATATTGTCGAACCAGTACGTGCTCATTTGCCAAGACGGCTGGTGATTGGTCAGATTGTTTCGGCTGATTTCGTTGCGCATGTTTGAAATGTGATAGGTGAAGTTGTTCGTCGTGATGTACTTCTTTTTTTCGCCGTCGAAAATACTTTGAATTTCGGGTATGAACTTCTTGGCGTTTTGCCAGTTACCGGAGCCGACGTTGTGCTTCTCTAAATACCACAGATAATGGCTGTCTATTTCGAACGACCCGCGCGAGTAGAAAACGCCCCCTAGCGTCCTTTCGATACCCATATCTTCTTTACTCATAACTAACAGCTGATAGGCGACCAGCGACCGCCAGACCTCGCCGTCTTTCGATTTTTGTATGGACATGTACATCCAATCGATGAAGATCTTTATCGCGTTCGAATAGAACAGAATTTCGCGATAGGCGTCCGTAGTATCAGGCTCCAGGTAGGCGCGGTGGTTGCGGATGTACTGCAGGAAATCGTCGCGCGTGTTAAACTGCGCTAATCCGACGGATTTATCTTCGCTTTTCGGCCATTGCGTCAGACTTTCGAACGCCGAGTCGGTGTCCGGGTAGCGTTCACGTAGAAACATACGCGTTTCGGCTCCCAGTGTGCTCAGATACAGCGCAGTCATGTCCCGTTCTCTCTGTAGGTTGTGGATGACGACCGCGGTCTCCATGCTGAATTTGATCGTATCGCGTACGATCGTTTTCGCGTCGTTGTCTTTAGAAATCGTCGACAAGTCGATGACGCACATGACGCAAAGCGCCATGATCGGTATCAATGTGAGGATCATCATTTTGGTCATCTGAATTTGTTTACCTGGCGATGACGAAACGCTGACATTCATTTTTACAGGATTTAGGGAGTTTGTAACAAGGTTGAAACTACTAGCATTTCAATTGGCACGTTTTTAGTTAAGAACTTTATCAAATAAACCAACGTTTTTGGTCTTATACATAAATTATGGAACTGTAGAACCAGAGTCCAGTTCAATGCAGTATATAAAATATATTTCTAAATCCAAAACGGTATCCACCTTCATTGTGCAACTGGCATCAGGAGTTTATCTATAAACTCGACATAATATTTGGGAATTCATGTTGGCATGAAACATAAGCCTTTTAGAATGCAAAGAAAATGAGCTCCGAGTCGCTTGCACGGATTTAAGACCAGTGTAAGAGCGACCTAGTTCTATACTAAATCTAACAACGTAATAATCTTAACAATTGAGACTGAAACAAGGCCTTGAAGAATGAGAAATTGCGACATGTGATTTCGGCTACGCGGTTTTGGAATTCTATCCATGCATCAAAACATACAGAAAATACTTGTATTTATGGTATTTGATGGATTTCCATATAAATTAGCCAATTGTTTCACTTCCCATCATTAATTACGTGAAATTATGTTCCGCTGTTGTGCGTAATGCATTGACTTGGCGAACGACCTATATCTGTGAAACTGTAGAACCCAGGGATGCAGCATAGGGCAACGTGTACCATGGCTTAGATTTAAGACCGGGATAAGACCATCTTAGTTCTATAGCAAATACAACAACTTTAGAACAGTTTTCCTTTGGACTTAAGAAGTCGTCACGACTGCGCAAAAAGGGCCAGGGAGCCACAGACCACAACATACAGAAGTACCTGCTTTTGTGAGCGGGCTAACACCGCATATTCGAGTCTTATCTTCCGCGTCGTCAAGAGCATCGGTAAAACTATCATCTTGATTCGTTCGTTTCGTCCAGAAAACCAACTGTTTCTCATTGCTATCGAGACTACCGTCGGTGTGAAAACTTTCAGCGTTAATCAGAGACATTGTGATGATCCTGACAAAATAGAGACAAAATATTATACGAGTTCGCAACCTGATCGTACAAATACTAATCATAATGTTAATATTAATTATTTAGAAAGGAAACAAAAAATTATGTAAACTCAACCGCCGATCACACAACTATAGCTGTACTTCGATTTCAAAATCAAAACCCCTGTTTCGCTCCCGGCAGGTGTGGTGGGTTTGTAAGGGACACTCAAATCAAAAAAATCAAACGAAATTTACCAACCAAATAAATAACAGGGTCAATCCCTATTTCAAGATAGAAAAAACATTTTAATGATTTATTTCATCATCAATTAAATCGAACAACACTACAAAATAAAGTACACGACAGAATTAGTAGATTGATGATAGCGACCCGAACAGAGCCATCAAGGCTGTACTAACTATCAGAGATAAAATCAACGATTATTATTATACTTAGATGAATTCGAATCAATCAGGAAATCGTAAAAATCAAAATCGTCGATTAATTAAACAGGACGCAAATCTTCTTCGAACAAAGGTTGAATAGACGACTAGCTGCAGGAAACCGGTGCTATACTCGACTACTCAATCCCAGTACGCGATTTTATATCAGAATTCAATTTCGTCAAGTGAACTTACGTACGATTTACATCGGTGATATTCCTACTTGCATCAACACATCATACACGCATCACTGGAAAAATAACTCGAGTAATGACTGGTTAGTAATTCACTAATACGGGCTAGGAGAAAAAGTCAACTAAACCTATCAGTGCGCATGTCAGAAAATAACCAGATGCCGTAGACACCCTACCGGCTAACTAATTTTCATCTAATAATAATCATCTATACTTGGCGTGTTAATTAATCAACGATGGGAACTATCTCGTGACTAAACGACGATCCCGCTGATATTTACGAAATCGTTTTTTCGCAAATTCGAAGTCGATCGATGATTACGAGGAGTGACTTACGCGCGATCGAAGCGCCATGTTTTACTTTTTGCGAAGTATGGATATTTCGTTTACTCTTGCGCGTAAGCTCGGCTGCACCAGTGATATCTTTTATCGAGGAACCTTTTTTTCGTTTCGAGGGAATCACGACTGCAGTCGAAAATGAAGTCGAAAGAAAAAAAAGTGGCCTCGATCTTGGCCGACGATGACACGACAATGTCTACCGATTCACAGGAAAGTTCCGGAGTCGCCCTCGATCAGTCGATTCGTAATACGCTCAATGAAACGGGAGACGCCGGGTGGATGGCTCTGTGTCGCGGGAATCCGCTGACACTTCGAGGTAAATTTCGAATCTAATATTTTCAATGATTTCAACGATTCATTGAAGAAAGAATTATGATTGGTTACTAATGACGTCTTTTTAATTCTCAATGACTCGGACGATTCAGTAAAAAGTTTATAATGACAACCTTCTCATTATCATTGACTTCATCGATTCAGTAAAATTATGATAAGTAACAATGACGATGAACTTTTCAATCTCAATGACTTCAGTGATTGAAATTATGATTCGTTTTCAAAAAATGGTACGACCTCAACGATGATTTTGTAGAAGCTGCCACAATGAGAGACGGTTGTCAGACATTCTCTTACCAATTTTTTCCTTTTCAGGTAAAAGAGTTCAAATGGCGAAGATGATGATATTGACGTTGGTTCCGATTTGCGCTTTGACGGTTATTTGTATCGTCGATTTGGCGACGATTTACGCCGAAAACCGCGGACAGTACGACATCCGTGATAACATCCGGTTCAGCACCGAGATCGGAACCGTCGTACACTACCTGCAGAAAGAGCGGGACATGACGGCGCTTCATTTGAGCACGATGGGCGCCGAGACGCGAATCTTTCTCCGCGAGCGGTATCCGGACACCGATAAGGCTTTAGACAAACTGTCTAAATGGCCTGAGAAGACTTCCGGTACTATTTCGCAGTTCGGAAGCGCTAAGGACTTTCAAACTTTTATCAAACGCCATCGCGATAAACTGGAACCGGGCGAGACGGACACCTTTGCCGAGATCAAGTTCTATTCGGACGCTATCAAGATCTTCATCGATTGGATCTACGCCTTCATACAGGAATCCAGCGACGGTGACCAGTGGCGCAACCTAGTGGCGTATCAGTTGCTAGTTCTATCGAAAGAAGACATGGGAGTTGAACGCACGCTAGGGGGCGTATTCTACTCGAAGGGCTCGTTCGAGAAATACAGCGATTATTTGTGGTACATGTCCAAGCATAACACGGGTATCGGCCGTTTTAAAGCGGCTCAGCGATTCACTGAAACAGTGGCGGATTTCTTCAACGAAGAAATTCCCAAACACACGAAAAACTTTACCGAATCGATTCGACGAATGAGAATGGACATCAGCCGTAACAATATGACCGGCCGAGAACCGTCCTGGGAAATGAGCACTTTCTGGTTCGATAACATGACCATCTACATCGACATCATGTTTCAGGTAATTTTTCCCCTTTCTAACGATTCATAAGTTTTAATTTGGTGTCAAAAGAGGGATGGGTGACAACTAATCGCGCTAGAGGTTTTAGTTTAAAAAATGTTAAAATCTGTCCGATTAATGCGGGACCTGTTGGACCGCCTCAAAATGGCGCCTGGAAACTTCCCTATCACTTTGATAGCTTCAGAAGTTTCTTTTTGAACAATCAAAGCACGTTGTTGGTCTATGCTATGACTCTTGGTTCGTTCCCGCGTCAGAGACATAATTCCAAAATAGATCTTAAGCCATGCCTAAACCATCCGGAACCTGAATCTGCGACCACGAATGTGGTTCAAGTCCAATCATAGGCAGGTTTCGACTGGTCTCTGCCGATTCCGGAATACTCTAATGGTGGGTTCGTTTCAACCACGCCTTGCCAATTACGGAATAGCTTAACCTGTAACCTGATAGAAGCGGCTGGTAGAGAGTTTGGAAACCGGAGTTACATCTTAAACCGGTGTAATCGAATCGAAACCCGTTTAGATTAGTCAATTCTAAACCCCAACCAACGGCGACAAGCATCCAAATTCGTCTTCAACTTTACTCACACTCATTCGTATTGTAGGTGCAAGTTAAAATGGCCGATGTCATCCTACAATCGCTGGAGGTGTCTCTAACCCGCGATCTAAAAGAGATGAGCGTAAGCATCAGTCTGTTCGCCTTGGTGGCGCTCATCTGCCCGGCCGTGATCACATTCGTGCGAGCCATCATGAACGACACGCAGAAATACGCGCTGAATTTGGCCGATCAGACGAAAGCGTTGGCGAAAGAGCGCAGACGCACCGACTCGCTTCTCTACCAGATGATACCGAAAATGGTCGCCAAACAACTGAAGAAAGGCCAACACGTTAGCGCCGAATCGTACAACGAATGCACGATATATTTTTCGGATATTGTGAGCTTCACGAAGATATCGGCGGATTGTTCCCCGATGCAGGTGATATCCATGTTGAATAGTTTGTACATGTGTTTCGATGATAGAATCGATTGTTATGACGTGTATAAAGTTGAAACTATCGGCGACGCTTACATGGTTGTCTCAGGTAAACATAGATAGCATGACGAGGCAATTCAATAGAAAATGTCTTGTTTTTCAGATAATCTAAAATCAGATAATTAGAATGAAAAAATGAAGTCCGGAAAGTTTCCTTGATGTAGTAGGGCCTTTTTTTTTTCAACGTTAGTTCAGTATTTCCGAAGATGACTATTAGAATATTGTCGAAACTTTGAATAAACTACAACACTAGCGCAAGGAAACTTTCTGAACCCATTTCTCATTCTTATTGTGGTATTTTATTTATATTATCGTTATGCAGCACAGATTTAGTGTTTTTCATCAGTGTTTTTTTCAAAGGCTAATAACAGCCCCCAATAAGGCTCCAATTGAAGCATATGTAATTTCAAACTTTTGCCCATTCATATACACAAACCAATCATACGTTTTAAGATGATATGATTATGATATGACTAAGATCACACGTTGCTTCTTTTATGGAATTGCTCCGCTAGCTAAAATTGCCTTTAGAAATAATAACAGCATTCATTATTTCAGGTGTTCCGAAACGTAATGGCAGACGTCACGTGACAGAGATCGGCACGATGGCGTTGGATCTGATGCATCATATCGGACATTTAGAGATTCCTCACCTTCCTGGTCACAGGATGCAACTCAGAGCCGGTTTACATTCAGGTACGGTCGATGGTCGATATCCACCTGCAGGGTCACGAGATTCTTAAGCCGGGCGTAAGCCGGCCTTGCGACCGCTTGCGACTCACTGCGACGCGACTCACTGCGACCGCCAGCGACGATCGCGTCGCAACGACCAACCGACCTACGCTACCTTGCGACTGCCAGCGATGGGTTGCGACTGCCAGCGACGCCAGTCACAATGAGTCGCACATGTTCTACTTTCTGCGACGCGACGCGACCGTCGCAACCGATCTACGCGCTCTTGCGACTGGGAGCAACTAGTCGCACAGAGTCGCTGACAATCGCGTCGCAACCGACTTGCGTCCCCACTTGTGACGCAACGCGACGATCGCGTCGCGTCGCAAGGTCGACCTACGTCCGGCTTACATTTGCGTGTTCTATATATAAATGTGCTCATTTTTCAATCGAAGGCCCTTGTGTGGCGGGAGTTGTCGGATCGAAGATGCCCAGGTACTGTCTGTTCGGAGACACGGTGAACATGGCCTCCCGAATGGAGTCGCATGGCCTTCGTAAGTAAATAACTTGTATCTCGATTTCAAACATCAAATATCTTATAAGTTCCTGTTATCAAACAGCAGATTGCGTCGAGTTATCGCTCCGACTGCCCTGGAATTCACGTCATACTTTGGAGAGAGTTTATTGGGACCGCGAGATCCGAGGCAACCGTGCAGTCTACTCATTATAGAAATATACAAATATTGGCCCTATATCTATAGAGAATGCTCTTTATAATATTTCCAGCGTCTAAAGTGCACATAAGCGAATCTACCAGAGATTTACTTTACTCCGAATCTGAATACACGATTTCTAATCGCGGCGAAGTTGAGATCAAGGTAATGTAGTTGTTGTCGGATAGATGGCGCGAGCGGGGAACTCGAGATTGACTCGAGAAATTAGTCATCCAGTCGTTACTAGAAATGAAGATCGATCAGTGTTCGTTTGGTTGATTTTCATCGTCTTTTTCTTACAGGGAAAAGGCAAAATGAGGACGTATTTTTTGGAATCGAAGGCTAATCTTGAAGAGTTGTTGCCGTGTCACGGGGGCTGCGTGGTGCTTCCATTGGCTGAGATGTACTCGTAAAAAGAGTTTCGTAATCCATTCGGGGCCGAACTTGCAAGAATGCTCGCTAAGCGTGTGGTGGTAGATCGCTTAACTGTCAACGAATAAGGGTTAGAAAGCTATTTGGGATGTGAGGTACTAATGCGAAGTCAAAAGTAGTTCATTTTCAACTACTCCGACTGTGTAACCGGGTCTAGATATTTGAGAACAATTTCCTATTTTGGGAATGTAACGTTTTTCTGGTATTTCATAAGTAGTTTATAGAAAATCACGTTGGGTAAAATATAAGTATATCTAATAGTGTTGAATAGTTGAAAGGTAATGATGCTGTTGAATATTGTCTATCAAAAAGTTCAAAATGTTTTAGAATATTGTATGTTTCTCGTTTTTATCGTTTACTATGTATCCACTATAAATAAACGTTGTTTGTATATGAAAACAAAACTCGTTGATATTTCATCAGATACTGGTGAAAACAATCATCTGAAGACAATCAGGTGGTTATTTCAAGCTATAATGATACAACTATGTCAGATATCCACATATATCTACAGTTGTGTGATGCTGTCGCCCCTGGAACAGGAGACAAATAAGAAATCACGTCCTAAGTAAAAAAAATTTGATTAATTTCATACTGGATATAACGAACATATTTTCTGGTCCCTTGAAGTTCGCTGTAACGAGGTTCCACGGTAGAAACAATGACCCAACTTAATGGACTTAACATAGGTCATCTTCAATTGAGTTAGCATCTAGATTAAAGTAAACACCAGTCTTATGGAGAACTGAGCCAAGGAATGCATGGACTTAGCGATGCTTTTATCGCGATCCTCCACCGACCACACAGGGTTTCACGGGGAAGTAAGGAAAAACCAACTCGCAATGATGATCGCGCCGTTCTGTATTAGCTAACAGCGAGGGGGGTCTTACACTTAATCTTAGACGATAATCAAGCCGTAC
The DNA here is from genome assembly GCF_964204645.1 of Tubulanus polymorphus. Taxonomy (NCBI): domain Eukaryota; kingdom Metazoa; phylum Nemertea; class Palaeonemertea; order Tubulaniformes; family Tubulanidae; genus Tubulanus; species Tubulanus polymorphus. The sequence continues at coordinate 2,087,364 of NC_134031.1, forward strand.
AAGTCACATCAAGGTAATATCGTAATTATGGTTATTAGACACTGTTATCAAAGGCGTTCGTTCTTTGACGCTTCGTCTGAAATTACCGGCGTCAATTCGATGCCGGGCAATTTGTAACAGCAGCCGCTCACAGAGAGAACTAGAGAGAACTAGTCTGTCGTCTGCTAAACACACGTGTGCGACTACACGTTTAGTGTAGGTATCAATCTGAGGCCTGGGGTCCAGCCCACAGACACCCTGAAGCCTAAGTCAACGCCTCGGACACTCTGCAGCCTGGGTCCGACCCACAGACACTCTGCAGCCTGTGTTCAGCCCACGGACACTCTGCGGTAGCCTGGGTCCACCCCACGGACACTCTGCAGCCTGGGTCCAGCCCACGGATACTCTGCGGCAGCCTGGTCCAGCCCACAGACACTTTGCAGCCTGGACCCTGTGCCAATTAGACAATCGACCGCTTCATGACGACCCGCGTATGAAAACTCAAAACGGCCACTAGTCTAACTTAAGACGAAACGTTCCGTGGACAGTCGGGTGGAAGGCGAAAATATTTCTAAAAATTTGAAATATTCCTGTGCAGGTGATCGCGTTTACCTTCGAGGAAATGATACCAAAATGATACCAGAAATATCTAATGATGTATAAAGTTCTAGTTTAGTTGTAATAGTTTATCGTGGAATGCCCATCACATCCCCCCCCCCGTGTCGCTGTTTCACACTATTCGGAAAGGTCATCATACGTAATTTCGGTGTCGTAGATAGAAAATTTACTTCCATCTTTTTATTGGACTAGATGACAGACTGAACCGCCGAGCATTAGATTAGCGTTGTATATGCTACCGGCGCTGCGCACGCGGATTTTTTTCTTGCTACTGATACAAATAAAACCGACGCGTTTTGCATCTTCGACGGTGATCGTCTGTACGGACGATCCGTTAGTGGCGGTATCATCTTCAGGTAAATGCCGTCGCCGAATGGTTGTGAATTACCCCGGTATTACCCGCGTGTACGACCGTATTATGCGTCCTACTCGACACGGGGGACTCAGTACAGTCCACATTACTGCAATAATAATCCATAATTAATTAGGGTAACGTCGTATTTGAGGTTGTCGTCGAGAGTGTGAGTAAAGACAGCCAATAACTACCAGGCGCTCGATCGCTTTTCAATGCGTACAAGACGGCGAAAAAACTGCGCGACGCATATCGTAAAAAACGTGACTTGGATGAACTTCTTATAATGAGATTCAGATGACAGACGATATTTTTTGTTAGTTCTCTTTCAGCTCCGATCAGAATCGTGTTCTCTTTGGGTGCTGTATTTAGCGATCCAGCAATCAGTTCTTTTTCTTAAGTTGAAATGGGGAATTTTCCCTATCATCGATTAATTTGGATTTGATTTGAATACTGTATCGCTTACAGGTCGACGTCACCTGCCGGGAACGGAACAGGTGGTTTGATTTTTAAATGGAAAGTCGAAGTAAACCGAGTCGGATGATCCGTCGAATTCATTGACATAACTTTGAAACATTCTTTTTCTTTTAAATCGAAGTACATAATTGGAGATTTCGGTTCTGGTTCTGGGCAAAAAGTCTTCCATCCAGACTGAACCGGCAAACGACTGGTCGGGGCCATGCAGTTTCACAGATGTGGCCCGGTTAGTTTGAAATCATTTTATCATGAACTATCACTTTTCACCATAAACGAATAAGAACCCGCAGTAGATTTGTAGAAACAGTTTATTTCCTTACAGTTTCGAGGTGAAAACTAAACCTCATCTTCAGAGAAACAAAAAAAATATATTTGTTTGTTTTTCTTTTGTTTTGTTCCTCTAAGGTTTAGTTTTAACCTCGAAACTTAATGGAAATAAACTGTTTTTACAGATAGATCAACTGTGGGTTTTATTCGTTAACTCTACACTGAGATTTATATCAGTTCACTTCAGCCACTTTTCACCATTCGCAGAATGAACTTATGGAAACGTCTTGAAAAGGAGTCAAACCTAGGATGGGTTTCCTCAATCGTAACCTGCTTTACTTTCTAAGAAATGGCACGTAACAAAGGATCGCGTTACTTTCGAATACGAAGAATTCTCGAATGCGTCTATTCGTCTTCGATTTCAAATCGAGTTACGGTTAACACTATATACCGGCATACGGTTCGTCGTGTGTAAGTATTATTTCCACTGTTTTTTTTTTCTTATCGCCCGAAGAAGAACTTTCAACGCGCCAGTTCTAACCGACTGATCGAATCGAGCCGCGCACCGATCCAAATTAAATTTGGCACCACCGTCGTAGAAAAAGCGGTATCGGTACCAATAATCACAAAATGGTGCCTGCGACGACATCGCTGAACAGCGACAAACAGCGACGAGAATTTACGAGCGAAGAATCAGCAGCGATGAAAGAGCTCTCTGTAGTTAGTTATTACTTTATTTTTCGACTCATTGACGAGGCGGCCGCATAGCCTGCCGTACGGTCGCGTGTGTAATCAGGAGATAACGCAGGCAAAGGGAACCTAATCACCGACCAAAAACCACGGCGCCGGCAAACTAACGCCGCGCTAACTAATCCCCTTACAGAAGAGAGGCAGGACGGTACTTGTTCGCCCGCGGCTGTCTGTATTCGCATCTATAAGCCCACGATATACAACTCTTTCCTCCGAGTCTGACCGCGTGATGCAGATACGAAAAACTTCGTTTTTATACGGCTGCATGTTCCGGCCGAGTTTTCTGACTGTCACCGCTGAAGGCGATTCTGCATCACTGCGCGGGGGGTCGGGAAAGAATGGCCGTCAACAACCTGACGCCACAATCGTCTAAATTATGCAACGTACGTCAAAATGTCGCAGCAGCTAAACATGAAACGGTCTCTCAATCCGTAACGCGATCGAATCCGCCGTGAAATTGCGATCTATTTCTTTCGTTGCGATTTGAAATATTTTGTACGAACGCGGTGAATGCGCTTCGGTGAACTTATCAACGCGATAAACAATTCTTATTCGACTTAAATTATCGAAAGTCGAATACGTGTTGATCGATTAACGAAAGTAATACGCATACAATAGTCATTAGATAATGGTTTTTAGCCGGGTTGTTTGCCAAGGGCGAAACCGTGTTTACATATAACCATTGATGAAACACTCAGTTCGTGTTGTAACGACGATAAAACAACCCGTACTAAGAAATGAATCGGAAATGTTTCTTCGAGCTGATAGTTTATTCAATGTATCCTTTATTCCACTCAGTCCATATCTTCAGGTTGCCCTCTTTATAGGATTAGTCGGAACGTCGAATAAATTACTAACTAAGGAATATATTTTCGACTCAGTTCTCATTCTGTTTTCTACCAGGGAAGTGCCCTCCTTATGTATTCACTCAATTTCGATTTGATTTGGTGTCCCTGTTTCGAAACACCACACCCGCCGGGAGCGAAACAGTAACAGTATTTCATGAAACAATCGTGTTACAACAGTATTCGGAACCACCCACGTCTACGTCGCACCATGTTTTAGAAAGAGGGGCTTCACGCCTGCAGTTACGCAACAAAGTTCCTGGTCTCATCATCGTAATTATATGTGTCATGGGTGTATTTCCTGTGCGTTATTTTAATGAATTTCTGGGAAAAGGCATAAGCCAGAACTCGGTCGCTTGATCTGCAGGCAAGGTTAACAAACTCAGCAGTGCGTTAGTATAAAATGTAGCAATGCTCTAATGGCAAAAATCCACGAAAATTTTTCATTCATGATCTGCCTTGAAAACGTCATTTATGATTAGGTCGCTAAATCGATTAATCGCAGATAAATGGGGTTCGAACCTAATTCACAACACGAGGTTGTTGCCGCGTCACCGTCCTATTTCACAAATTCATATCGCAAGATGGCCGCATCGAACTAGGAAGAGACAACCGACACACGATTAATTAACCACACGGCGTCATAATTCTAATGATTGATGATAAAATTGCGCGAAACACTGTCAGAATTCTAGTACAAACCGATTCAAATCTGTTGAAATATTCGTTCGTCTTTGAAGAGACAAAAACCACCGTAAAAAAGTATCTCAATCGATCCGGAAACGGAAACGAGACGTCGATCCGAGCAAGAATTCTACGATATCCAGAAAATTTCGTCAAATTTCATGAAAAACATGATATACCTGTATAAAAAGGATATTGTCGTATTAATGTAGCCAACTGATTCTGCAACGTATTAACAAGAGGTTACAGATTACGGACCAGCGATAGGGAACCATGACAGTATTTTTCCCACCAGATGGCGTGACTAGTCGTCATTAGTTCTCAAAACAGATACTCCGTGACCAGCACCTTCAAGAAACCGTATCTGCCATAAATACTAATCCGATATACACTAACTTTAGGCAATATAAAAATGATATTAGGTTAGAGAAGTATATAATAGAACTTGGTGATGACTTAGGAACTAGTTTATTTGAATTTAGGGTCGAGTCCTATATTTTACCTGTGAACAATTTTCAAACCTTCACTAAGACAGAACCGATAGAACCGACCATTTTCTGTTTGACTATACCTTACTTAACGAACAACGCAAAAACTTTTTGAATTTGAATACCTTTAATACCCTTGATATTCTGAAAAACCCAACGGTCAAATTAGCTAAATTCATTAAGACCGGCTTAGATGTATATAGATCCCTCCAATAGTATATATAGTATTGTAAATAGTTGATGTATATAATAGTATATATAGTATTGTAAATAGTTGATGTATATACATTTTGTTACGTTTTCATTCTCTAAATTTTAATCACTTCAGTGTTGTTTTGTAAATATTTGTATATACATGTGTAATAGTTTTCCTCCATATACCATGGAAATGGTTGGAGTGTAAATAAAATCGTAATCGTAATCGTAATCGTAATCGTAATCGTAGTTCTCAGTAATTGATTTACTATGTAAATGCTAATTATTTCTTCCATATACTCTGGAAATGCTTAGGAATATAAATAGATATTTTCTATTCTATTCTTAGTTCTCTGGATAGCGCGCTATTTTTCGGGCCTATACGAGACCCGGGGTCGATCACTGTCACTTCTTCATCGATAACCCGGGCAAACATACTCGATTCACTTTCCCGAGGTCGACGCGATCACCACAATAGCGTTCCCGAAGGTTCCCTATTAGAAAAAAAGGATCGAACTGCATCCGTATCAACCGTAATGCAATTTTCCGAAGTTCTATTTTTCAAAAATTCTATTTTTCAAAAAAATTCATCCGGTGTTTTTCAATCTAGATAATATTTATAGATATCGAAGCGAACGAGTCATTGGAACAATGATTAAATACACATACATTTTATTAAACAGAATCCTTGTGGCGTATTGGCACCGTCTTACGTCATCGTTTTTTGCCGTTCGAATATTTCTTTTAACGATCGGAATACAGAAAGTTAATCTCATTAGTGGTTAGAATTTAATTTACGAGGAAATAGGCCAACGGCAAAATCGAAACAGCGTTTAGTAAAAACGATCCTTTATTAAGTTTATCAACGTACAACCGCTTCATTTACGAGATTGAAGTTTAATTAGTTATCCTCTCACTGATTTCCGTTTTCACAGTGTGATTGTGACCTTTTAAAGATAATATTTCGCGAGAATGTTGATTAAAATCTAAGTCGTCGACCTTTTTGTCGTATAGATATCGCAAGGCCGACCTACGCCCGGCCTTACAAATTCCAACCTATTTTGCAATCAATTTGATGATATTCATGGAGGCAATCATAACAATCTCTTTCATAAGCCGGACTAAGGTCGGTCGGTTACCGATGCTGAGTTTTACAATAACTCATTATGATAATGATACGAATAAAAAAAAAAACAAATCATCACGTAACATTCAGTTTATGATAGATTTTTCTGCAGGAACAACGTTTCTCGGATCTTGTCGATTGACGGTTGGTTCCGATTTCAAACGAACGAATTAATTTCAGCGAAAGACAACAGTTAAAACAACGGCGCTGTGTGAGTGATAACGATAGCTTTGATGGCGAGCGAATGAAATATCGCTTGACGGCGAAGAAAAACCCGGCAATTACTTTACCAGTCTGCGTTTTTATTCCGAACCAGCCGAAATTGAAATCTGAATTGGAAATTGTTTTTGTTCTATGTTCGTTAACCGCGAAATGATTGAAAGACTGACAACTATCCAACCCGAGGAACCATAAAATATATATTATTCATTTTCTTACATCAATATTTTATCGGTCAATACCGACATCAATAACTGCCCGATATATTTGTTAACGCGCGTAACGTCATCTTTCTATGGCCCGATTATCCGCATTCTGCGTCGCGACTTATTTCTATAAATATTTCGGGTAGAAAGGACTCGGTGGTTGGTGCAGTTGTCGGTTGAGATTTTACTCCGGGGAAATCACCGAAAATGAACTCATTTTGACGCCCCCGGTTCATATTCAGTTTCGATCCGCGTCTGAGTTCAAAGTGCGTAAACCTACTCGCGTTGATCTGGCTGAATTCAAACAAACCCACACTGGATCCAGCGTCGAATCAAACCAACACGGGCCTTGAGTCAATAATCCATACAACTGCGAACTGGGTTCAGCGGGTTCGTAATTAAATCACAAACAAAAAAAAAACAGAACAGAAAAAAACAGAAAAAAATCGTTCTTCCAATTCCCTCAAATATCAAAGAAACGTTTTTTCCCAAAACCACGGCGCAAAAAAATCAAAACTTGCGAACTGCAAAATAATCTAGAAGCGTTGTACATTGATGGCAGGTAAACGCGCGTGCGGTGACAGCGACACATTGTCAATATCAGCGCGCGATTCCAAGGCAGCAGAGGAGACAAGGCGGTAGCGACTCATTTTCATCCTTACAGATCGATCAAAGGTAAGACTAATTGCGCGCGCAATGTTACGCCGTTATTATAATTAATCACGCAAACGATTGATAGCACTGGCAAGCGAGTTTATTTGAATTTCTTAGACCACATGACGAGTAATTTTGAGATACAAGCAGTAATTTCCGCTTCTCGAATTTGGTTCTGAAAATCAGTCCGGCTATACGCGACTTCGCTTCGAGGTGTCTTGTACTACTTAATGCGTTATTCTTTCAATTTTGCGATTGAATGCATTTTTAATTTGAATTTCCTCCTGGGCGCAGATCGACCTTGCGTCGAAAAGGTATATCTTGTCACCGGTACACGGTTAACGGTGCTCATTTTAAAATCCGCCCAGAAATGATCATGGATAGCTACAACCCTTTGTCGTTCGTTCAGAAAAATTATCGCATTATCGAACGAAACGCGATCAGAATATTTTTTTTATCATTTTCATCATCGTCATCATCATCACTACCGCTCTGAAATTGGCTGCCGTAAGGTCTTATCTGGGGTAAACATAGCTACGACAATTGAAAAATTAACTCGCCCCGATTTTATCAGTTGGTAAAAAAAGGAGAGAAAACAGTAGACGTGTGACTGGTGGCGGTGCGTGACGGATTTGAATTATAACGGACACATTTCGTAATATTGTTGAGCTGCAGCTTTTTGTAGCAGAAGCTGTATATATCATTATTATACGTTTAATGTGTCAGGCGCATTTACGATTCAATACCACGAAACAAAACAAAAAATGAGCCCGATAATGATCCCTTGAGCTGAAATTTATTTCAACGTTTTGACTTTATCCTAGTCATCTTCGGAAATATTGATAGTACTTAGAAGTTCATCCAGTTGTGGAAGTGGTGGTTGTATCAACAGTGGTCTCCGTCACTCTACGGTCCAGTTTACCCAAACACCCAGACACTTAGGTTCTAGTTGAACTAAGGCCCAGATCTATAAACAGGTACCGTACAGGCAAAATAGAGTGTCGTTGGAGTATAGTGGTTTGGACCTCCCAAGAGAATTTGAAAATTATTGATCATTTTCTGAGCATCTATAGGGCGATTTTAGAACAAAATTACCATGCAACAATGTTTTCGTGGCAAAAAATAGAAGGCTCGGCCCAAATACGGAGGAAGCGCCTCCTTGGTTCACCGCTGGGGCCAGTTGTACAGTCGTGACCTACGTCCAAAAGTGGTCTTAAATCTTAAGACTGGTCTTAAGTTGTTAGATTGGCTATGGAACTAAGTTGGTCTTAGACTGGTCTTAAGTCTAAGCCATGACTATGCAACCGGCCCCAGGACCCAATTCCACAGTCGTGAGTTAGAGTTAACCCTGAGTTAAAGTTAGATCATTTTCAATGACTTAACCCAGTGTCAAATCTTAACTCAGAACTGTGGAACTGGGCCCTGTGTTTCTACATTTACTGTATACATTTTGTAAACTTGTGCGGGCATAGGTGGATTTTTCCATTTCGTTTTTACTTTCGTTTCCTCCTGCACATAAATCTGTAATCGTAAACGTGTTATTTTGATGATTTTTCGTTTTTGTTTACGACGAAAATCAGATAATGTTTGCTACGCGCATAACGTTGTATATTCGTGTATTCAACATTGATCATCAGACCAGACAGCGCCCGCGGGAAATTATATTACACTCACAACCCTCTGAACGAAAACAACGATTATTGTTGTACGTTTTTTAAAACATTAGCCGAATTGATGCCGAAATTTTTTCTCAGTCAATTTATTTCCGAAATTTATGATCTATATTAGTAGCGTGAATGCATATAAATGGTAATGGCGCTTTTAGGCGTCAACCCTAGCTCAATCGTGAATTTGTATGGATTATTAACCCTTCTTTTAGCGAGGCTTACCTATATATATATATATATATATATATATATATATATATATATATATATATATATATATATATATATATATATATATATATATATATATATATATATATGTATATATTATATCGTCTAATTTCATTCGCTTATATAATCCTGAATTGAAAAACATTTATTAAAACGCAAATTCGAAAAAGTAGAAATAATCGTGTATCGATACAAGGACAGGTAGCGTGGAATGTTGTTTTCGATGAAATAGCGATGCAAAGCGATTGCTATACAAGTGGACAGAAAATACGGGATTCGAACCCACTGATGCGTGCCGCCGGCCTCGCGAACGTTATTGAAGCGAAATAATGATTCCGATAAGAAGAAAAAGCTCGACGCCGACTTCGATTTACGTCAGTTTATCATCATAATCGTCAACATTCGTTTTTCAAAACGAGCCTGGAAACGCCAGCGATCGCGTCCTGTAGTCTGCGCGAGCGGTTAAACAGAAATCGCGGTTGATGTATGAGCGGCGAGTCCGTCGACGGGAAGCAATTAAATTTCGATTTCAGACGACAATCGAACGGTTTTAAGTGAAAGTATTAAAGCCTCTTCCCTTATTATATTATCCGGGTAAATGAATAAATATGATTGAGGGTTGACGCGATCGATGCTTCGATGAAAAAACTCCCCATTAACGGAAGAAATCGACACCTCATATTTGACTTTATCTCGTCAAAATCGTCAATATATTCGCGTCATAAATGCGTTTTATTACTTCAATGTATGAAATCGAATTCTTCATTTCCCGCAAGGCGCGAAGGTCTATTTTTTTTCAAAATTGTCACGTCGCATGATATAAATATTCGGTGTAAAAAACCGAGCGAAAAGTGTCGATGTCTTATTTTGAATCGTATGATTTTTGTGATGGGAATCGCTCGTGTGGGATTCGGGGATATAAGAAGTTTGAGTTGTAGGAATGAACGAGTAAGCCGCGTAGGACGAACTCGTCTCGAACTGATCTGTTTAAATATTAAATCCAGTTCTACTAAAGGTTCTTATGAACGGTTCCGACATTCGAACACGGAACTTCTAATGGAATTGTGCTGTATACGTAAGTGTTTAGACTGTGTTTTTAAAAAGTCTACCCAGCCAATATTTTTGACATCTATACACAAACTCGCCGGCTTTCAAATTTCTCAAACGATCTGATATGACAAGAACCGTTGAAACTGACAATACACACACGAAGCAGCAGCCGCGCATACCTCACGATGTTCGTCGATGACAACCTATACGACAACGGTTTTACGTCTTGGAGGAGCCTTCTAAAATGCTTACATCGATAAACGACAAACATTGTGAAGATGTTTAGAACAAACAATTCTCGAGGATGGAAATGTTTTTGCATGAGGCTTTTTTATATCTTACTACTAACGACCTTGGGGTTTGTCGTCGGAATCGTTATGGAGTCCGGCAAAGTTAACGTAAAGAAATCCAATTTTCAAGATTTTCAAGATATTTATGCGATGAAATCAGGACACAATGAAATATTTGCTCAGAAAAGACTCCCTCATTGACATCTCATGACAAAGCTTTGTGAAATAATTAAAAAAGATTCATCCGTCAAACTATAGGTTTTTAATATTTAATAAGTTGTTTGTTTGTAATGTCTGCAAATGCCTTGAAGGCAGCGATATGCGGTGTAATGATGTGAAACAATGCTGTCTGGGCAATAAGCTCTTTTTTCAGAGCTGAGTCTCAAACAATTTTGATTAATTACTCTTATGAAGCGGTATATTGAACTATGTGCCTGAGTGTCAACATCAACCCCACATATTTAACCATTATTAATCACTATAAGAGCCGACATATACACGCTTTGTTTGTATTGTGCATATTAACAAAAATCTGTTTTGAAAAATGACGCGCAAAGATAGTCTGTGCGAGTGACTGTTCAGTTGAGTTGGTAAGATATCAAATTCATGGCTACTTCCAGTAAACCTTGCGTTAATTCGGTTGTTTTAGGATTTTCTCCGACTTTGAGTTCGTCGGATTTTGAAGCATTTGAATACAATGAATGTGGCTTGAATAAGACGCAAGAGCTCAATCTTTGAAAACGAGAACTCAATCTTTTTACACTATATCCTGCATCTCTCATAACCACTACAAGCCTATACGCGTAGCTCAAACTATAGTTATAGACTCATCGCTTATATCAACGACTGGGTATCATAGCGTGGCTCAACCTCTAACTATGGCGAGTCTTCGACTCAGAAAATCCCACTTATCTTTCTCTGACTTGAGCGTTCATATATACGACTTTGTTTAGAGTTCAACAATCGGTATCCATCTATCCGAGTCATCAACAGTGGTCGGTAGCGTGGCGCCTTTAGGCCGAGCATTCACGGACCAAGCATTCTTAATCCTACCTGACCTCAGTTAACCTCGGTTAAGGTAGAGTCTTCTCCGGGACTTTCCTTCAGATTCATAATTTACGCTAATCCGGATTTCCAATTCTATATCTAATTCTATATCTCATTATAATTTACTAGTTCATATATAATTATATTTTCGGTCTGGTTTATATTTACCTGGTTAATATAATCAGTAAATTAAGATTCCGTTGTTTCGATTTAATTGTATTTTGTGACCCGTCAGTCATCTCTAATTCTTTACCGACTTATCGGATTTTACAATTACGGTTTACTGTAATAGGTAACTGAACCGCCGTTTTATCGCGGCCCACTGTAAGTACCTAGTATTCCATTTACTCCAACTTATACTAAATTTATGAAAGGGACGAATGTCAACGAAACAATTTTAATCAAGTCTTCGCCAAGGAGAGCGGTAATTAATTTCATCATCGCTCATATTGCTTTAGTCGCGGAGGACATTTCGTGGCTATTACTTTTTAATTTAACGTGAAAATCTATAAAGAATGTCAACACGTATTATTGGCACAGGAAATGATCGTCCTCGCTCGCTCGTTATACACTCCGTGCCATCTTCAGAATGAGAAGACTCGTACTACAAATCAGGTTACTCTGTACTAACTCATCATCGCGCCGCAAAAATTGGTCAATGATATTTTCTTAGCCTTTCTCATTTTGCGTCACGTTGTCCTTTCTGTATTCCTATCTTCTGTTCATTTGACCGCAATCACCGCCTGTGAGTCAGTTATCAATATTTAGACGGCAATCTCTGTGTCGTCGTCGGGCGATTGCCTTTGCACCGGCTTACACCGCGGAATAGATAGTCCTCGTTTGACTACTTGTTACGTTGGAAAATCTATTCTGCGAAGTTTGCCCGATTACTGTAGGATGTCAACATCGTCATAGGGGTGGATTTAGGGGGTGGTCCCGGAGTTCCAGACCCCTGTCTTCCCACTGAGGTGGCCCTTTTCATCACGACAGATATCATCAAAACCTGTAAATTTGACAATCTCAACCTCTCAGAATTGGCATCTTTTAGGATTTATTACTTCATAAATATGTTAACACCGAGGATATAGCTGGTGCCCTTTGAAAATATGGCCGCTTAATGCGAGAAATACATTTTCTGTTATTCTGAAACCCGCCTTATAATTTGACACTAGAATCTTCCCTGGTCACCGCTATTCATCCATACACATAGAGGCTAATTTCCGTGCGCATGAATACACCTATACTGGGTTTTATCATGAAAGTTCCTCATAAGGATAAGAAGATGATGACAGAAATTTCGAATCAGGGACATACGCGCGCGTACAGGTCACAAGTTCAAGGATGCTAATCCGCTGCGAGCGTTATTTATCGGGGCTCCGTGGCTTCATCGAGTTTACGGCTAAGCTAAAGCGCCTCTTGTATGTATCAATCCATTATCAATCTGAAGTTTCGATACCACCAGAAACGGCGGAAAAGTCGTCAACGACCAATAGAATGGCTCCATAATCATCATGCCAAACTTTAGCACCAACGTTTTGCAAGTCCATAGAACGCAAAGAGGATACACCTATTTACCGGTTTATATTTGTAATTGAAATTGAAATTGAAATTTATTTTCATTACGATGTTACATTATTGAACGATATAATAAGTATGATTAGACGAAGAAAAATGTAACAGGATAATGGGGCTACACGGAGAGACTGAAACAGTCTATCTAAGCCGTATCACCCAGAAGCATCCACACCACATTCATCACACTCACACATCATGCACACAAGTAATTAACAAGCGAAAAGAAAAAAAGGGTCAATATATTACACATTAACATAGGTTTGTATAGAATGAAAATTTACAAAGTGTCGCTGTAGATCTTCTTTGCTCTCACGGCCATCACTGTGGTTCCTTTTATTGAATCATGTGTTATGCTTTGCCACCTTAAAACGAGAACCATATTGTATCTTGTTGGTGTTTAAACGTATTTTGCTCGGCTCAAAAAATACTTTCCGACGGTAAAAGAAAGTCCGGTAATCTAGAAAAAATGGCGGACGCGTAATTTCGTAACGCAAACTCTTCGGGCAATCAAGCGAATGGCCACGAAAATTGTTACTGACCCAATTGTATGAATGAGATGGAGTCGCCTCACGCGGAGTGATTCAGTTCTCGTCCGACCGAATTAATTTCTGGCTTCGGGAACGACGTGACTTTGTGCGTGATTTATTCACGTTAACTCAACGCCGCCGCGTTACGGAGAGAGAATATCAAATTTACCGAGATTTTCGCTGTTGCGCGTTTGCATCGTTTTTGGCACAAATAACATTTGCGTCGAACGTCGTGGCTAGTTTATACTATTTGGAATATATCCATATGCGCGTATTCGAAGCCGACACGATTCGCTAACAGTCCTGAAATCGTGTTAGACTGGTTTCGTCATCTTAGATTACTCGGTTTCGTCTTGCTGTAGCGACGTGTGGGTCGGTCAAGTTGTTCTTAGTACCTGAGTCTGTTATGCGACCCTGAACGAGAAACCCTCGTCTTCGTCTTACTCGAGTTTCTCTCGGTAGGAATCTAATATTCTCTCCGCTTCGTAGACATCTCAACTTTGCTTCTGCGCTCATTTGAACCTTCTAAAAGTTTATATCTAGTTTAACCGCCATCAACAGCCGTGGTACTGAAGCCGAGCTGAACGAGTCAGGTGGGCCTGTAATTGGGCCTTGAAAAATGCCCAAAATCCACAAAACCTTCACTAAGTCACACAAATAGTTAGTACCCGAATATTAAGCACTACATTAGACGATTTACATGCACCTATATTTCGGTGCAAATTTGTATCACAATTTGCAGGTGATGTTGACTGAAAGGCTGCCAGTAATAGGCCCCACATAGCCTGCCAGTAATAGGCCCCACATAGCCCGCCAGTAGGCCCCACACAGCCCGCCAGTAGGCCCCACACAGCCTGCCAGTAGGCCCCACACAGCCTGCCAGTAGGCCCCACACAGCCTGCCAGTAGGCCCCACACAGCCTGCCAGTAGGCCCCACACAGCCTGCCAGTAGGCCCCACACAGCATGTAAGTTATCGTACCTCACACTTTACGGTTGGTGTTGATCTTTCTCTTGAAGAAAATTCATGCAGATTTTTTCTCCGATTCTACCGATTTTGCCTGTTTTACGATGCGGCATCGAGCGCTGGTAATTAAAGCGGTCTTTACTGCCTTTCCTGACGCCGGAAAATCACACTTCACACATTCATGAATTATAAATGTTGCTTCAGTTCTCTATAACGGATGTTACGTAGCTTTGCCCAATTAGTCGTTTGAAATTTAAGATACCTGAATTTCTAGAAACGGCCAATTAATTAATGTTCACGATAATTTTTATTTCTCATTCTGTCGTTCGGTTTCTCGAAGAATCTTTAAGCGAATCTAAAAATATTCCTTTTTCTGGGTAGTGTTTAATCACAAAGACGATTCCCTCGGGACATGGAATTCATGTTCTCTAGTTGCAGGTTGACGGAATCTTAACCTGAATTTCTCGTACATTTTACCGTAATTTCAACCCGAAATGGATGCTGTTTCTCTGAAAATGTCTATTGAGTGACTCGTAAGATGTTGGAAATATTAAGAGGTGGCATATTTTTAGCTTTATATAGAGTACTATGCTAGCCGAAGCTTGAAAGAGCTCTGGGGCCAGTTCCATAGTCATAGCTTACACTTAAGACCAGTCTGAGACCAACTTAGTTTTTTAGCCAATCTAACAATTCAAGACCAGAATACTTTTAGACTCGAGTCACGACTGTGGAACCGGCCCCTAGGTGCATATTATATCTTGTTACACCGATCGTTTAATGTAGTTTCGAATACTTTAGCTATCACTGTGGACCCAGTCCCGCATTCACATGTTAGATTCCGATACCGAGCCAAGATTACTGTGTATTTCCAATATTTCAACACTAAGAAAATCTACCTCCGGAACTGGAGCCTGTTAATTCGAACATTCTCCGCTGACAGTTCCCAATTATTGCAAATTGTCGCGTTACTATTATCCGTTTTGAGTGGGTTCTTCATTTTTGTCGTCGCACTCGCTAAGAGCTCCGTATCGGTTTACCTCATATTATCAGCTTATTCATAACATCAGTATTAGCGAATACAATGCGACGTAATTCTCCGAAGTAAAAGCTAAAATCGAAGGCGACTTTTTTAGCTGAAACGACTCGCGTGAATTCGAGACGGACAAATTTGGAACGGGTCGGTTTTCTGAACAAAACGCCGATAGTTAAAAGCCCCGATCTCGGTACCAGCTTCCCGCGAGGCGAGTCGTAGACGAGGCGATCTGCATGGAATAGAAGTTTGCTGAAAGTCCAGAAACGTGAATGGTATCGCTTCGGTAAGAGTGTTGCAGTCGCCTGTAGACTCGTAACACTAAACAAAAGTTTGGGGGGGGGGGGAAATTACAGAAAAGAAAAACGTTTTAACAAATTACCAAAGATTTTTGAAATTTTACTATCAGTTCTTGAAATTACATTATCAGTTTAATTATATAAGTTTAGTTATTATAACTGCATTGTACAGTGACGGGTAAATTTACGGTAAAATATTGAGTGAATATGATCTTTCTAAGTAAATATTCCTAAGTAAAGTACACACGCTCTAACAAGTAAAAACAGTATTCAAACCCCTGGGGCGAACTCTGTTATCACAGATCGGAGAATCCGTTTGCCTCCAATCGTACTCTTTTATTGGTCACGTTACTTTTTGGAGTATCCGAAACCTCTTTTCTGTCGAGGTGGTGCGATTCGGATTTTGTGTGGAGCCAACCGGAAATTTCGGACGGAGACTTCGGAGGTCATAAAAGAGTACGCCCCTGCAGTCACAAGGATTGTCGTGACCGAGGGCTTTACCAGTCAGCCAGATCATCGCATGGAAAACATGCGGAAAAATATCCGACTAATCTTTCCAGTTCGTTCTAAGGTAAACTATATATATCGTTTGTTTGACGTTCAAAGTTTAATACCTGATCGTGGTAGATTAAGGCGAGATGATTAACGGGCGGGATTCCAGCGGCTGACAAGTGGATCTAAACTACGGGTAATTGATTAAATTTCATAATCCCGGAGTCTGTGTTAGCGACGACTCGCGACGATGCCGGTTAAGCTTAATGATACCGACTTGCATCCATCAGACAGTGTAAGACGTCATCGCGGATCTTAATTTAGTTCAACTTGTTTACTCCCACGTTATCCGAGAGACTAAAAGTTTATTTTCGTGAAAAAAAATGATTAATTAATTCGTGCGGTGACCGCAGCATAATACGCGCAGGGTCAGCAGGATTCGAACCTGCAGGCAGAACTATAGTTTTTCTTCGAATCTCGTGGTTGCTGATTCCCGAATCTGAAGAATCACTTCTAGCATCATTCGAACTTCTCAAATCTGTCCCCAGCTTAACCAAAGAACAACAGGAAAACAATTCCGAAAGATCACATTGAGCTAATTATAGTTTATTCGATGTTTACACAGTCGAAAATAAGTAGAGATTCCCAATATAATCACGAAAAAATGATATAGAGTCCGAAAATGTTTCCATGATCTAGTAGTTTATACAACGTTTCCACTATATTCTAACAGTTATCCTCAGGAATTACTGACGATGACTGAATATAGCGTTGAATAAATTATTAGCTCAAGGAAACATTTTCGGACTTATATTATTGTTTCATTATTATTGCATTATCGTTACAATCACGGAATCGACGTGCTACATCGAGATTATTAATCCCTGATACTCTAATGCCGGTGTCTTAAGCCAGTATCATTAAGTTTACGATCGTGTTCATGCAAAGATGTCCAGCGGCAAACTACGCGAAAAAGAACGATCGATTCTCAAATAATAGATGTTTATAGCAAGCAGTTTGTTATTCGGTTGTTTTATCGCACGTTTCCCTGTCATCGCTGTTGATATATATATGTACCATCGATGACAGAACGAATTATGAAGTTGAAAAACAATTTTAGATTACCTGACAAGCTGCACTCGTGGCTTAGGCTGCCAAGGGAAAAGATCGGATAATGAATTGGATGCGAGTTAAAACAGATTTGTCTTTCTGTCCCCTGATCGCCTGCGATGTTGCGTACATGTACTTTGTCACTTTGACGGCGTCTTGAAACTTAAGTTACATCGTCTTTACAAGTATTATATGGGTTACAAGCAGTGGTGCTCAGAAATTCTACTAGAGATTAGGCTGATTCGGGCACAGAAAACTGACTTGAAAGTTTGTTGACGCCTTGGGAAATAACGCATGTATTGCTAAATATTGTTGACAATAAATAATTTGATATTAATTATATCATATCAAAATCAATTAAGTAATTTTGGATTTGAATGCTTATCCTCTCAACAAGAGTTACGAAATATATTCAACTACAAAATAAACGCCAAAATTCACAATTTTAATTGTTATGTTGAGACGCCAATATTGATTACGACTCACGCAGTAACCTTTAAATAACGAGGTATCAATGTAAACAAACATTTAAGTAACGGTTTTTACCGCGCTGAAAAAAAAATTCCATTCAATTATATGCCGGGGCAAAAAGAATATATCATTTAGTTAAACAATCACAGCGCAAAAACTCAGGACCCAGTTCCACAGTTGCGAGTCATTGTTACTCACAGTTAAAATCAATTAGTTTTCAATGAGTCAAATCTTAACTCGGAACTGTGGAACTAGGTCCTAGGAGTTTATTAGTTAAAATATTGAAGGCAGGGTCAAATGACTTGTCATACGGATAAAGCTCCACGTGGCCTTATTGGTCAGTTTTTGATGACGTTTATACAAAACGAATTGTTCATTCAAACCGAATAGCAGGAAGAGTCGTAGCGTGACACGTGACGTGTGTTGTAGTCAGTCGTCTGCGTATCGGAGATCAATGCCACCTGTCGACGATCTCAGACAACGACGATAGATTTCCTCTCAATCATCTCTTCCTCTCTGAATGAAAACGAAGCGAAGATATAGTGTCGTATAGAGCAAGCGGCGAATAATCGACGAATTTCGGATGATTCGCGCGTACTCTCGTAAAGTTCGAATTACCCGAGGATGTTTATGATTATCGTTTGAAAACTACGCGAAGTCGCGTCGCTTCAGGGAGTGGCGGTCGTCATACACGATATCTACACGTCGATTTATCGGTTATGTTTTAGTCTACGCGATGATAAACGCGCGAAAAGATATCTTAGTAACTTTCCGACATAAAACAGAAGGAAAATCGTTGCCCGACTCCAGGGGCGAGGTTTAAAGGTTTTCAACCTTAACAATCCTGATAACTTCTGCGATGTTTAGATTTTATGATAACCCCCGAAGTTAAATCGGGCCACCTCAGTCAGGTGGTTCTCGAAATGCGAATAGATTAAAATAGAACGAAATAACCTGTTTGGAGACTATTTAGGTAACATTTCAGGGCCTCTTCGGCTATATTTGTTCACAACTTTCATCTAAGAAAACCACTCAGACCATAAAGGATTCAACAAACTAACAAAAGCCGAACCCAGTTTCGGTTCCGCAGATGTTAGTAAGATTATACACCACCTCATCTTCAAATTAGAATTGAGCAAGATTATATATTCAATTCTAAGATCGGCCAATGCCCCAGTGGCAAACAGAGCTATGCAACTTGTGATTCCTAGAGTAAAGAGAAATCTGAGATACAAGGAAGCACTTGTATCGTGGGAAAGAACAAGTCTTATATTCTTGTATTAAATTTCGGCTTTCGTTCGTCGAACACGAATATTGCATTAAAACAATATGTCGTCGTTTCGAAAATAAACCGTCGTCGTTTCGTAATCGGAACGATATTCTCGGCGCCTACTCATTCAAACCATTTGTGGATCCGCCCGGAATTCTAGGCCGTCGGCGTCAGACTCATGAGTTCGACGAAGAAAAATATCATCAGAAGAAAATTCTATGGTTTTCAAACCGATACACACTCTCACTGAAAGATCTTGGAGCATGGTTTGAGTCATTGACAAATATTAGTCTAAAACGGGACTAAATGCTGATTATTTGGAGCGAAAACAACCTTGGTGAACGATGTGAGGCCGAGTACCCCCTTGCTCGGTGTCTCAAATCCAGAACAACCGGTTTCTGGGTCAAGCTGTGCGTATTGCTAATAACGCGAAGTAATATGGGAAGAGAATATCGTATATTTCGCGTCGTGAATCGTCTATTCCTTTTTCTTCCGCGAAACAAAAGAGAGCTGTCTAATTAAACACTCAACCACATCGCGTGCACACTTCACTCGCCACTGGTGACGACGCACACCTTTTAATTGTTCGCACACTTCAAGAAACCTCTCCTCAAAAATGTAGTGCGTTCAACACTACAAGACAATATTCAAAACTGTCTCACCTGCCACTTAGATAGTGCTGAGAACTGTATATGAATGAGCTGAGGAACCAATTATCGGTAAGAATGGCGCGTATGAAGTGTTTTCTCAATACAACTCGAAGACATATTTTTCGCGTTCGTTTCAGCATCTTGTTTGGTGACAAGTGGAGGAAATGTTTTACGAAAACTCTCCACGAAAGTTATCGTCACCTCGCCGATAGATACACGTGTAACATCAAAATACAGCAGGAGTAGAGCCGTGTAGATCGGGGTCCGTTTGAAAGAACGACTCGAATATAGCTTTATGTCAAAGTATTATAACGTTTTCATCAACGATATTAAACCTCAATTCGTTATGATGCCAAACGGGTCCTAGGACCCGAGTTATACGTTAGTTAAGAGTCAAATAAACAAACAAAAACGATATTAGCTCATCATTTAAAGGGTCCTTGTCAATTAGCATCATATTTGATAGACATGCACTAACCTAACCCCAACCGGTAAACCAGTATATTCTAGTCGTTATTTTCATGGCCTCTCCGGCTATAAAGTTCCAATCTACCCCTTATAAAGTTCCAATTTACCTTTTATTTCGATCGTAAAAATCCCAAAATAAAATTAATCAAATCCTATGCATAACAAGCAATCGATGCTATTCGTTTGTCGATGCGGTATAAATAGGTTGTATATTATACGCTGTATATTTTGCTATTTTGAAAACCCATTAAACGACTGAAGAAGTGACAGTGAGATTAGTGCATTCACCGGGATTCGAACCCGGGTCTCGTGCATATAATGTAACCAACTAACATATTCGGTTGGATTATATACAAGGTTGATTCAAAATAACTATATTTCTGGTGTGATATCTAATCGAAATTGACATTTACAAATACGAAATCTGTAAATCAAAGCCATAATATAATGATGTAACCTGAGATGTAACGGTTTGAAAAATGTTTGCGAAATAATTCGAAATATCACTTTGTTTACGAGT
The DNA here is from genome assembly GCF_964204645.1 of Tubulanus polymorphus. Taxonomy (NCBI): domain Eukaryota; kingdom Metazoa; phylum Nemertea; class Palaeonemertea; order Tubulaniformes; family Tubulanidae; genus Tubulanus; species Tubulanus polymorphus. The sequence goes on from NC_134031.1 coordinate 2,107,886, forward strand.
TGCGCGAACCTTCGATTTTCTGTTTGAAATGTCGCCTCCCAATAATGATAGTTAATACCACCAGCTTCGCGCACACGAATATTCCGCCTTTGATTGATATATAGTGAAGTGTTGTTGTTAAAAGAAAAACCAGATTTTCCTTCGACTGAAACTCGCACGCGAAATAAAATCGAATTATCGATAAACACGAATCGTGTTGTTTCCGATAGAATTACATTGATATCGTTGGAGATGATGAATTTACGCGGGTTGATTTCACTGTGATCACCACATTATAACACGCGTGTTTACTGGAAGCCCCTGAAGCGGTGTTTGCCCTTCAATATAGAAAAAATGATTTCAAATACCCGTTGTCGAACCCCCTGAAGCAATATAGGCCGATCCTGTTCGATCACAACAGGATAATCGCAAATTTTGTTTATTCTATTTCTCAATTTTAAGACATTTCGCCTGATTCCGAAAGTAACTGGAATGAATTGGGCGCAATTTCTCCAGAAATACTCCACCGCCAATATAGCACACCATCTAGCACTGCCATCTAAATCTCCTTATGACATCATAGAGTTTGTTGACTAGTGGGCGATTTGATGATATCATAGCGAACATAGGAAGCGGCCGTCTTTTGTGAAAAGTCTCAATGCAGGGTCGGGATGTGAAATGTAATGAATTCGACGAATGGCATCATTATTATTCCCACTAACGATGACTTAGATCAGTTCGGCTTTATCAATTAGCGATCGAGCTACGCTAGTCAACTTTCAGCTTGACCGGAAATGACGTGCGCGCTCAATCGCGGACACATCATTAACTATGATTAGCGAATTGACCGATAATTAGTTTAGCCTTTATCCGATATGTTTGAAGTTTCGTCGTTTCCTGAAGGTAAACACAGACACGCGGCAGACGACACGGCAGAGCTTCCCAATTAATCAACTGTAATCAATGATCGTATCTTTGATGGTGACATGTGCGCGATGGTCATATCTATGAATGTATGATCAATACCGACCATTTAGCTGCAGGAACTTATTATCACTATAGGATCCGTTATTTCTCAGTAAAACACCACTAATTCCTCCCACCTTCTCTAACTCCATTCCTGATCTGTGCCAGAGGCGGATCCAGACCGTATTAGCCGTATTGCCCAATACGGTCTAGAATTTTTAAGTGCCCTTCGAAATTTCACCGGCAATATTTTTAAAGGCATTATTTCAGCAACCGCTAATTCCGTGTCCGGGTCGTTTATTCTGAATTGCTCTGAAGCCCTCTAAAAGCCTTTAAATGGTACCATATTATCAAAATTTTCTGGGGGAGGGCCCCCATACCCCCTTCGAAGGACTTCGCGCCTTCGGCACTCGCATTGACCTGGATACTGGGTGTGCCCTAAGATCAGAAAGGTGCCCTTAAATATCCTTCCAATACTGTCTACCCATCCCCCTGGATCCGCCCCTGTGTGCATCTTCCTATTATTTTCCGTGTCCAACTCGGGTTTTTTTCCGATGGACTGAATAACTAATAGTTTGTCGTTTTAAGAATCTCGTTCGTTACCTCTCCGATATTGAGAGAGAAAGAGAGAGAGGATGAAAGAGGGGAGGAGAGAAGTGCGAGAGATGGGAAAGGGAGGGGTGCAGGGGAAGAAAGTGCGGGAGACGGAGAGAAGGTAGTAAGAGTGAAAGCGGAGTTGGAGGAAGCGAGAGGTAGGGACTGAGAGGAAGCGAGAGGTAAGGACTGATAGACTATGACGTTCATGATAAAAAACGGAGGCTTTTTCTTTTTTCTCTGCTCAATAGAGGGCGCTGGCGTTTTATAAATTGGACCGGGAAAGCTGTGCGTGGTTTACTCAATTGGATATTCACGCTTTACTCGTTGCGGTTATTATAGAATCGACGCCTGGACGAAAAAAATCCATAAAACAACACGCAAACTGTTAATGACACTCTAACGATTAGACGCCAAACGCAAACGTTAGAACACTGCAGCGTTTTGTCCTCGTATCCGGTCGATCCGATGCGGTACCCTTACGAAATTTGATATTTTCTTTTTGTTCGTAATCGCGTCGATTACGAAAGATTTCGATACGAATAAAGCTTTTAATTCAGCGCGGGATTCGTTCGTTTAGTGAACCATGTCTCGCCAGCAGTTACATCGATGAAACACACCAGGGGCGTAGCACAGTGAACCATCGGATAATTTGTCCTTATTAAATTTCATATTTGGGGCACCAAAATAAGCTTGAATATTAAAGAATAAAGGCCGTTTTTCCCTTCTAACCTTTTGAAAACTCGATATCCTTTAAGCATTTTTGGAATAGGTCCCAGACCTGGCCCTTACCAGCATCGTACTTTCGGCACCCTGAATTGAATTTCCATAATGACAGTTCCGCCTGCTCAAAACTGACCTCCCCCAGAAAATCCTGGCTATGCCCCTGCGCACTTATCTGAAAGATAACATCATCTTCAACGAAAACAAAAAACAAATAACGACGCAATTCTGGTTGCAAACGACACTTCGACGTAAGACACGCGACATAAGACACGAAATTTTACCGGTCCCGTGGTGCTAATTCGAATCGCATCAGGACCCGGCTCGACTGAAAGTAAGCTCGTATTAAACCGACGTAAAATACTTTAATGTCAAATTAACTTTGCATATCGGATACATTAAATTGTTAAAACGTCGTTTTTGTTTGCGCCTGGGAAGAAGAGTGGGTTTTATATCCCTCGAACTCGATTCTTTTAGGCATAAGGAAATAAATGGACGAACTTTTATATTTTTCATGATTTGACTCCATTACTTGATATTTGGTATGAAAATCTAAAAGCCTTTATACTGCCGGGAACAAAACTACGGCGAAGTTGCTATTTGATTTATCGTAATAACCGCGCGTAAGTCGGCGGCGTAAGTAATTTTCCCACTAGAAAAAAATGATAGTAAAAATTCAAATTGGCGTCACGTGCGTCGAGACTGGTGCGAGCTAATTTTTCGCCAAAATGGATCTCAATTCCGAGTTAGAAAGCTAGATAAAAACCTCGTGTACACAGACAGACGCACGCCGTGCCGAAGCCAAACGTCGAAAAACATCGAAGCGCAAAATGATTCCTGACATTCTGTTTCAATTTGTCGAATCGCGCAATTCGAGAATAATCATACGAGAGAGTCGCCACTTCGTATGCGTGGACAAATTAGCGAACGGTCGTATATTTTCGCAGAGAGAGAGAGTGAGTGAGAGAGGGAGAGGGAGAGGGAGAGGGAGAGGAGAGAGGGAGGGAGGGAGGGAGGGAGGGAGGGAGGGAGGGAGGGAGAGAGAGAGAGAGAGAGAGAGAGAGAGAGAGAGAGAGAGAGAGAGAGAGAGAGAGAGAGAGAGAGAAGAGAGAGAGGGGGGGGATGGAGGGAAAGGGGGAGAGGGGGAGGGAGAGAGAGAGGAGAGAGGAAAGGAAGAGGAGAGAGAGAGAGTTAGAGAGAATATTCAATCACTATACGACAAAATGGTCATATAAAGCCAATAATTCCTATTTTATCGCCAGGGATTGCGCGCATACGTCCAATTAACCCAACAACTGACACCTGATGCGTATACGAAAAGGGAAAATGTCGATTTGTTGTTACTGATGTCGCACCACTGAGGCGATGATTCATCTATACACGTGCGTATAAAAATATCTAGGTGTTTTCATACGCAACCAACGTGAAAAATGCAGACACTTTATGTCGAGAAGTCTGGGCCTCTCGGTGATGAGGTTGCGCGAAGAAGTAGAGAAAAATTGCAGGGTGCAGGGACCGTATTCACTAAGCACCGATGATAAACAAAACTCCACCAGTTGATGATTTGACACATGACAAGATACGTAGCCTTACGGGTTTTTTCCTCATCGGTTTAGTGTGGTAACAATTAGTTATGAAAGAATGTCCAGGGCTGTGTGTTGCACACGATCATCAAAGGGATAAAAAGAGTATGTACAAGTACAGCTTTTTAAAAGTGAAAACCCATCATAAAATGAAAAAACTATGAGAGACTCTGACCGGACATTCCGATTCAAATCTAAGAGCCATTCTCAAAATTGTTTAAATGGCTCATAGCATTGAGTCGAAATATAGTTACAGTCCTTTACAGTTTCTTTTCATTTTATTGTTGTTTTTTCGCTTGACTGATATCAGTCAGTCACTTGCCTATGGACACCGTTCTGACTCAGTGATGCCACGTGTATATATCAAACTGTTACCACACCGAATAGAATCTTACGCGGTCACCGAGAAAACCTCGATCCGCCGAGAAATTAAATCATTACATCAAATATCAATTTCAAAATATTCTACCACAAAAACGGTTGCGCGATTACGTGGAGTTCATTGAACGACTGGTTAGAATCGAATTCATACGGGTTTAAGATAAAAACTAGAATTCAATTGAATTGAAACGTCGTCGATCTTCGAGCAGTTTCTCAGTCGTTGCACGGTTGGCGATACGAGCAGACGAATTGCCACCGACCAACCGAGCCGTAAACCAGATCACGAATTCCGAACGACATCGACGACGAATTATCAATCGTTTTGCCGACATAATTGGATGCATTTTTCAATCACGCGAAACTATTGAATTTCACTGAAATCTATTCTGCCTGTTAAATTGTGTTTTTAGATTTACAGTTTTTACTGTAACTGTATTTTACCGCGGGAGACAGTGTTGCCGTTGTCTGCGCGACGTTCCACTATAAACTCGTTCGGCGAAAATGTCATCACCCGTAAATTCAATTTATTTTTATCGACACGGGCGCAGCACATCTAAGGTGTAAGACTCCGAATTCTCGTATCGTATCAGGAGTTTCGAGAATTCGTAACATGTAAGAACCAGTTCCACAGTTCAGACATGACTCAGTTCAAAAACATTGATATTCTTTTTCAAATTGATTTAGCTCACTTTTTACTAACAACTGTGAACTGATCCAGGATCCAGTTCCACAGTTCTGAGTTAAGATTTGACTCTGGGTTAAAACATTGAAAATGAACTAACTTTAACTCAGAGTTAACTCTAACTCACAACTGTGGAACTGGGTCCAGGGGACTTACAAACTTCGAGGTCTATCTAGGTCCGACCACCGAATATGGTTGTAGTCAAGTGGAAAAAAGCGCACGGCTGCCAGGCGTCTATTAGTCCGCAATCAATACATGTATAATGAAACGATTCTTTCTGATATTGAAGGAATGCCTGAAATTTACTCCTAAAAATGTATTTTAGTGTCGATGCTTTTTTATGTGCACGTGTTAATATGTCGTCGACCAATATCGTCGACGAAACGTGAAAAGGACATTTATGCGAAGTAAACCGATCATAGAACATAATAACCGTCTAACGATCAATGAAAGATGGCATTTTACAAGGAACGAACGACAGGTTCTAATATAAAAGCGATGACAAAATTATATATATCGCAAAGATCGATGGTTGATTCTAGTGCCCGCGAGGTTTGTCGGGCTAAGATACGGCTGAATGTGTACAAACTCTTGAGTTCTATATAAATCGTGTTTGCCGTGAAGTGAATTCCAATTCATATCATTCGGCTTTGAGAATAACACACCTCATGTCTTCACATTTATTTCGCTCGCTTATATTTTGCAGATGTGTGTATATAAGATACTGTTGTAGGCCCTATATTTATTACAAAAACTCCTGAGTTCTAGGCATTGTGTTTACATCGGAAAGAATTTCGATTCGAGCGACCGTCTATAAAAAATTATACACGCCTCATATCTCGAGATTTAATTTTCTCACTTATTTTGCCCGAATAAAGAGTTTATTTGAAAAATGTTTATGTATTTGCTGGTCAGGTGTGCGCGCGCACCGATTCTCTGGAATATTTCATTTTGAACCGGAAATAACACCCATCTCCTCGCAGTCAATGCCGGTGCGCGTAAAATGAAATATCTCTTTAGGAACCTTGACTCATCCGTACTGACTTACACTCTAGCCGTATCGTTTCTGTTTTCGCGCTTCTGATTGGTCGATAAGTGTCACGACGCCATCTGGTGCCTTGAGGAACCACGTGATGATGATATCGTCTGCCGATCGAACTGTCAATAATAAGCAGCCATTATGATTAATCATAATCTACGAATTATAGTAAATTTACATGATCTAACCAATCAAGGCGTTCGAGGTCGGTCGATCATATTCTGACGTGTTGTTCACGATATTTGTTGCTTAAACGATTTATCAATTAAAAATGCCTGATAATAATGTTGTAGTTATGACAGAGATGGAGAGAACGAGAGAGAGAGAGAGAGAGAGAGAGGGGAGATAGAGAGGGGGAGAGAGGGAGAGAGAACGGAAGAAATGGAGAAAATTTCGTAATCTTTGATCGATTTTATTTAGCGATGATTTCAAGACGTCACGATATTCGGATGTTTCCACACACGGAGTTTGATATTCCATCTGAGAGAATTGAATACAGAATGACTGATTAGACTTTTTCTCAGGTCAAAGAAAGTGCAACAGTTTCGCTACGGAATCTGTGTGTATTATGATTTTCTGACCACGAATTCGATTGGTAAAAAAGATATCGGTATCCAATATGAATCTTTCATAAACCGCTGTCATGATTGATAATACGAACCGAGAACCGAATCGATTCGGATACTTATTCCAACCGCTATAACGAATTAGAGAAATAGGGCTGGATTTCATTTCTTGTTTGAAAAGTTTCCACTCATACGAAAACTACTTTACGAGAGCCGCGAACTTATGCGTATATCATAAGACGCTGCGACTGCTGGCATGTTTCTTCTACCCGCTTTCGATTAATATGATTCGTTCTAATATTTCCCTAATAACTCTCTCTTCGACGGCAAGACAGAGCGCTTAGCCCTCACACAACACATGCCGTTTCCCAAGCTAGAATATCTAAAAACTGCCAATAAAGATCGCCACGTATGCCTTATTACTGGACGTCTGCGTTTTCAACAAGCACAACTCTGCATGTCTTCATTCACCAGACGAGGTTTTTTCTTGAGGCAATACAAAAAGTTTATTTCTATATGACGATTGCGCCATTGGAAATTCATACCACATTAGGTTGGCTGTTTTATTTATTACAATAAATCTATTTACACATTCTTAATTATTTAGAAATATGTTGAGAAATATCTTTAAGTCACCCTTACATACACCATCAGTGTTAAAAAAATCGCCTAGCTGCTTAAATCGGTTTTGTTTGAAGTCCCATGGGATCGTCAGGCCATGTACTAAGCCAGTCTTTGAAAGTAGCGACTTGGTCACAGTTTGTCACAGTTCGTATCAATGTGAATATTCTTCAGAATGTGTTCGTTAAACGTTACACAGCATCATCTGTTCGATTTGTTTTCAAAATTTGCTTTCTCTTATATAGTCGGGTGGCTTCGTTTTGATATCGGTTAAGAATATCCATCACGGAAACGTCCGTTTAGAAAAAAAATCACGATTGCCGATTAGAACGCCCGCGAACCGAAGCACCGTAACGACTATCACTTAAGCGGTTTGTTGTTGTGAAGCTAGACAATATCAATCGTGTCTGATTCGATGAAATTTTTATCCCGAAAAAAAAACTGAGCACGCACACGGGCGTGTGCGTGGGCCAGCACTCCGTCGGCAATCTGCTTAGAGCGAGGCATTTCTTGGCGTGCGCGTCCGGCTTTAAACATACGCGGAACAATGTACAAATATCAGATCGCCGAAAAAGCTGTATTTTTTGTCGTTCGCGTTCACCCGACTGCCAGAGGTGGTTTTGCGTAATCCTATCGGATCTCGAATATTGCATCGATTTTCGCCGGTAATTAGAACATTCCGTCGTTCTTACGAACAGAAAGAGAACCGCAGAAAAAAAAGCTCGCCGACTTGCTACCTACGCACGCCTCGTCACGGCTGAGGCCACCGGCGCTTTTCATCTGATCTACCAATTTGAACTGTACTTTATGGTATTTCATCTCACCTAATAGTGTAATATCGACCGACTCGTGAGCTGTTGTCATTCTTTAAACATTCATAGAATTTCGGTAATAAACCTCCTACCTGATGATTAGTTCTATCAATCCGCAGTTATTTATTTATCACTTACGGGCAATAATTCCCGAGTCGCAGCCCTATAGTGGCTGATTCGGTTCAAAACAAACGCCTAACCCTCAAAAATGTCTTGAAAATAACACGAAATGGCAAGTTCAACCCAGATTTTCTTTTTTTAAAGCCATATTAAAACTAACTTTTGGTTCAAACGTGGCCTTTTCGTAATATGCTAATAAAGATTGTTGGCTCACAGCCACCATACCGCCCATATCTTATCCATCCAGAACAGTTCGTCCTTGGTCAAGATCTAACTGATGAAACTCAACAACCACCAAAGATTAGGACCTATGATACGTTTACGATTGATAGATAAGCTTAGGGAGGCGAATTCGAGATGGATCAATCCATGGATGTTTAACATAGTTTATACGTCCATTAGAAGAAGCGTGCAGGGCACGTTATGTTGGTCCAATAAGCGTTCATTTTCGATTGGCTTTGATCTGGGCTTCTGCGTCCGAAAATAATCAAATCCGCCTTGATAAACAACAGATCTTTGAGTCATAATTTGCTAGTGAACTCTGTCCGGTGGCTGGCGTAGTTAGGTACAATACGTTCCTAGAGGTGCGGACACGGAGTGGTATAGAGAGATGGTGTGGGTAATGACCACAGGACACTCCCGGCCATCGTTGTTAGTGTCATCCTATACGAGTCGTCGTTCGGTAATAGATTGATCACCCCCGACGGAAAACGGCTAATAGATTCGCTAAGACCGGGACAGTGTTTCTGCGTGACGAAGCTGACATCATTTGTGTCGTTGATGCGCTGATTTTACGACCTTGTGCGAGTAAAAAGCTCGTTAAGATGGAACTGTTTGTTTTCCTCCACCTCAGGAATGTATCTAACAACTAACCTCTTCGATATCGCGTGTGACATTGTTTCGGACATTACGTTGAATGCATGAAATGATCTTATACGGTTAGCATCTGGACCAAGAAAACCTGAATTATATTTTCGTTTGGTCAAAAGTCACCAGTTTCCCTTTTAAGTTTATCGGTGACACCGTTTCTTACCCTGCAAACCTGTGCAAAGAAAAAAGCCCCAAGCTCATATCTAAAAATGGTTCTGACGAAAAATAAATCTTCATAAAAAGATAATAGGATATGGGCTCGGTCATTCAACTCGTTCACTATTTAAACATTTATGGAACTTTTTAAACAGTATCTTGTCTGTTTGGTCAACTGCGCAATACGACATTTAATCCGTGTGTCATCCTTCTGACTCTTAAGATACCTTCGTTCACCCAGTTGAAGATTCTCGGAACTGTCATTTGAAGACTTGTTGTATCAGGGAACACTGTGACATGATAGCGCTGACCGAATAGCTCGGTCTCACTGGGATTCGAACCCACCTTCTCGCTCGTGAGCGAAACAGCTAATCCGCCAAGCCGCGAAGATGGCGCATCCAGTAATTACAACCACAATCCTAGTATAGAAGCGAGTTCAGAGTGACGGCCGAGTTTCTATCTTCAAACATGTAAAATGAAATGGAATTTGCGGAGAGATACAAAAACAGGTTAAAGCGGAATGTGACTGAGAGAAAGAGCGTTTAATTGAATAACTTGACAATCCAGTCACGGACTGCACGGTTTGCGTACAATCAAGATAAGGTCGTGAGCTGCTGTCACCTCGTGGTACGTATTTAGGCGTCCGATGTTAATGAAGTTAGAATGACGAGATAGACGCATATACCGCACCGCACCGCACCGCACCGCACCGCACTGCACTGCTACGTGTCCTCTGAACGCGGTGATTATAACGCCATGCGGGTTCTTGATCATTATACGCACCAGACGAAACGTCGGTCGGGCCTTCAGTGTAAAAAAAAAATACTCGTGTAGTATTAAATATATATATTGACTTGTTTTCTTGCGTAACAGGTGCGTGGCGTTAATGAGATGGGGAGGAGGGGAGAGGAGGGAGGTCTCGAAAATTAGTCGAACCGCCGTTAATGAACAAGACATCGATAATTTAGAAAAAGTGTTACCGGTTTTGATTAGAATGAAATCTGGGAAAAAAAGATGAAAACAATAAAGTTCGTAAGGTGTTAGAAAGGTTCCGTTCTAATCAACTATTTTTATGTAGGATCTCATTTGGATGACTTACATTCATTAATATTTAGCTTTCAGAGGCAGTACAGTTTACTGTGGAACTGGATCTAAATCAAATTAAACCCACACAACTTGTGGAACTGGATCCAGGAGTCAAATTAAAAACATGGCCTAGTCCAATAAATGCACACAAAATATATGGTGTGGCACTTTACCTTTCGGTTCTCCTGAAAAAAATCTTCACATTTTAACTCAAATATAATAGATTATTATTTTCTGTTCTGACCGTTTTGTTTTGTTTTTTATTTCGTGCTGAAGATCAGCAATGATTTGTGTTGTTATGACTCGTGGAAAGATTTATGAATTTAATGAACCAGCGACCAAATAGAAATTGGCGTATAGGACGTGCGACAGCGACGGTTTATTGCTGCTTGCAAAATCTGCGCGTAAATATTTCCCTATGCGGGATACTGAAAATATCCCGCTTTTCAAAACCAAAATGAACACCCGACATTTCATTGAATTGAAAATAAAGCCGAAACGAAGCGACGCCGAAATTCAATAAACTGCGTCGAATACCGAGTCGACTTCACGTGGCTTGCTTTAATAAATTGGCACAAACCAAATAAGTAATTGAATATATCTGAAGTGGAAGCCATCGATTTTATCATCGGAAATCGAAACATGTGTCGTTTTTGCTCGGTTTACTTTTATCAGCTGCGCTGTTTACCTTATATACCTTCAGTAGAACGCGCATATTCGCCCGTGGACATCTTCGATACTTTGCCCTCTCGCCGCTCTCTTTCAAGCTCGCTCGTCGCGTCGCGGGCTACCCGTGTCATATTGCGGAAAAAGTCAGAATTATTTATAGTCTGCATTTACACGGGCGAGAAATATTCATCGAGTTTCTGAGGGCGTAGACACGGACATTGATAACATATACGTCCGCGCTATTAATCTTGTTATTCTTTTTTTTCATATCATGACATCTATTTCGAAAGGCAATAGTCTGATAGTTTCGATGCAAAATTAAAATCTGTACATAATATGATAGCAGTATAGGCTCCACTCACACGTGATGGATGAATAATAAGTGATAACCAACTATTCAAATTTAAGAGATTATAAAATGAACTTTATTCATTAAATCATAGAGTGAAATACAAGACGATCAAAGACTTAAATACTCACTCAGACTCACAGCCCCCCCTCAATTCATCTATCGGAGAATTACTTAACATTCATCAAAGTTTCGTCAGTTAATCATGAAACTAAATAGTCATTCTGCGAATCTGGTCCCTTTATATGGACTGCAAGGTGTGATACAAATTATAGGATAGATTCTTGAAAATGAACTGATTCTGCACCATCTCCATTCGACCTTCATAATCAGTGATCAAGGAACTCAATCAGGAGACACACCAGCGATTAGCGGGTTTTGTTATATTATTAATTGTTGTTGGCGAGTAAGCGATGAAGAACCCTGCTGGCGACGATCCTCGATATTCGATGCGTTCCGCGCACTGTTTCCCGCGGAGTCGTTCGGACTTTTCTCGAAGCGTCCGAGAAATAATCACAGCTTGCACAAATAAGTTTATTGTCGTCGCGGCCGCTTTCGACTGGAGGCGTAAATTTTCTCGCGGCAAGACGGCTATTCGGTTTATCTTCTATTTATTGACGGCGGCATCGGCCACTTGCCGAGTGTAATATGTCCGTAATTATTATTTACAGTGTCGCAGAAGCAATTACTGGATCAGCGAGCTGTGTGAGCGGCCGCCTCGTGGCTGAGTAGGCGGGCGACGGTGGACATCGCGCCCGGTTGGTGTCAGCCGCCGACCGCTCGAAGGACGCTCGCTCCCACCACTCGCTCGATTACTCTTACGTAAATATTTCGCTCGGACAAACATCTTAGCGTTAATCAGCACCGATTTCGATTAAATTTTAAATACGCGAGTGTGTTTACCTCATTTACCGCATTCACGCTCGGATAATGAACACTAACTAAATTTTGCGCTCTTAAAATATTCATCAGAAGATTATTTATCATAATTACCGAAACGGGTGCCGTGTGTAGTGATTATGTGCTTTGAATAAGAAATCACTTGTTTGAACTTACAGAAACATATTATTAGCCGCCATTACGAAATTTCCTCAAAGTGCAATGAAACTCTTGATACTTGATACGATTTTGAAATGGATTTAAAATTGGCTGCAGTAAATTCTAAATCGAAGTAGAAGACTGGGCCCAGGACTTGGGTGAATCATTCTGGGGTGATCTTTCTTTCGGCTCGACTATAAGCACCCATATTTTGATTCGATGTGTACATCATACACGGCAAATGTTAATTTCCTCTATTTCTTTCAAAGAAGGCTTCATGAATATGAATACGTTTATTTTGAGTAACGTTTCTGAGTCCAATAAGATTTCTGTTTGAGCCGTTCATGAACAGGACGTACGGCGTGGGATGAGTTCAACCTCGATGCACTCATTCATTTTATTGAGCGTTTAAAAATGTTGATAAAACGCTCGTCAAATTTACTAAATAAACGCAAATTGTTTCAGTGCAGCACGATTTATGCCTTATTCAGTCCGTTAGTCATGTATAACTCACGCAGGTGACCCAATAATAGTGCTCGGTGTAAGCCAGGCGAGTTATTGGCAAGGAAGGTGTATACCCTGGGATTATATCACCGATAGGGATGAGTCGACCTATACGTGTCTACTTAATCATGATTAAAGCGACATTTCTTGCGCACCGATGTCTCTATTTGTTGATATACTTTCGGCATTTAATTTCGCCGTGTAGCGATGTGCCTCGAATTTCGATGCAGCCGGCATGGCCGGGTTTACTGCCGGTGACGCATTCGAATTGAATTCGTGAGCGGTGTTTTTGTTTGTCACACCGTGTGCAGCTCGTCGGTATATCGCGCGCCTCGGAATCAGCGGAAGTTTTTTTACATAGCGACTGGTAATTCGTCCCGCGCTTAACGAGTCCCCGGGGCCGCATTAGTTCACAACTGTTGACTTGTCCGTATTATGTTGCGTGAATGATCGTCTAGATTTCTTTTTGCTGTCGGTGTCGGAGAGGAAATAAACAAAGTGACTTTTAAATGGGGAAGCGCGCCGCGGTGCTTCTCTCGGCTGGGGGGACAATTTAGAGCAAAAATACATCATCAAAACAGCCTTGACGATAAATCAACGAATCAACAAGTCTATGACAACAACGGGAAATATCGTGTTTTAGCTGGTGAAATCTAAAATTTAAATTTCCAAATATTTGCAAGTGGTTACTTGATTAACTCTACACCATTTAGACTCTGTGCACTGACCGTATGTACATTATATCAATCGAGGGGCCACATTTTGATCGTCGGTTTTTTAGTTTGTATTTTCCTAGCATTATCCTGTGCGCCCTTGATTTCATAAAGGAACCCTAAAACCCTTAACAACCTGTATGGCACTTCAGCGATATGATGAATGCAGTGAAACTAAACATCAAATTTCAATAATATTATCCGAAATTATTTCAGAGATCTATCGTCGTTATACATAATTTAACTCTTGAAAACGTTTTCCTTTTCTCTTTCTCCGCCGTGTCGACGGTTTGATATCAGAAGCAATCGCCTTGAAAATTCCAACAAATTGCCGGCATTATCGCGCCTACTGTGATCGACGTCATTTTCTTTATCTCCTCTGTCTCTCTCCTATACGACTGGTCTCGAGTCATAAGCCGCATACGAACATCGTTATTATTAATACATCCTTTATCGGCAGACGATACGCGCTCGTCTTAGTATCGCCGGTCACTGATTTACTTTTTTCGTTAATACCTCGATTGTTGATTTATCTAATAGTTTATTCCTCGTGTCACCTAGCTGTAGTCGGTGCATCGACGATAGGATTCTGTATATTTCGATAAGCCAACCGAGTCTGCAATCTGTAAGATCATTCCAAACAATAGTATGAAGATCGATACCGTCGCTATAAAGATTTCCCGGCCTGAGTTATCATCCCCTGCTCTTTACACATTCCGCAGAATATGTATATACTATCATTGTTTCGAACTCGAAAGCCGATTTTACTAAACTCCCGATACTTTCGCAAACGATTCTGTATTGATTATCTATAGCTAGAATGTCAGACTGTTTGACAGACCCGCAGTGGGTTTAGCGCAATCTAAGCGTACGGTAAAGAAAGATTTCCGCGTAATGGAAACTTGCTTTAAATACCGCAAAACCAATCGTATCAAACGCTTTTGTTTCATTGAAAAATAGTAAGTTCGATTCCAATTGCAAATACCTTCGCTAAAATTAGCAAAATGTAGCTTTCTTTCAATCGTATCGAACACGCTTGGCTGATTTAGAAAAAAACTCAACTTTATCAAACGCTTTTAAGAGATCAAAGAAATAAAAAGCTATCATCCCCTTTTCCATTTACGTATTTGCCACTTTACGCGATCAGTTTTATATTCATTAATTATTGTTAATAAGTGCTGTGAAAATAAACAAGTTACGTTGACTCGATACTAATATTATTCAATTACGGAATTATTATTCCAATTCGCGGAATCGGTAAATAGTACCGCGCATTATCGGTCGTTAACCGACTCTCAAGCGTTTCGTCGGCGCGACGCAAGACGCGAACTATTTACCGTCATTTCGTTCGAGGATTTGTACAGTATTCGTGCGTTTATTACCAATATAAAAAAAACCTAATCCGAAAGACGCCGATTAAGATCCCGCGGTTTCTCGTTCTACAGGCGCGGATAAACGAGACGCCTTGCGGTCGTCATTTCGTTGACGTACAAGTCGCCGCAAATAAAACTAGACCCTCGCTTTCCGGCCAAAGCAAACTCGGCGAGCTGGGCCAAATTAATAACGCTGTTTGCCGTCCACTCGGTATCGTCACGATGGGTAACTTTACACCGCCGCTAAATCGTTGACTAATCGGCTCTTGTCAGGATACGTCAAACGTCTGGTCAAAACAACGTCAATCTCGGCAGCGCGCGCAGTGTTTATGTATGAGGTATATACCCGTACTCGCGGGATACACTGAGGTTATATGACGTACTTACCCGTATCCCCCTTGTATCTCAGGGAGCGCCGATGTCTAGACGGGCAACAACCGCGTTAAATCCCGCCCGCACTGTCATAAACGTGACATTCGTTGTTATCGCGCGTTCTTGTAAATAATTTGTGCGCCAATATTGCACAAGAAGCTACCCCCTATATTACGTATTATTAGCAAAGCGATTAATCAGCGCCGATGGCTCTCTTCTAAAGACAGCGCCGACAAGAAACGAAACTGCTGTTTTTTTCCAAACGGCCAAGGTATAAGTTTCCTTCCACGGCAGCAGAGGAAAAACTTCTTGCCGAGAAAGTTACATAAGAACTTGCCACTCCTTCGGCACCTTCGGAATCTTCAAACATTTGGTCCAGTTCCCATAGCGGCTCCGGGAGCGGTAAACATTAATCTTATACCGGTTTATAAATAATTTAAACTGTCAGTAAGTCAATGTTGGTTCCACGCTGGTTGGCCCGACTGAGTCTATATTTGCAGAAATCGGTAACCGGCGATAAATAGCAGGACATAGTTGTCCAGATTCAATATTAACGTCATCCGTTTGTTAATGGTTCTACGATGACTAACAAACGTCTGTGAGACGGCTCAATTTCTCTATCCATAAACAATTGCGAAAGCGGCCATTCGTTAGGTTCACATTAGAAGCCTTTTAATCAAGCGTTCAAATTTGCAAAGCATCCTTGACGCGAATGGCCATCAGCGCGAATTCGCAAACACGAAATTTCCTATAAGATCGCTCCCGAAACCGGATACCGACTAGTTGAAACTACGTAGGCGCCTACTCTGGCAATCGAGTTGAATTAGTTTCTCTCTCGCATCTTATCGTTTCGTCGAAGATATCAATTTTCTCGGTCGGATTTGAATAATATCTCGTCTGCCGTATGAAATATTTAGAGATCTTAAATATTCAATTGAATTCATTAACGGCGCGAGTTGAGGCAGAAATGTGCGCGGACTCAACACGACTGAGTACGAGAGGATCGGCTGAATATCCTTCAGAATACCCCGGACCCGATACAAGCGCCGAACGGAGAGCTACTCGAATTGTGCTACCGACACATTTTGGTTCGCATATCCAATATTCGGAATATTGGAAACGAGAAGCCTAACTTGAAAGTTCATGACGCCTTGGAAAAATAACATATATATGCATCGTTTAATCTCGTCGTCTGATGATGATAGAATACCAGGAAAAACTAAACAATTATGTTACCAGGTGCGTCTGCGGTGCATGGCGTAACACTAGTTAACACTATCTCGCTGATCGTCAAACCTGTAATATAGTTATTGCCGAGAGGCAGCCAAAATGAACCCCAGATCGGTCAGGTTGGTCGGAAGATTGTTTTTAATGAACTGGAACTGAAATTTGCAATTACGCTTCGATTGACACCAAAAAGTGCTAAATCATCTTTACACCGATTTCCGGTTTCAAAATGAAACCCCCTGTTTCGATCCCAGCAAGTGTGGCGGCGGGTCTGTGAGGGACATCAAATCAAAAAAAAATCAAACGAAATTTACTTATCAAATAAACAACAGGTTCAATCCCCATCTTAAGATGACACTATCTCGCTGATCTGGCCACGTTTTGGTGGCAATCTTATCCTTATATCATGGATCAATAAAATCATTGTGAATATGAACATATTGGCAATTGAATTGAATGGAAGAGGCATTATCATTAAGAAGACAGGATGATTCTTCGAATAGAGAATAAGAGTCGTGGAATTGATTTAATTACAAGATAAACGCCAATTTACACAATATTGCAATTGATATTTTGAAACGCCCCATTATTGATGACGTAGTTCACATTCAGTCAACTCTACCTGTGAGGCTATGCTTTTTTATGAATAAGATAGGTGTTAAAAGTGAGCAATGTTCAGTTTCGACGTAAGATGTTGATCGCCGCCACTTCGATTGTAAACGACAGAGTCGTACATCACTTTTCGTTTAGCCTGTTGTCGTCTGGCAGCGAAACGTTTTCCGCCTCAGCTTCGTTAAATGATAATGGCGTATTAATCTTACTCACCCGTGCAGCCGAAACGCGGCGGTAAAAAGGCTACAATGCCGCGTAACAAAGTACCTGTAGCCGTCAACGAAATAAGATTTAAAGATACAAAACGTTTTTTTTTCTTTACCGCGAGGCACCGATGCCCAATAAGCTATATAGATAGATATAAATAGCCATATACTCTATCACGCCTGTACATATTTTATCATACACGGGTTGGAAAGATGAATGACCGAATTATCATCCTTGTGTTACTACACCTTTTTGAATTTATGGTTACTTTAACGAGATTTTGGATTTCTCTTCATTCACCAAAACCGATTTGTTGTCAAAACTGATTAACGGACCAGAGGTGTTGCATAGAGCCTTGAGGCTCTTCTGCTCTGTGGACTTCTCAGAGATTCCGACTCATGTAAAAACGAGTAATCGTTAATAATAATGCAACATTTTGGTATTTTTGATACAGTGTTTTTATGTCGTATCGATGGAAATCTAAATCTACTTCCAGTTTTCTCCGTATTGGATTTCTCCGTATTGTAAAATCGCGAAAACAGGAAGCATTTGCCGTCATCGGGTGCGTTTCGTGCGTGTGCGCGCGCACGCTAAGACGATCGGCTGGAGTTTGAAAAATGCGAGGACACGGCGCGCACCATCATACTCAATCCGGGTCAACGGTTAATGAAACTTGACGCTGAACAAATGTGGTGATTACCGCCAATCAGCGACAACAAAATCATAATAGATGTGTTTTCGCGTATAAGCCGCAGCGGTATCGACCTCACTGACAGTCCTTCGCCGCGTCGTCGAGAATCTCTTAACAAATTATTATGATACGCATAAGCACCGATCGGGTTCATTAATTACCGCGCGCCGAGATCAAATCGATCGTCGATCGCGTGGCTATAGAAATAAATACGCGATATGAAAACCTACTCGATCGCCCGGTAAAAGACTGATCGGCTTTGAAAAGCGCTGACGTTTGCAACAACGGCGGCAACGTTTAAAAACACTATGCGTAGCTATACGTTATACGGTTTAAGCGTAGGTTTTGAGTAAAGCGTGATTCTTCGACAAACAGCGGTATTAACACGACCATTACTGACTGACTGAGACCTCTACTTCTCAATTGTCATTCGCTCAGAAAATGCAGACTCGTAAGAGGATTTTGGACGGATACTTTCTATCCTATGAAAACCTTAAAACCGACGTTACAAGTGCAATGCGCTCTTTTATATTGATACGTCGAGTTCCGAAGTCGTGGGTTCACATCTTAGTATAGAGTTAGATTATACATTATGATATAGTAAATAATTCCTAGACAGTTCCACGATACTTGAATAGAGAGTCAAGTAAATTAACTTCTTCTTACTTCAGATAAGAATGAACGTATCAATGTTATTGCGGGTTGCCATTAGATTCTAGGCCCAACTCGTTCAATGATATAAGTAAGCTGGCCGCGTCATGTTTATTGATATAGATCAAAGTGCTATTTGTCCTCCTAGGAAAGTTGGAAGCTTATTTCTTAGATTTGAATCCCTTTAATAAGAAAAGAAAAAAACATTATAAGTGTGTTGGCACCACTTGCAGGAGTTGGTGGATAAGTGGATTGTAATAGGAGGTCCGACCTGCTAGATAGAAGGAGGTAGATTTGGGACTCATGACATATATATTATTGGGCATATTAATGAGTTATACAGGAGCATTACAAGCAGGTCAAGGACCCAGGACAGAAGATCCGGCCTTAGCACACAGTAAACCATTACAACAACACCGGTAGATGATACGCTACCACAACAGAACCTATACCACTTCTCTACCACCTCGTGTTGGTGTTGTCAACACACTACTAACATACCGGCAATGCTATATATTCGTGGATGGTCGCGTCAGTGGGCAACTTTTTGTATAAAAAGCAGGATTTCTTTCATCAAAGGATTTCATGCTTCTAATGATTGCATTAGTGTATTTTCCGCCAATTACTGGCGACTTGTATGCAAACCACTTTCTAGGTTTTACCGGGATGCGACAGAAACAACGAACGAAACGATATCAGAAAAAGAATAACATTTAACCTTGTTATATGCGGCGCATATTTTTCATATCTCAAAGAAGTGGCGGCGAGCGAGAAAGGGGGAAAAATAGCAAAAATATTTCATCGCCGGATCAGCACCGTTCTCTCTTTCCCTCGCCCTCCGTATCAAACGAGTACCGCGTAAACTCGATTAAGATATCAATTGATTAAATTATCAAGGCTAGAAAAAGAATCTGACAAGAGCGCGCGAGTTTCACGCCGTTTCGTAACTAGATTTGTGTGCGTTCTGCTTTTTCGTCTCGACCGCCAGACGAGAGAAGATCCATACCACGCCGGACTTCGCGTGCTCCCTCAAAAGATAACCGCTCACTCGCTGCGAAGGGTATATATAGATTTTTATGATGGCTAAAAGCGGCTGAAAACACGTTCGTCGTATGCGCTCAGTTCGCAGTTTATCAAGTAGTTTTAGTGATTTTTGTGGCGATGAAAGTGTACGTTTCACAGCGCTATCGTGCAGCAAACCGAATTCGATCATAAATGAATTTAGTTTAGAGGTCACGGCCAGATCCAGACAGGAGCACACGAAGTTTGCACATCCGTCTCGCAATTTGTCCGTGCTATTTTGATAAAGGCAATTTTCAAGGGAAATCGTTACGTCGCTCAATGTCGCTCAAAAGCCTGGAAATTGCATAGAAATGAATTGAAACTGAATCCACGATTTTAGTTAGAGACCGTTCACTTTAAGAAGCTGTGCGGCTTGAATACTCGAATCTGTGAATTCAGGGAATGGCGACTGTTAGTTGTATTTAATTCGTTTATCCGTCGGTGGCCGGTGGGTTACCAAACCCGGGGGCAAATCGAAATTAATTTGTCGAGCGTACAAGCTGTGGGTTACACACAGTAAAATTAATTACACGCGCAGTTCGCGTCACGTGATCACTGATTCACATAGAAATCGACATCTAAATGCCTGTGGTTTCTTTTAAACAGTTTTTGCACTCCAACAACGACAAACGAAAGGCCGATTTCATAGACCAGGGAATGGTCCAAACCCCGCGGACATTTCAAAATAAATCCGTAATTTTTGTCGGTTAGTTCATCCCCCACTGTTAGATGTCCGGCTTATAGTTTTTAGCCGACACGTCGCTCAAAAATATATATATATATATATACATTTTTATTCAAGAACTTTGCATTTTTGGCTTAATTATTGTGGGATATATCGCTTATCACGTTTGTTCGGGGCTTCCTTTTCCCGATTAAGCGAATAGATGCCCGCGAAAAAACATCGTTCAAGAAACGAAACTCAACCACCACCACAGGATTCGACCCCACGAATGTTGGACTGATGGACCATTAAAAGTGGAATCCCGATGGCTTATATCATGGTTTTTCATCAACCTAATGGATTCATCTATTTATACATCCATGCGTGTATATACATATATGTCTTCTTTCCTTGAAATGAGATACCCTTAAATTCTGAGTCTGAAATTAAACCCGGTAACGCGATTGAAATTCTACTTCCTGCGAATTTAACGAATATAGAAATTCGTAAGTGAATTAACCTTCGCTGAATTCTATTTCGAGGAAAGCCTATTATGACGTAGGCGTCTATTTACGTGTAGAAGAAAACCCGGTCGGTCGGTCGATTAGAATCATTCGGGGCTGATTTTTCACTAATCTTCGCCGCGTCACAGATGAATTATAGCTTCTTTACGGCACTTGCGTGTTTGAATTTATTAGAACAGATTGTTTTTGCTTTCCGATCAATCACGGCGCAGCTCGCTCGCTCGCGTCGCGGCTGCGAACAGGGAAAATTCGTGATGGCGAACGATGATACTTTGTGTCTAATGGTCCCGACCGATTTTCACCGGCAATTTATTCAAATATTTCCGATTCGACAATTGCTCTCGATCTTTTCGATTAACGCGACGCTCGTCTTCATTAAGAACGAATAAAGAAAGAGCTCGGTTACTTAATGACTTAAAAAGATTCCTCAGAACAAGAAATAGTGAGTTATTCGAAAATAAAATGAAATACGACTAATCCGAGAAAGGGAAAATTAGTGACGGTATCCGGGAATCTTTCGAATCAGTTGCGACCTTCCTCGACTAAATATCCTTCAATATTTTATGATTTTGTGATGGAAAAACAACTTTTCTACTGCCATAAAACCATTATTCGTTTCTAAAAGATCGAATTTCACGAGGATAAAAACAACTATTTCAGAAACTGTGCCTTTTTATCGCCGTTCGATTGAGATTTGACGTAGACCTGGCGCTGCTGCTGAGGAATGCGTACAATTTTAATGAACTTCACGGCGCATTTTTCAAATATCGCCGAGAATCTTCTCAATCCAGATACAGCAGTAATAAACCGCCGACTCGAATTTCACGTGAAATTCCGCGTGAACCAAACTGTCGATCTGGGACGAGGAAAACGGTATTAGTAGTATTAGAATTACTCGGACAAAATCGTATCCTGAAATCTTTGAACTTCTAGGTATAATTCCACTAACGATTACACGATTTAACGATTACATTTGACCCGGGACAATGATATTTTCCCCGAGCCGAATTAGGTCCGGGCCAATCGTTAACACTGGTGCTAAATGGGCCTGTTCGACACGGGCCAATTTGGCCCGCGACCAGAAACGTTGGACCACGCCCGTGGCAAATTTTAGTTAGTACGGTTCGAATAATTTCGTGCGATGCTCATTGGTTCTAGAGTTGACTCGGCATCGTTTTGATAGCATGTAAGTAACGGATGAGATATTTACGTGTGAATATGCTTCCTCGTTTAGCACACGGCAAATCAATCGAATCGGGTCTGGTTCGGGCCATATTCAGCTGAATCGTCACCGCGCGTGCGCTGAAACTCTGATGTCCTACTATTACAACGACCCGGGCCTCGAGTCAGGATGACGGTTATTACACGTGTAACAGTGTGTTTTACGCATCATAGTTTATTTGTTCTGCGATAGTTATATTTTACCGGATCGTCGTCGCCGTGAACACATTGAGAGACTGACGACGTCGACACTAAGTTAATACGCTTATTCGCCCCATAAATTCTCTCTTTGATCTCGCTCCCGCGTTTAATTGCCGTTGTGGCATTAACACTTTTAGGAACGATACTAAAGTTCGTCCCGGCGGACCCGCGCCTCGTACACGACTGAGTAGTCTGCTTTCCGATTTGTGGTTTCTCATCCGCCGACAAAGTCTTACAAAATCTTGACGAAAACACTGATTGCTTGGCTAGGAAAAAATCACTTTAGTTTCAAATACTTTTCAAACTTTCAACGACTTATCTTTTCAATGGGTAACTCTGCTAATGTTTTATTCAATCATCAAACCTATTAGGTAACGTGATGATATGTAAATCGCTCTAAAACATAGCACGGTATAAAAAGATGTGTTTAAGAATCATACAATTATGATTATGATTATTATCATATATTAGATGAAAATGGGGCATTCGATCCTCTCCTGCTTGTCCGAAAATCGTGGTATACTATAGATATGAAAAATTAGCAACATTTGTTGTCAATTGTTAAGGTTGAGAATTTGATGGAGTGCCCATATCATTTTTCGCTCTCAATGGAAGCCGTTGAAATTCGCTGATTGAAAAGACTGTCTCTCAGATCGAGAACGGTGGTGCGTGAAACTCACCAACCGATTAGTTTCGAATCCTGAATTACGCTGGTTGCATTTGTACCCTGATATTTCCCCTTCTGTCCTTGAAATTCGTTCTCTCGATCGACCTTCGAACATCAGATATATTTCGATAACGTTTTTTTTTTTTGTTGAAAACCGAGCCAACTGCACTTGAATGATGAATCAATTTTTCTACCAAAGCGTTGAGATATGTTCAAATGTATATAACATACGGTGATATGATGTACATAAGTACTTTCCGAAACACCTACAGCAACTGCGCCTATAAATAAATTTCGCATATCGAATCCGATCGAAGAACCGTCACTATCACTGGTTCCACGTGTCTAACGCCGCCAGAAGAACGATTCGAAAACTGATACAATTCAAATGATTTAAACGAATATAAAGATGCATTTATAACAAAGCCGGAAAGTTGGTTTCGTGTCATAGTTCGATTCTTACTAAGAATTGAAGAAAAAATCATTGAAACGAAATCTTCCTACAAACCTTGTAGTTACATTGTAGAATAACCGGCAAAATTGAAAGTGAATTTAGCTTTTATGAAATATCGCATTCGAAGACAATTGAATACGAGTAGAATTTACTGCACTAGTGTAGAGGACCTGGTTCGCGTAAACACAGTGACGGAAAGTTCATAGCATCTCAGTTGTACGAACAAGTAAATAACTTTAACTTTAACTTCATTTATTCATCGCGACAATATGTCGTGTATAAGGATATAGAAAAACATACAGATTCATACATTATGTAAGAAACAAGATATTTACAGAACATTTCATCATTTATATAATATTCATTAATAAGTTCGGGTTCTTCGTATTCAATAGCTCGTAAATCTCCGCCTCGGTTAGTCTCGCCCTCTGGTGAGCGAAATAGTTACAACCCGATGGGAGAGAATAGTTCCTACATCTGATTTCGCGTCTTTTCATCAAAGCCCAAAAGACTCATAAAGAAAACTTGCTGTTTTAAACTCGTTCTGTCGTATCGTATTGTCTGCTATCAAAAGAAGGTTTTTACGATTCTATGAAATAATATCGCTTCTGCCAAACAGTCCATTCAATATAATCGTCATTGATTCTATTATACGAGCACTTTGCGTCGAGTATCCGAATAAGGTCACGTGACGCGCCGCTGCGCGCATTGATATAATCACCGGAAGCAATCTAAATCTCGTCCCTTTATAGAGGCGATGAATAGCTAATGAACTATCTAATTAGTCGGTTATGAACCGGGGAAATCAGCGCGGACCGACAGTTATCAGCTGAAACGGCGGTCTTCGGCGATAAACACGCATGAATAAAATATCCCGTCTCAGGCCGATAAACTCCGTCCATTCGAGTCACCGGCCACACGTACCGAATACGTGCACAAGAGACGCCCTCCGAATCAACAATTTCATCGTCATTGATTTTACTTATAGGTTATCACGAGGAAAAATTGTGGAAGAGCCGGTTTCGAGTCCAAATCCGAAAAACCAAATATTACTAATGAGGCTAGCTAGATTGATTTGAGTGCGAGTTTTCACTACTAGTGTATAGAAGCTTCATGGTTAAGGTTCACTCATTCACCTGATGAAGATACTAAACAGCTGTATACTATCTACTATAACGAGTAAAATCCCACAATAAAAGAATTAGATGATAAAATGTTTATTAAAACATATAAGAAATATTTCGGGTGGTTACTACCACCCTTCTTCAGTCTAAAATGACTTGCCAAATACATTTCTAATTCTAATTTCTAATTCTTTTATTGTGGGATTTTACTCGTATCGTTTTATCACGGATATTGTGATCTACCATTGATTTATCTACTATAACCTTTTAAAGTACTGTAAACATTTCTGGGCCTGTTGTCTGGAACGATTTGCCTCTCGTGTATCCCACAATTTCAATGAAAAATTCAAATCGCATCTCATGAATTTGCAATTTTGAATTTTCTAAGTTAATCTGTAATCCTTTTGTTTCTGTCGTCTGCAAGAGTGTATGTATATCAGTGTGACTGTCCGCGTGAGTGTGTACGTGACACGACTGGATGCACGTGCGTATGACTGTAGTTAGTGTGAATCTGGGGATTTAGAAACTTTTACAAACCTTTGTTGGCTTCATCCAATCTCCTCCACATCATATTAGAATATCTCATTATTGTATAGTTTTGTAAATCACTTTATGGCATGTAGTAATCTATTATGGAAAAAAGTTATCATTATTTTTATTATATTTGTCTTAAAGTTCACTGATTATGTAATAGTGTAAAACGTATGGTCATATACAGATTGAACGGTTGTTTCGGAGCCACAGTTCATTTTCCGGAGAACATTGTTGTAGGCAATGGTAAAACTAACTTATCAAAATGTACCACGCTCTGAATGAACAGTTCAGACGCGCATGGCGATTTCTTTGTTTTCTGAAAATACTGATAGATTTGAGTCAAGTCTTTTTGGGCACCGGCAATTCCTCGATTCCCCACGACGACGTTAAGGGCGAGTATCGTCCTATGAGTTACAGCATGAAATAGAAAAAATCGCATAGGAAAAGACGTAACGGTTAGATCCGTAGAGGAAAGAACGTGATTTTACACGAGTTCTTGTTCCACGCCGTCTCGTCTCATCTAAGTGCGTCGAATAGTCGTCCCGATAATGATCAACGGCGCCTCATCCGATCTACGGGGCAGCGCGTGGGCGCGATAAGGTGAGCTCAACGACGGGGAAGCTGGACATCTGTCGGCGACAGCACTGGGCGGACGCACGAACAAAAATTCTCTCGATGATCATCACTTGTATCAAATATATACATATATACATAGACAGATGCGCTCGTCTGTTCTCGAATAAGAAATCATCATATGTTGCGACTGTTTGAATAGATTGCCCTGTGACAGGAATACCGACAGTCGCCAAGTATCTATCCAATTATTTTCAAGTGTTTTTTTTCGCTGCCTCTACCTGTCGAATACCTCGTATGTCTCCGCAATATAACGCGTCCTTCAAGCTTTATTATTTGTTTACAGCGCTAGCGAGAAGCGTTCTCAGTATATTTTCAGACCTTCCTCTAGTTCGCTAGTTTAATTGAAAAATCGAACGATTCGTCGCGTGTGGGTTTTTTCTAGCTAGATTTCCGTCGAAGGGAAAACAACTTTTCTTATAGCATTGTTGGAATATGTTTTTTTTCAAATTTGGTAATACATAACCTAATGAAATGATCAAAATGATGAGTCCATTGCAACCACACCGTTTTCACACTGTCATGACATGCACTCCAAAGGTTGTCTTAAAACAGGAAGTTTGTCTTGAGTTGTAAGATTAGTTTAGACCCAAGGTGCCTTAATCTGAATCTTAAATCCGAGCCATGAATGATTCATGGCTTAGATTTAAGATTCAGCTTCAGGCCATCTTGTGCGACTAGCCCCTGGCGAGAGCTTTTGGGAAACGGCCAAAATACTCACCGTGACTATAATATTCAATTTCCTGATTCTAACTTTTTCATCGTGGGATTTTGCTTCAAAAGATGCTCAAATAGAATACATATATCAGAATAACACATGGTGTGTATACTTTCACACTTACGAAACGCATGCGCGAAATAACGACCTCAGTTTTGACTATGATACGTAAATGAACAGGTTTTATTTAGAAGGTGGTTTATGTTATCGACACTTAGAATCAATGGTTTTCTCTCCCTCTCTCTCTCTCTCGTTATTGATTGGGTTTTGCTGTTGCCGGTGGGCTGCTGTTATTACCCCGCAATTCTCGATAAACACAAACAGACGATAGTGTTTAATTTCGCCACTATTTTACTACGCGTCCTATATTCGAACGTCTTAGATTCGTTCGTAAATTTACTCGGTTCTACTTGGGAACAATAATATTCGTCAGTCGTGAATCAACTGGCTTTAAATATTAAATCACTCGCTAGTTGCTGCTGCCGGTTCGGTCAAAGTCGTGAGATTTATGCCAGGTGCTTTAGTTCGTACGCGAGCCGCCAGAGGCGCTGATTACGCTTGTGTATGTTGCAGGCGCAGCGGTGAATATAAAACTCAGACGGCCAACGACAGACGATTGAAAACCGGATTCGCAACTGTTAAAGGACACTTCGCATCTCAGTGCAACATGGAGCTAGTAAGGTTTAACGCGATTTCAGTGGTCATACTCGTGTTTGCCTACAGTTACACAACTCATGCCGTTCCAGTAGCAGATAAAACTGCCAAAAATCAGGTCAGTTAACACCAAAAAATGTCGTCGAATGTTTTCTAAATGTTGTGAAAGTTTACCGTTGTTAATTGTCTTATCGTAATTCTAGCTATTTTGAACGGGAAAAGTTGCCGAACTCGTCCTAATATTATGAACTATTTCGTTTTATTAGGAATCGTAAGTAGGATATATAGAGAGGTCGTGTTGAATAAACTTTACAGGTTAACGACAGTCATCTTAATCCGAATTTGAAAAGACGGCAAGTTGTGAATTTTAGTGCAATTTTAATCATTTATTTTATCTATACTAGCCAAAAACGTTTAACAAAATGATTTTCATTCGTTTTCATTACAAGCGCGGTTTTAGTTTTAGTTCTATGAATCGGAATCTTGGGGTTTTAGATTTTCATATTGAAGTATGCGGGCATCCTCAAGCCGGGCATGGCGGTCATCAACTAATTTGCACGATACAAAATCATCGCCTTCAATATCTCCATCGTTTACTTATAACCTCTTAATCTTCGATTTTCCCTACGATCTAACAATCGTTTGGGCGTTTTCGTTTTTAATCGAATATTTCGCATGAAAGAAAAGAAATTATTTGAAAAAAGAAATGATTGTTATCTATACGCGTGATATCTGAAGTGACGCCTACGCGGTTCATTAAGGCGCTCTTTCATCAATCATTTAGTGAATTGTTTACATTGAATCGATTCGTACGAAATTATCGTTACGAAAGTATCTACAAACCTAAACTAATCATATCTGAAATTTGATCAGATAAGGAAATTACTTCCAGACTCGTGTTACAAACTCGGATGACAGCGCCAGACGTGGTTTTAAGCTAAAATGACTAATTACTCATATATGAATTGATGATATTATACTTAAGCCGATACTATGTCGAAAAAAGATGTTTTTCCTTTTAACGACGGTAGCGACTGTTAAAGAATGTTTTGTTTTTTTTTTCTCGAAATGATTGACTAGGTTTTTGCTGCACGCGGGCTGTTGAAGAAAGATTATAAAGCTCCTGCAATACGATCTACCCTTTGTTGGCCACAACGTTATTTGAAATCGAATTCTAATTAAGTAGATAAACAAAATGAATGGAAATCCGCATAATATATAATCTGATTGACGAATTTATCGGTTTTAATTAGTGATTTCTCCCCGAGGAATTGGGATTTGCATTTTTCGGAAGCGCGTGCGGCCGATCGAAAAGGAGCGTAAATAAAATCTCGATACAAAAATACTATAATTTAGAGTAAATTTATTACGAAATCGTCGAAATTCCGAGAAACTTTACGAAAAACATCTAGAATTATTAGAATTATTGTGCGAAGTTTTTTCTTATTCCAACTACGTAGCGATCAATATATATATATATATATATATATATATATATATATATATATATATATATATATATATATATATATATATATATATATATATATATATATATATATATATATATCGATCGATTGGGAAATATATGATACTATTTATATGATTATATCAACGTATTCAAAACGAACTGATTAATGGACGTACAAGATCAAAGGTAAAATCGCGCTCTTCGAATTACGTCTATTAATTGTATTTCATTTCGAATCATCTATACGTGATGAATGAAGTTATTCGCATGGAATTCACTATTACGGTGAGTCTATTATTAACGAGTGGCGGAGAGAGAGAGTTTGCTGATCGTTTCAAGGACTGGCTCTCGTGACGATTCGTATCATCGTCAAAACCCCTACCGCTCGTCTGATGATCGTCCCGACAACAGCTTCTAGGATGATACGTCACGCATGGTTTTCCATTAGCGCAACCAACCAAAGGGTTCGCCTCCCTGCTCCGATAAATAAACCCGCTCAACACAAGCTACCAGTTCACAGCGGACTTGGCTCGGTATTTTTGGTCGGTTTAAACTGGTCCGTTTTGTAATGGAATTGGCTAGTTGAGTTTAGCGCGGCGATTTTTCGCTAGCGTGGAGGCTTGGTCCGTTCTAAATTTGAATGGACTAAATTTAGAAAGCCCTTGATAACGTAGTTTGAACGCGGCGTGGTTCAAATTTGACACTATGAAAAACAACAAATCAAAAGAAAAGACTTTTAAAAAGTTCAACCTTACTTGAACCGGTATTTCAAAATCGGCCGCTAAAAGGCATTTAGATTTAAAACATCGTGGTTAAACTTCTAAACGTGAACCTGAGACCAATCTCAAAATTTAAGACCTATTTGAAATAAAGTCACGATTTGAAAAAACTTAACAATTACTTCCTAGATCTCAAGTAAATTACGGGAATAATGTTTATAAACCGCCTTTTTGAAGCGCGCTTCGCTTTTTCCGATCTTTCTGAGGTTATCCCGATGACGCCCGTTCGAACACGACTTCGCCCTCGAGAACAAAGCCAAGCTCGTGTAATTCAATCTGCATACGTGTGTCTTTTTGAACGCTTTAAAGTATATCTCAGAGAATGGAAGGAGAGAACGGAGAGAGAGAGAGAGGACGTACACACCCAGTTCACGTTTGCGCATTTTCTAAAAAAAGCTATCGATACATCTAAAACAGTCTCTTCCGTCGACGTTAAACAAACGCGACGTCTGACTTTTGAGTAATGCTTGAATATGAAATGTTAAATTGAATTTCTCTACGAAAAAAATCGATGCATTTTTCCATAATTATAGATAGGCTGCCAGACATAGTGGGATGTATTTTTAAAAAAATATAACCTATGCTTAAAGCAATTCTTTTCCGTATCTGAAACGTTATTCTAAATTTTTTTTTTCATTCATATGATATTGATATCGATATTCTAATTAATGAAGGCTTATAGAAAATTCTAATTGTAATTGTTATTTCAAACCACCAATATCGATGACGTAGTGCACATCGACTAACACAGAACCACTTAAATAATGCATAGTAGTTATCAACACACTATTGTAACGGTTTTTATGGCGTCAAAAATATAGATTTAGAATATCATTAATATCGGTATCGTTCGTTGTTTTCTGGTAAACTGAAAATGGATCAGATTATGCGTCATAATGAAAGGTGTTGAAAATAAGTACAGTGAAGTCGATCGTGTGTACCGTAAGATTCCGGCGCCTTATCGAGACGCAATAATCTATCGCTAATAACACGATAGAATATTTGCACCGTCCGTCGCCCGGTGTGTAACGATCGTCTAATTCAATTTGTCGAGGATTATCTCATTCGCCGATAAGTCGTGTTAATGCACGGATCAATGACGTAGGTAATGGAGTACAACTAAACCCGTCACGATCGGCTGCACGCGGGCGAGGCGGCTCGATTTCCCTGTCGAAAACCTGCCACGCTTCACCACCTGAAACGACGTGCCTGAATACCCTATCCTAATAACGGGCGATTTTTAAAGTTTCAAGTTTCAGAGTTTTGCTCCAAAAAGAAAAAAAATTGAGCGCAGCTAATTTGTTTTACAATACATTTTACCAGATGGCCACAAAGATTGCCTAAGCCCATTGATATTGGTTCGTACCTTGATATACCAGTGTTTAAAGAAATACGTGATCATCAGGATAACAAAAGGGAATATGTTGCAATATGGGTCTATTTCAGTGGGAGTGGTGTTTAGCATATCTATTTCAAAATGAACTGAATCGACAATTTCAAGACTTCTACTTTTGCGCTCATCAACCATATCAAAAAAATTTCGAAAATGATTACGTGAACCATCCTTTCTGAGAAAGTCTTTCTCGGTTGTCATACTTATCTATCATCAAAACGGAAATTGAACTGTCAAAAGTTTGACAACGATTTCACTGAATGAGTGTTAACGAGTTATTTCATCCAATTATCGAAGAACATTCGACGAATCGTTTAAAAAAACGTATTTTCCGTGGGATTATATTTGGGATTATATATTTCGCGTCTGATATTGTCGCCGTAAGTTTTTTTAAATGAGCTAGTTTGATTTGAGGTTGGCTGGGTCTTTCAAACGTGTGATTGAATGGCTTAAACGCGTTTCAATGAGGTTAAGAATATGAAACATTATTCGCCCTCCATTAATACCGCGTGAAATTCGAACGCGAAGGGCCACGTTCTATAGCATAACATTTCAGACAGAAATTGATCTCCAACCTAAGAGGGTACGAATAATACCAAAAAAAATAATTCACAGATTGATTGATGCCCTGAAAAAGTCGGCGTTTAAAGTAGAAATCGCGTTGTTAATACGTTAACGAAGCTAATCAGGACCGCGTGAAATCATGCTCCAATTACCTAGCGCACTCATTTGCACGGTAACTGTTTACTAAAGTGCGCTCTGTCAGCACTGTTCTCCTCCGCTGAGCCCCGCAGCTAGAGATTTTTCCGTCAGTAAAAATGCGGCACTTTGCGCGCGCTGAAGTGATGATTAACGTGTCGACGATGCGTACAGGAATTTTTCGACGGCGTCTCCTCCACGTTCGTTCCATCAGATCGAAAGCTTCTTAATGTATGAACGGGACGGATAATTGCCAGTTACGCGCGGTTATATAAATTCAAACACTTCAAATTATATGCTACACACGCGTATCCGAATCCGAATGTACGAATTCGATTTCAAAAGTTCTTAGTCGATACTATTCATCTCTTTCAGATTTCAGCTGATGGATAGTCAAGACTGAACATGAAAAAAAAACTCTCCATCTGAAACCTTACTCCATCTAAAACAAAACTCTTACTTCGTTTTTGAAACGCTTCAAATCCATTTTACGCGTAATGTTTTCTGCAAAAACCGTTTAACGGAGGAAGAATAATTCATCTGAAATTGAGTTCAAGAATCAAAACTCATTGAACTTGTTATCAGCATACAGGGAAAAAAACATTTTCACGGACACCCGGTGGGTTCCTTATTTTAACAACACCCGTTTATTCCCGTTTTACAGACACCCGATCGTTCCTGGTTTTAAAAACACCCGGCAATTTTTTGCTTTTAACGGAAACGGAAAGTCGAGATCCCGTCCCGTCTACGGTCGATCGCGACGAAGTTTGGCGCGTTCGCACGCAAGCCGGTGCAATCCGAAATGGATCTATTCGAGTCTATATCTCGAGAAAAGCTTTTTAGACGTTTCCGTGACGATTGCGATCGAAAAAATACAGCTGCTCAGCTGCGTGATGGTGCGCGACTGACGAAACAGTTTCTTCAGTTCACGACGCGCTGGCAGGTGTAAAACTGACTCGGTAAATTTCGTCAAATCCCGACTTAATCTAGTTGAACAACCGTCAATCGCACTTAACGCAAATATTCATGGAAGTTTTCTGATCGGCTGCGTTTAACTGCGTGTAAAGCGTAGCAATGAGTATTTGTTAACTGAAAAAATAACTGAACTCAAAGACTACGAATCTATTTTTAGTTCGTCAACTTCGATAATTGAGAATAGAAACGATAAGAATTACAAATGAATATGATTTAGAATATTTGAAATTATGGAAATATGAAAAAAATCATATTTAAGTCTGTAGATATCTAAAAGCAAACATTTTGAGTTTCTGATTATTGGCCCGTTGTTTTATAACACACGGAATAATGAATGGATATAATCCTCAAACTGTTACGAATTCTATTCAGAAAACCCATTTCCGCTCAAATTATTTAGTTACAAGCCGGGTTCAGGTCCACATCTTTGAGTTAGAGTTAGGATCAGTTCATTTTCGTATTGGGGTTCAAATAAAGCTCAGAACTTTTAAACTAGATCCCGGTCTATTATCTGCAGTCACCTGATTTTGAGGAGCCCGAATTAATAAACGCGGCCATGAACCTCATACTAATTCGCAAACAGCAGGGATTGTTCGTGAATATGATTCCGAGACAGAAGTGTCTACAATTATGAGATATCATTGCGGTATTAATCAACGAACGAGTCGCTGATTACGGACGAATCGCACGAATATCGAATATCTATATGGACTCTAGCTAGCACCGGTCAACACAATACATTTTATACTGCCCTCATCGGACAACCGACTTATTGATAATCTGATTGGATCTGACTCCTCGGTCCAGGGTCGTCCCCGGCTACCAGTCACGTTTCGAGTTAGGATATAAGGTACTAAAATAGAAAAATAAAAATAAGAAGTAACCAGAAAATAGAAATAAAACGTAGAGTGTTTAGAAAAAATTGTCAGTATTATGGAATATGGAAAAATGCTATCATAAAGACAGCTGCTTTACAGCCGCCATTAGTACAGTTTAATTGCTGCTTTTTCCATCCTCCCTCTGCAGGGACTCGAACCTGATGGCATCGTTACACTCAGCCACGGCACGAACCCCTGCATCAGTAGACCGGGTGCGCAGGTACATGCGCAGCTTTCCGAACGAAAACTGGCGGCACCAATCAGATTGCTCGTTGTATAATCGTTGAGGCAAATTTCAAGGAAGAACTATAAATGGGAAAACCCGGGCTAAAATAAAACGGGATTTCTGATTGGCTAAAGATCACATCATCTGAACTGCGCATGTATCTGCGCACACGGTCGATTATGGCAGGGTTTCGTGCCGTGGCAATCTCGATGCCATCAGGTTCGAATCCCTGCCGGGGGAGGATGGCTTTTTCGAGCTTGACCGCGCATTTCTACCTACTTTCTAAGACAAATTGATTCCATATATATATAGTCGCTACGAGCTATTTTAAACACGAGACAGACTTTGAATTGGAAAGGTCGATTTTTTCTTGTCATGTTTTACGGCCCACATTGCCGGCGAGCTTCGATTGTCAATACATGTACTACACGCCCGAGCCAAGTGAGAATGAGCTTTATTATTTTTTTCGATATAAAGTAAACTAAGTTTCCAAAAATTATATGCTAAAAAGTTGGGTGATTGAAAATATTTTTCGCGATATTTCATGCGAAATCATCTCAATGAATTCCCAGCATCAAAGCATTTCAAAGAAACTGTATTTACCTGGTAATGGCATAAGCTTCTTAAAGGGACTAGGAAAAATTCTAAATTGTCCGAAAACCCAGGGATGGCTGACCTAGAACATAATGATCGCCGAACGAGGACGTAAAAACTACAACAGATAAAACATGTATCGTACAGAATCGTTATATCGGTGAAGGGGACGAACAGGGTTTAACCATTAACTGCGGCGAGTGGTCTGGATCCAATCCAGGTGTTCAGGGGCTCCGTCTGTTCGTTCGATCGTCCTACGCGACTGTAACCGTTTTTACGAATCGTTAGCACGAAAAACGTCGAACGAATAAAATCATCAAAAGCAGACAGATATTGATTGAAGTGTTCCTTGTAGATGTATAAGATAAGATTTTTAACCTTTCTAAAACCGAACGCTGCCCCGGGCTCTAACAACAACACTGTTCTTTACGTTACATATATAACCGCGTGTACATTATAAAGCAATATATTGTTGATTAAGTATCAACGCTCCTGGAAGTTCATTGATCTGCCTACATTCACATTGCAGTTCTCTCGAGTTCGCGAGATAATCCGAGACTTGAAATGAAAATTAGCCGCCGGCAGAGGGCGTGTGAACGCTGATGTACAAGTGCTCGCGCCGACGCTGCTGGGTCTTCAAAACAGATTCCATTACATCGTTATTCTTTTTAGAAAATTAATTGAAATTTTATTGAATATTTACCGTGATGTTATCATTTTGCTGACGGTAATTTTTGAATTATTGAACATTTCCGAAGTTATAGCAATGTTTGTACGATTGCCTAAAAGGACTAAGCATTGATTTCTACTTTTCACATATTATAACGCGTTCCTTTTCTTTAACTCAACAACATCAGACATTTTAGTACCAGAAATCAGACATTTTAGACATTCGATTTTTCCAACGTTGCGTCGATGAAAAATTACGAACTTTTCAGAAACTGCCCCTAGACGGATACACTGTCCACGAGTCACAAAACCGGCGCGTTTCGACTCTATTCTTTGGAGCCATTTCCAGAAATCAAAGTAGAATTGAGTCGGAAAGTCAAATGTTCTCATAGTTTATATTCTCCATATTGTGGCATTTTCTTCCATTGAATAAGACAGACGCTTAGCGATTGATTATCATCTTCAATATGGCCATTCTGATTGGTCGACGTCGCTGACGTAGTTCGTAAACGGACCAATCATAGATCGTTTCGCGTGACGTATAGGCTACTCAATGATTCCCATCTTCAATATGGATATTCTGATTTCGCGTAGATGAAGCTTGAATATAGCAGATGAGGAAATCTGTATTCACATAGACACGAGATCAAACGACAATATTTAGATAATAGAACCGCACTCCAGATAACCAGAGAAGTGGAGATAACTGAGTATGGGGGATATGCGATTGTTTACACTCATAGAGATAAGATAGCGAATCTGAGAGCAAATCGATAACCAATAAGTTTGTATCAATTAATAACCAATAATGATATAAGTCGCGATCACACAAGTGGTTCATATTTTTCCGGTGCCAGACTAGGCCTCGAGTTCACTAAGAACCTTAGTACCGGAGCAGTCACTCCAAGGACTGGGTGAAGGCCCGAACCAAGTGACCAAAAAACGTCGGAACGGCTCAAATCATTCCGTGTGGTTGCTAATTGGTTCTGGAAGTGACTCACCTCACTTGCCACAGCATCGTTTTGATAGCATTTTAGTAACGAGTGAGTGATATACGTGTGAACGAGCTAAATTTTAGCTAAATTTGGCTCGGGGCCTGATACCGGCCAGTTTGACCCTGGCCAAAATCCTATCCGTGTGATCTCGCAATAATTGTTCTTTTTTGTGAAATATTCACTCGGTTTCTCGCTGCTGTTCCTATAAATGACATTGGAATGCAATAAAATGTAATCGTGCAAGTCGCTGCGCGGCGACCGGCTGAATATCATCGGACAAGATTGTCCCGCGGTAAATTACTGAAATTCCCCGCTGAGAACCGCATAAAACACATCTAAAACATACGGAATTTAAGATGTCGATAGGACAGCGCATTGTTACCGGCGCATAATAGGCTTATTACGTTCTCGACTCGATACAATTACTTATAGTTTCGTGAGGGAGATGATTTGAATATAACGTATCAATCTTTTCCGTGTAACATCGCCGAGTAAAGTGCCAGTCACAGTCGGAGATGAATGCACATCGACGGGTTACCTGTGCACCGTGTAGCGCCGAGCTGTTCCGATACACTTATTTCCGAGAAAGCGAGAAAAGGGAAAATTACCCGACGGTAAACGCGATTCAGCCGCAAAAACGAATGAAAAATACGAACGATGGCGCTGCTTTCATTTTTTAAAGTCGTGTCTGGCGATATTGCCCCGGGGCCATCGGTCGGCGATGAATCGGAGCCATCTCGGTGACAGATGAAAGCGCCGCTGCCG
Organism: Tubulanus polymorphus; assembly: GCF_964204645.1. Lineage (NCBI taxonomy): Eukaryota > Metazoa > Nemertea > Palaeonemertea > Tubulaniformes > Tubulanidae > Tubulanus > Tubulanus polymorphus. The sequence continues at coordinate 2,144,370 of NC_134031.1, forward strand.
TATCATTTGCCGGCGCCTACAGATGATGATCAAAACGTTATCGAATCCGGGAGAAGGCTCCGTGAAATTCGAGCCGCAATCCGCCTCACGCGTGTCAGCGTCGGAGTGTATTCTGATTAGGCTCGAATCGACATGAAAAAAAGATTTCAACGTAAAGACATCTAAATTATACGCGGGGCAGTTCTGCAGTAACGTTGCCAGAGTGCATTCTTACGCAATCAATTCCTTTTGAGACTTCACCCAGTCCCGGAAGTGGTTGTTTCCGTCGCTCTGGGATCCTATCGTCTGGTATATCAGACTCTAAGGTTCTCGGTGAATTTGAGACAAACTCATTATTCAAACGGTGTCATTTAAGGGGTATCAGTCGATGTGCACTACGTCATCATTATTGACCTTTTGAGACTAAGCGTGAACATAAGCGTTTATCGTCAAATTTCATTGCTCTTATTTTCTATCTAATGAATCTTTATGTTCTTTCATGATGAATTTAATTGGAAATTAGGATATTGTGCGAGTGAATGTGCACTACGTCATCGATACTAGGGCTAGACTGGTTTCCGGTCAATTCAATTCAATTTAATGTCGTTATCTATATTCAGATTCGAAATACCTTGATTGATCTTTGATTGTCCATATATTCATTTTCGATAATATCGTCAATAAATTTTCAAATTTGTTCTCAGATTTTTCAAACGACAGCTACAAATTTCAACACTCGTCCAACTAGATCCTGATCGCTGATATCTTCGCAATTCTAGCGCCTCAGATAATATCGAAAAACACTTCATCTTTTCTACGCTCTTAAACGTAACGCGAGACGGACTTGAAGCTTATGACGCAAATTGACATGCTCTTTCACGCTTTTTGATAAAATAAAGTTAATATCATCATTTTTTTTCTTTTCGAAGTAAGAGACGTAAATTGGAATAAGTTTGTAATTCCGCGTATATTTCGTGACACGGCGCTATTGTTCCGCGCGAAACTTGTCTACGTTCTCGAAGTAATCATCTTTTCATGTTGCAACAAAATCCTCACTTCAAACAAACAAAATGATCACATTTAGCAGACGTAGCAATTTTCCGTGTTATTGCAACTGGACTGGATCGTGTCGTACAGTCGGTGGTGCGCTGATCGGTATCCGCAATAAGTATGTTTTCCCACCGGATCACGCTGCACGTGTGCGGGGTGGGGGATGTGGGGGGTGTGGGGGGTGGGGGCAAGTCGATTGGATCATTCAATTATGTACATGTTCTGCTCATTAGTGGTGGCCGGTGTTTTTGTCCGCACTCATACGCGGAGTGTCCGCGCTGAACTGAAGCTTTGACGATGGTGAAAAAATAATGGTAACACGGTGTGTTTATCTACCGTTCTCGCGCATCGACTTCAACGTTACGGATTTCTTTCTGTAGATAAATAAAGATGAACGAATTGACGCGTTCTACAAACATCGCCGAAAAGTCAGCTGCGGTGTGAATGAACGCTTTGATTGAATATTTAGCCACATCGTGACCGACGAATTCCCAAATTGCGTCCACGCTCGTTAAACCGTTAGACCTTCCAACCATAACCGGGTCAGTTTTTACAGGAACATTGGTGGCTTCAATTCCTAGGAAATATTATCCCGATTCTGGCGAGTAGCGGTCCATGCATATGGTTTTTGATAGTCTACCCGAGCTCCTCTGATGACAGTACCACGTGTCTAATTTGTTGGTGTGCGAGAACATGAAATTTTTTATTTTTTGATTTCAAACACGGGAATTTCATTTCTAATGACACGGTTCGAATCCAAAATCAATGTTGTATTTTTCAATGAATGAATGCTATCAATTTTGGCGGGATATATTTCGCTATTCCTGTCATCTGCCGCTAATCTAACTAACCAAGAGCCAGGTGTTCCATTATCTCGGCGAGACGGAGCTAAATAAGTATTACTGGCGTAATGTTATTACAAGGACGGCTCCGATAGTTTCGGTGCACGACGCGTATGAATACACGAATACATATGTTAATTAAGCGCCCAAACGATTCGGAAATAGCGCGGCGATCGCGTGAGTCAGCCATCATCCCTTATCTGAACTGAAACGTCACCGCCTTTAGAAGCCTGTCAGTTACCCGAACTAACCGGCTCCTCATCGATAACAACACCGGAAAATACCGAATCAAAGACTCGGTCTAAATATTTTTTCGATAAGGCGCTATATGAATTATTGATCGCGTCAAATCGTATAATGAAAATAATTTTATTCGATACAAACGACGGCTTATCCCGAAGCATTACGGATCGACCAGTTTTCGATGACCTCGATAAGAGACAAAACACTATCGTATATACCAGATTATTTCGAAAAGACTGTCATCGAAACTTACAAGATATGGGCCCACGTACAAAAACACAGGCCATTCATCATTATGATCGATGACGTGCCGCTGGTCAGCTGAGTTATAGTCAGTCAGTCAGTGCTTATTGCGAGTCAGGCTACTTCACTTCACTTGCCGATTGTTAATCGAATCATTCCTTTGTAATGCGTTACTGATTAGATCGAACTTGACGTATAGATAAAAATACACTTTTTTCTTGAAATATATCAAACAACACAGAATTCCCTGCGCGACTGTGTCGTCTTTGTTTTAACGACACGCTTGAAAGCAAACCCTTTTCCGTATCGGCGTATTATACCTTCGCTACGAGATGCTAAGATAATTTCCGACGATGTCAATACACTATTAGAAGATTTTTAAGACAATTTTAAAGACCCCCTCAACGACAATAAGTGAACGAGTAACGTTGCTCTCGAGTCAGCGATCTACCAGGAGAGTAATGAGATGATAGCATTAATCAAAATACCTCATCGTTAGAAAAAACGTACTTTACATTCAGTTTGAAAGATTCCCCGATTCTTTCAGTTCAAATGACTTGTAAAGTTTATAGGTACATGTACTTTTCTTAATCAAGCTTAGGACGTGAGACGTTGCGAGCTCGACTATCAAATCATAAACCATAATCCCGCAACGATATCTTCTTAGCGGTCAGTCTTGGTAAAGATTCATGCAGGCAATGTGAGCAAGTATCAAAGAAGAATTTTTATGTCCACGATGGTCAGTTCTCTGACGGGTTTTGTCTCCGGCATGGAATGAGCGGCGCAGTACCGACACGGCGAGAAATAACTAAACGTTCATTAATACGGAATGTCTTGTCGATGGTTCCTCTTCTGAAGAGCGCACCATAGCGTCGGGTAGTAATCGATAATCCGAACACGTAGCTATACCCTTACCATAATCCCCAGCTATACCCTTACCATTCGCAGCTATACCCTTACCATAATCCCCAGACTGTTTCTTATCACAGATATAATACCCCGTCATTTTCTCTGCTTGTTTGAGCGAATGATATTGCAATTTACCGCAACTCGCATTTGGCACCTATGTCGCAAAGCATTGGGTTAGGAGAGGACTGGATCATTAGCTTTCGAAAAATAGTCGGCACTCTTTAGAATTATGAATAAGATCTGTGGCTTTCCTCTAGCAAAATGGCCGATGTGTGTATATCATATAGATAGACGTGAACAAACGCTGGTGACCACGCGGTCAGCAACTGCGAATCACTCGAAAATCATTGGTATTGACAGTTAATGAAGTTTGACGATGCTTTGGCCGCACGCTTCCAATCCGTTTACTATTATCAATATTATAAACCGCTGACTTCTCCGCATACACGCGTACTACATATGTAAACCGTATAGAGGATTTCATAAGATTGCTTCAGACAGAAATTGACTTGAAGAATCGACTGATGAAGTCGATGGGCTCTCTATACGTAGCTCGACACGCGCAGTGCTGGACATTTCAACTGTTAATTCGATCGTATTCAATAAAATATTGAAGCAGTTCAAGCGTCCTTTATAAGCGGCTGAACATCTTGCAGGGTTAACTAGATGAGTCAACGTATCTACTCGACCAACTAAAAGAAAGTCCGGTATATATTTCGGTTTAGAACTTTAGCTGCTAGAAACTGACCGAGTCACTGGTCCCGTCAAACTAGGGTTCACTGATTACTGGTAGCGACGGAGTTTCTTGGTCTAAGATGGCCTTCTTGTTATGCCCTGCGTGGCGCTCAGTGGGTTGACGGTACCACGATTCGATTTACCTATTAATTTGTGTTATTTGGCTAAAATCTACCGTACTTTTACCATCTTTTCTGGCACCTTTAAATCGTTAGTAAAGTTTGCTAATTGGCAACTTTTTTCTCGGTGCAACCTGCCACGGAAACGAATCAACCCGGTGTTATATGATAATTAGGCGAGCGCGCACGCGCTTTGAGGGCCGTTGTGTGTGTTTCTAATGGGGAATTCGGCCGTGATGTTTACCCGTCTGAAGAGCACATGAAAGTCCGCGAAACGTCTTAATTAGACGCATCTCGAGGCATCATTAGTCGCTCACGCAGTCGCAGTCTCGTTGTTTCTCGTTGCAGTTCGTAATTTGTCGGTAATTCGTCGTCGTCGAGAAATCGAATGAAATAAAAGAGCAGCTCTTCTGTTCGCCATGTAAATTACTAATTAGACTCTTTATGTTTACGGCGCCGCGTTTCAGACTCGAGACTGTTTTCAATATGAAACAATGAATGGCGAAAAAACTATAGAATACTTTTTTACAGACTTACATGTACATCACTGACGCCCACAAATTCGGATAGGCTTTGCCGGTTTTATTACGATATTAACTTTAAAAGGAATTTACAAGATATTACTGAGTAAGCATTTCAACATCTGTCAAACACTCTCAGCAACTCTGCTTGATAAGCCTCATTATTATTATCATATTATTAACATTATTATAATGAGATTAATAGAATGTTGGTAAAGACCTGGCGCCGGTTGCATAGTCATGACTTACACTTAAGACCAGTCTAAGACCAACTTAGTTCTATAGCCAATCTAACAACTTAAGACCAGTCTTAAGATTTTCAAGACCATTTTTTGACTTAAGTCACGACTGTGCAACTGGCCCCAGGAGTCTTTACCATCTATATATTCCAGCCCTATGCCGCTGTCACAAACCATCTTTACTTTAGGTACAGATTAAAGATTCTCGATGCAAGCTAAATGCTTTAAGTAAAACCGCTATCAAAATCTATCGTACGAATTGGCTTTGAAAATATATTTCACGAATGCAAAGAATGGTAGGATATATTATTTCGTGGCTTGATTTTGATCTCGATTTTTAAGTCGAGTAACGGCATATAACGGCGGGTGAGAAAGGGCGGCATGCGAGGTGTAAATTTCTTTTCTGAGTGATTGCAGCGTGAATTGTTCCGTGGTTTCGCCGTGAGTTGAATTTTATAAATAGATATCTAATGAGTGAATGGTACGCGAGTTTAATTTGTACGATGACTGAAGACGATCTTTTGTGACATCGGAAACGCTTCGAAAGGCGGTATTAAAATCGCATTTTTCACGCGCGGCGGTCTATACAGTCAGTCATTTTCTCGGAGTCATCCTCCTCCGACAGTTGGCGACAATCTACACGTACGTGCAGGAGACGCCGGGTCAAAGGGGTGGCATAACAAACAAATTGATACCGGCGAAACACAATCATCTTAGATTAACGTTAGAAGCCATCCTATCGTCGCTGATGAAGTGGGCCACGTTATAAGAAGGGCATCAGTCAGTCAAGGTCGCGTGAAATACAGCATATGCAGTGAACTCACGTTTTAACCTTGGAATAATTTAGTTATATATTTTAGTCAGCAATTTATCCTATTTCTGACAGAGGAGTGTTCAACTATTCATAAATACGCCATGAAGTTGATTGGCTGAATATGAGATTTTTCATCGACGTTCATATCCATCATAACGGCCGTGAATTGACGGTCACTAGGGTGCGCTGTAAAGAAGACCCCAAAATGTAGGAATATAGGAAGAGCGGGTGTCGAAAGTAAGATGATAATTCCGGAATCGGTAGAGACCAATCTAAACTTACCAAACTCTCTACCGCCGGTTCTATCGGGTTTACAGATTATGCTATTCTATAATAGATAGGCCGAAACGAACGCGCCAGAAGAGAATTCTGGAATCGATGGAGACCCCGAATAATCGCCAAGAAATCCGCGAAGAATTATGTTTTGTCTTAGTAAGAAACTTCTTAGGACAAGAATCAAGGTGGATATGTAATGGAATCACAACATATTAAGGAGGATGATAGTCGCTTTCGCAAATATCCCTAAGGCTAAACAAAAATGATACCTTGTTTCTCCGCAGCGGCCGGGTCATTTTTGTAAAATATGATAAAATTTGTAAACAGTTCATTTCTATAGCGGCCGGGTCTGTTATGGTAAAATTGATCACGATTTTAAAAAAAGTAATGTATAGAGTAGATAGGCGGCCGGCCGGGTCAACATTTAAGCTCAGCAGAGCGGAGAAACAAGGTATCAATTTTTTTAGCCTAATGACATACTATAGTTACACTGTCATCAGATATCAACACGACATCATTCGTCTTATGAACTTACCGAATACTTTCTGTATATTATGATACGGCTGAAAGAGAAAGCAAAAAGTCCTACGATTCGAGATCAAGCAATCGCGACAGAGTCGGATTAACTACTCGATATCTGACGTATTTGTCTGCACGTGGATTATATGTAGAAAGGGTATTTAATTTTCCGTCGAGACAGTGGATCATCAGCGGCGGTAACAGTCGAGAACCACGAGAATACCCCAGCACCTCGCGTCATTATAGCGATGATGATATTGAGAAATAAATTGTTGAAAAGTAATAATGTTCAATCTTGTCAGCAGCGAAGAAAGATTCCACTGGAGATAGTTTTAATAGTTTCACTACATATATTTTACATTATTAAAGAGATATATAATTTAGACTTTTGTATTGCAAAAACAAATAACTAAGATATCATTGTTGATGCTTTGTATGCAATGAACTTTTCAAACTAAGTATTTTCAACTCAAGCTTTGACGTTTTTTCAACTATAGCTTTGACGTCAAGGTATTGCCGCGATGTGGAACTCGAGAACGAGATGTTTGTCTTATATATAATTAAGATGGACTGGGAAGATTTGTTTGGAGAAATACTCAACCGACACTTTCGGGAGGTAGACATGTTCATGATGTACTTACTTCCTGCGAGAAATGATAAACAAACCTTTTTCCCATTTTTCAATAGCAGGCAATCTCTAGATGAAAACCGGTCGCTAATAGACGCCATCACGCCGCCTAGAGAACATCCATTTCCGGTCGCGAACCACCGTCGCCGCCGTCTCGAGAATTGCTACACGTCTCTCCCGCACTGTAGACATCGGAACGTAAAACAAACAGTAACTTCATCACTGATTCAACTTCAAACAGTAAACTACGAATTCGTTTACAGCGTAAACTGCTCGGTACAATGGCAATACACCTAGTATTGAAAACTCTCTTCTAGATAATAATGATGATAATCTATTCGCATATTATTGATAAATTTTCAATGTATATATTTATCTTTATCTGGCTTTACGTCGTTCGGTTCACGGTTTTCCAAGATTAACGAATTATTCATTTAACCTCAAGACGGGGACGCGGCCTTTCAAAGTGTTGCCCGCACACTGTAGGCAGGCAGCAGGACTCGAACTACCTCTAAGCGCATAGAATTTCAAAATATTTCACCGCGAACACCTAAATCGCTTCCGAAAGGGTAATGTGTATAGGCGTAATGCGCATCGATGATGTCACAATGGCACTTAAAATCCTTTTTAAAAATTATCGTGTTAAAATAAATATAATGCATTTGCAATGAAAAACTACATTACTGCTCTAACTCCTTAATAACTCAGTGGTCGCGCGTGTGTAGGCCACATCGTCGATTTTCGGCTTCAACGGCCAGATTGTGTTCTCCATTAGGATAGCTACAATTCGTGATAACCATGAAATGAACAATAATGTCGTTTTTAATCGTGTCGAATGGAACCGTCAAAGGCGGTAAGAGGATGTTGCGCTATTCTCACTCATAGTTCATTCTAAACCGTGTCCTCGCATGTATGTACTCGAAAGTGAGCATCATAGAACTGGAGGTCAACATCAGGTCCCATCATGTGTGAAATCTATTACCGTTCTTACTGAGGATTACAGAGCACGTAAGCTTGTAAACACATTAACAATGATAATTAACTATCCGACTCGATTGTCAATTCTTGTGGTCATCACGCAGGGTACTTTTAATGCTTACCTACCTACCTACCCCAGCACTGACAACATACAGTCAAATTAGGTACGTTTTGAAGAAAAAAAAACCTACAATAGAAAGAAAGAACTTAATGAACATTTGATGTTTCAATCCAATTCCATGAGCCATTTTTTAGGAAAACTGAAATTAGTTTGGGAAATGTCTCAAAGAATTGGCCCGAAATGTCAAAATGCTCATTTAGTTTTTTTTCTTTCTATCGTGGGTTTTTACTTCAAATTATATTAGACAGTCACCTGTCTATGGAAACCAAATCGGTTCGTTTTGCTTTATTAACTTGTTTAAGGTTGAAGGCGAATCCATGAGATCAGAATGGAGAGCCTAAAACTTCATATGTCTAGTTGTATAAAAAGTGTACACGAACAGCTCTTTGTAGGCGCGAAGGCTGGAAAATTGATATTTTTCTGAGCATCATGGTGTGATTCTTAAGCAAAATTACCAGCAATGATGATGTCTTGGCAAAACTAGGAATGGGCCTCTTGGGCCCCTCTAACAACGGGCCCCGGAAAACAAAACCTCGTTCTCAATCTCAACCGAAGCAAGACGTCATCGACAGTATTTCACTCGCTGGATGTCGTTAGGAAATTGATTTCGCTACGAGAGACGTTTGACGAACCAGCAAAGCAAATATTACCCTTGGTTTTATTCGTTTATTTAACGCGTTGTTTAACTGATACCTGGGTTACTGTCGGAAATAAGCAATCTATTCGCATTAACGCAACCATCTGCCTCGCTGATTCGTCCTATTAAAGAATCAACCAACAGGTTATTGGACATATCACGCCGTAGGTCGCGTGTATAATAGATAAATCACCGACAAACTGTTACCCGGTAAGTCTGAAAAAAAAAGAAAATCCAACCGAAACCGATTCTAGAACTTGTCTGAATTACCCGTTCGAATTAACAAACGGACGACTCTTCCCGCCATTGATGACCTTTGTAATAAGATCAATTCAAAACTAGCGTAACCGAGCCGATCAGTATTCCATTCCAATCTCCTCGACTAATAATTCACAAATCAGAAATAATTTCACCCTCTTCTCGGATGCGAGTCAATGACTGGTGGCCGCGAATGCCACGCTGCGCCTCTCGGTGACCGCGCTGGAGTCCCCTGTCGTGTCATCGACGTCGTTTAAACACCGGAAATCGACCCCGCTGTCGGTTTACTCGCTACTGCAAATGTAGCGATTACAAGGACTGTCGTATGAAAGGCTCTTGTAAATCGCGTAGGGAACAAGTGCCGCTAATGTGTCGGCATTGGACAAATCTAGTCCTTAATAAATATCTCGAGGCGGCAAATAGCATTTCATTAGAGGTCAGTGTTAGTGGCGGACGATACTCGCCGGTGTCAATCTGGTCATTTTACGTGTTTACATAATTCGTTTCCGTTAATAAACGGCGTCGAAATAAATCTCGTCGATTTTGCGACGCTCGTTATCGTTGTCGATTCATAAATCCTCGTCGACGGTTCGGATATGACTGGCGTTGACGACGATAATCTTCCGATTAGAGAATTATGCTTTTAATCATCCTTTAACTCACTGAGCACAGCTCGGAATATTACTATAGCGGTTTCTGGTTTCTTACTTTCGAAACTCCGCCGCCGCCAGGACTCGAACCTATGAAATCTACATTGAAGAGATGTTCAATGAAAACCATTCAGTCACTGAGTCTCCGTAGGTATTACGCCAGCGTGAATTCGACCGATCGTCTGGCATAGTCGTGATCTTCTTTTAATAACTGTTGTGATATGGTCGACTACGCGTCGAAAAGGCTATAAAACGATTGCTCAAGTTCTTTAAACTATTTCTTATCAGAAACGAATGTTAGACAATCCAATTAGACAACGCTGAATGTTAAAAGAGTCGACGATCTAACGAAATCAGACCATTTAAAAATTTAAAAATGAGGTTTTCATCAGTAGTATAATCCTTAGACTAGTCGGGAACCAGACCTTAATTTGAATGTTAAAACTAATGGGAATCTTTCCTATTTAACTTTTCTCGTGACTAAAGGATTCGGTTTATAAGTGGATGGAACAGTCTGTAGATTTTAAGCCAAGAGAACCGGCTACAGAGATAAGATCTAACTGCGTGTTACAGGAATTATAGCAGAGATTCCATCAATGCGCGTTCAGTGATAGTATATTTGATATGAAGTGACATGTCGACACGACAGATGAATATTAATCCATCTACACCAATGTGAAATGTCCAATAGACTAATATGCTAAGATTTTCAGATTACTGTCATTCTGTTTGGTTTGCGGTGTTAAATTCCCCCCCCCCGCGAGGTTTTTTCATGAGTATTTTTTTCGGTGTGGCGAGAGCCGAAACGACAATTCAAGGATTGAGAATGTGCAAACTGTATCTTGCTGGCTGACTGCAGTGAACTGATTTAAATCTCAGTGTAGAGCCTAGTGGCTGAACTCATTTTCGAGCTTCACCGCACATTACGGGCTATTTTAAACACGAGATAGACTTTGAATTGGAAAGGTCGATTTTGCGTTAACGAATAAAAACCCACTGTAGATCTGTAGAAACATTTTATTTCCTCACAGTTTCGGGGTTCAAACAAAAATTAAACAATAATAATTATTGTATCATTGGTTCCTCTGAAGATGAAGTTTAGTTTTAACCTCAAAACTGTAACGAAATAAACTGTTTATACAGATATAACTGCGGGTTTTGTTCGTTGAGAAATGCTAAAAGCCTATCATCTCTTGTATCTGATTTCAAGAATCTGAAGCTGAATAGTTATTAATGAGCTAATCCATAAATGTTGTACTGTGATTCTCCTTGTCTATTACTAATATAATAGTACATTCACTATTATTATTACTTATTATTATTGTTACCATTGCCTTTATTGCTATTAATCTTTATCTGTTTTTTTTACATTATTATTATTATTATTATTATTATTACTATTATTATTACTATTATTATTATTATTATTATTATTATTATTATTATTATTATTATTATTATTATTATTATTATTATTATTATTATTATTATTATTATTATTATTATTATTATTATTATTATTATTATCATTATTATTATTATCATTAAGTATTATAATCCTTCTTATTATTATGAATATGGATGAATATTATAATGTTAACGATATTCATATATCATAAAGTAACATATATATCTATTTGTATTGCACCTTGCACATAATGCACGTGGGCACAGTGCCTTAGTAATTATAAGTACAGCCCTAGGCTCGCACTGTGTCCCTCATCTTATGTCTGTAAAAACTATGTTTAACTCCTATATTGTATCTTGCATGACATAATGATGAAAAATAAATTATATATATTATATCTTGCTGACTTTTCATTCTATCGCAACTCGTCTGTAGTTGTTATTCCGAGTTTCAGCGCAGTTTTCTACTGCGTGAATTTAAATCTACTGGTGTAACTTGTCTCTACGGAAAATGGTTTACTTGTTAGTATTAGGTCTGAGTGTTACGTCATATACATATGGATCTCGAAGACATAATGTATCATTGTATGTTGGTTGTTTATCCCTTTGCATCCCGTTTATCTTTGGATTATTTTTTTGGACATACATGTATTATCCTAAAGCTCACTTATCCTTCTATTGTTTCGATAACACTAATCGGACTTTGACTGTAGTCGCCCTACCTCGTCTTATCGGGGCTTCATCAATTGGCGGTTGTTGTTTTTCGCGACGGTAAATTAGCCACGAGTGACGTTTTCAACCGTAACTCATATATGTATACCTTTACCGCGAAATGGGTTTCACTGCCTCGAGCGGTGACCTTTAGGGTCTTCTGACCTTAGGCTTGACCTTGGCCTTTGGCTACAAGGTTCTCCGGGGATATCGATAAACATTGTTCTGCCTGGAAATAGAAATTACATGAATTAAAATCCGGGAGACGCGATTTCGTGCATGAAAAGGGCACCGCATTTTTATCGAATATTGAACCTGAATCTTACCTTTGCCAGTTAATCGAGCCTAACACGACGGTGTTTGATGCGGGAAAATTGTCTGACACTTGTCCGAAAGTGAACTTTAGGTCGATGGAAGTGTCAACTCCGGCACGAGTTATTCAATGCATATTAGCGGCTTTTGTTTGGGAGCATGTCTTCAGGTTTTATTGGGGACCAAGTAATGAAATAGACGTTAATCAAGTTCATTCAGCTTGTTAGAAATCATGCAGATACATTTGCTGTCTCACAATGACTTATACAATCGTCTTAAGGCCGTACGTGATATATAGATTGTAAACTTTAATTGGCTCGAGGCTGATTTGATAGATCTGCCGAATATAATCTGAGAAAAAATTACTGAAAAGAAATGCCCCGACCGTGCATGAATATGTTCATTTCTCTCAACGGGCTGCTTTATTTTCTATTTACAGATAAAACGATCACTCGACCCGGCGAATGCATTATCAGAAAACCTAAAAGTTATAGATGAAAACGAACTGGATAAAGAAAGGCGATATCTAGACAGTTTAGGAAGTGGTGTTATTCACGGCTTCCGAAGACAACTCGATACATTAGGAGGAAACGCCATTCACCCTGGTCGCAGGTACTTGGACACGTTAGGCGGGCGGGTTATCCATGGCGGTCGATCGTTAGACAAACGTCCGTTCGATTCGATCGGCCACGGCGACTTTTCCAATTTCGCCAAGAAACGAGGGTTCGATTCGATTGGTCACGGCGAATTCAGCAACTTCGCTAAGAAACGAGGATTCGACTCGATCGGTCACGGAGAATTCAGCAGTTTCCAGAAGCGTCCGTTCGACTCAATCGGTCACGGAGACTTCTCGTCGTTCAGCAAGCGCGGTTTCGACTCGATCGGCCACGGGGACTTCTCCAACTTTCACAAGCGACCATTCGATTCGATCGGTCACGGCAGTTTCAGCAACTTCCAGAAGAGGCCGTTCGACTCTATCGGCCACGGCGACTTCAGCAATTTCGCCAAACGACCGTTCGATTCAATCGGTCACGGAGATTTCAGCTCCTTCAACAAGAAACGAGGATTCGACTCGATCGGGCATGGCGAATTTTCCTCCTTCCAAAAACGACCCTTCGACAGCATCGGACACGGTTCATTTAGCAGCTTCAGTAAGAAGAAGCGCGGATTCGACTCGATAGGACACGGAGAATTTAGCAGCTTCGTCAAACGATCAGCCGCAGACAGTAAGTTTTCATGATGAGAAAAGTTTGTAGAGAGGCCGCGTGTAAAACGTAGAGACAGATAGTATACTTAAAGGTTAACTAAGTTTTTTTTATTTAAGATGCCGTAGTTTAGTAGTTTTGTCAAGAAATACTCTCGTCATATACCCGTGCTCTCCGTCTTTACGTTTTACTAGTAAGTTTCCAGGGTCCGGTTCCACAGTTCCGAGTTAAGATTTGACTCTGAGTTAACTCATTGAAAATGAACTAACTTTAACTCAGAGTTAACTCTAACTCACAACTGTGGAACTGGGCCCAGGAGTGTCTTCCAATTCTATGCAACCCGGGGTTTTCGGTTAGCTGTCGGAAAGTTCCGAGTCGAAATTAGCAGCAAGTGAATTCCGACCAAGATAAAATGCATGGTATTTCAGACTCTATAAAGACTGGAATGCTAAAAAAAACATTTTAAGAAAATTTAGTACCTATTTCCTTTAGAGAATAAGACTCCCTGGTTTTAGATTCGCGGTTATCACGACGTTTAAAGACGCCCGCATTCTCTATCTGTCTCTCTGTCTCTCCACACTTGATTTATTCATCGACGGCGCCCATTTACCGATTTCCTGTTTGATATGTAAACAACATGCGCCCGAATTGACAAAAAATTACGTCATTGCAGAAGCAGGTTTTACTACTGCGCTAATGGATTGTTAATGAATCGTCATCAAAAAAATTGTCTGACCATTCCCCACCGACTCGCTCGCGAGATCCTTAAAAATCAATGGAATCAAGATTCTTCCAGAAGCTCCCAAGAAGATTTACGTCACTAATTTTAATAATTAATTACCCATCAATATTTGCTTTAGTTGATTGATTTAAGTGACAGGTGATTTTATGATTATTCAAGATGGCGGCATTCGCCCGGTAGAACGAGGCTTATACCGCCCCACGACATCGTCGTTCCAGACAGTTATTTAGGAAGACGACTTCGAGGAAGATTTCAAACGAATATTTTAAACGTTTTTCTTTCCGTATTTCAGAAAAAGCTGACAAGAAATCGACTCAGTAAAAAGCAGCGGTAAGTAATAAAACTTACGTGTAGAAGCCACAATTCAGACGAACTAAACGATATTATCATCCTATGCGTAGGAGTTACATTTAGTTATCGTATGAACTGATTATCTCATATTAACATCATTCTAATCGATACTCCCCCCTTTATTTATTCATAGAAACGCATAGGCGTTGGACATGGCTATTTTTGATCATCAATCCTTGGAAATGGTTCGATTTTTTTCTCAAAAACGCCTCGACACACGAGGGAGGGAGAGAGAGATGGCTTCCGTTTTGAGGAGTACCCATCAATCAACAGCGGCCGCGATGGAAACCGATATAACAAACACTACGAGTCACGAACATCTACGAACTTTTTCCGCCAACCGCTTGTTATCTATCTACCTGTATGACCTCTTGACCTTCAGTTTCTACACCGACCGACCTCGGATCGACCGGGAGTTCTTTGAGCGTTAGACGCATTTTAAAAAGTATACGACCACTAAAATAGCTCCGCGCTTTCATCTATAGCGGCTAGATTTGAAAAAATGCAGTTTTAAGTTCGTCGGTTTGTTTGAGGATTCTACTGTTTTATATTGGCAATCATAAAAACAACGCGTTCATACCTCGAAGATTAATTACGAATATAATATCGATTATAATTGACCGATTGATCGGCCAGACGACAATGATAATTGTTTAATGTAAATATAAACACGTATTGTACTAATATCATACATAAATCGACGAGAAAATGAAAATTATAAATATGCGATACATAAGTATGCGAAAATACACAGCTTTCTGGTTTCTAAGTCTTTCATATTCTTGTGATAAAAACCACTCTGACAACTCTCGCGTGTTTCGTCATTTTGAATTCGATCGTTATTTTCAGATTGTTATGTATCGTATATCGCATATCGTATATCGAATATCGAAACGCGTATGTCTTGATAAAAACGAAAATGGATTTTGTAAATATTATCTCATCAATTATTTCATGTGTTATTAGTGGTCGATTTAAACTCGTGTGTGCGTGCGTGTTCACTTAACTGATTAAATTGTCGAATCAACGAATATTTCATTTATAATGATTAAACAGTGCAACGAACGTCGTTTGATGATGGCGAAGATGTTTATGGCGATTGCGGGCACATCTTGGCTTCCCCTCCCACTAGTCTAGTCTCTCTCCGCCTATTTAACCGAAAGAAATAATCTCTAAAACTCCTACTTCAAGAAAATGATAATCAAAAAATGCGTGGTGCGGGACCTGATTTGAGAAAGGCTGTCGGATATTGAACTTACGTGAGATTATAATAATATCTAACCGGTTAGAACAAAAATTCTTTGATGTTTATTATTATAAAGTATATATTTCTAAGCGCCTGTCACTTGTAACTATAGTTGGTTAAACGTATCAGACCGAAAACAGCAATATACAATATATTCACCAAACTATGTATATTCAACTTCCAGAAACTAATACACACATCAGTAGTATAGTTAGTGATACTTTAAGACGATTCCATTATTTCTTTTTGGTCGCATTTTATTTTATGTTTTTCATTTTTTTTTTCTCTCGAGCAGAAAACGAAGATTGTAAAACCAAGGCAATGATACGAACGATTTCGACGGAGATATAATATAAATAAATATTGGTTATGTCTACTACGTAATTACCGCGTTTGAGTTGTTTTTCTTTTCTATGTTGAAATAGGAATGGTAGGCGCTCTAATTCATTTGGTTTCTTAATTTGTTGGTACTTTACATACATGAATAAAAATCCCACAATATCAAGATCTAACAACTTTTAAGATCTATCAACCTGAGTTAAACAAATTTGAGTTGTTGGATTGACTGTCTTCATGGTGTGACTTGATTTTGTTTGTACTTATTTGACGTGTCGCTTACAAACCCACAACACCCACCAGAAACGTAACAGGGGCTCGATATTGCTGATGAATTTTTTCCAAAAAGAAATCTAAGCCCCGGAATCTATCCCGGAAACACACGCTTATGATAATTTTCGCCAGCTTTACTAGAAATGAAGCACTCTAGAGAACAGAGAGTTCGAGCCATTGGATTCGAATCCCAGACCCAGTTTTAAGCATTTCTGTTGAAGTTTAATTCGAGACTTATAAGTTCGTTTCTAATCATCCGAGCGAAAAGTATTCAAACGATATTTCGTGGAGCCGGATGCTCGCGGTAGCGGAATTCCCGTCCGGCGGCGATTGAAAATCAGGAAACTATTGGCGAACAGAGCAGGATGAGGTTCATCGACGTCAACAGATCAGTCATTTCCATTAGATTTAACTTATCAAAGGACTTGACGGATTTCACCGAGGTCATCATTTTAAGACTGGCATCTCATGCCTATCCCCGCGTACATACATCCATGACAGAACGTCAGCGTATATTATGAAATAGAAAGCTATACGTGGGAAAACGTATGTGTTCAGCGGAAACTGTCCATCACAGCCCTGAAGTAATGACAGTATATACTGCACGGTTCGATAACTCTCAAAGGGTTACACAGAACTTGTCTGTGAATATACAAAGAAGAGTTACTTTTTGACAGAGACTGGGATATCGTCAAAAATCTGACGGAAATCCGGCGGATCTTTCGTGGCTTCGAGCGACGCATTTGGATTACAGGGTTGACTACAAGTGACAGCTACTGATTTATACGATGCGTACGCATACTTAAAGCGGACCGAACCGTGAGTGAGTTCTATGAGATAGACGTTGTTATCGCACGGGGACGTACTTAATTAAAACCCGATGATTCGTTTATTCATTAAGTTAATTGAAAATTACGAAACGCTAATTGGTTATATTAGGACCTTTTCAAATAGCGCAGTCGATTTGCTGTATTTACAGCGCGGGAACATAATTCAAATCGATTCGAATAAATAGAAAGCAATCGTACAGAACTCGATCCTTGTGCCCGTGTTCGGATTAATAGTGCGTCAGATCGCACGTAATGACCTATCGGCGTAATTAGATGTCAAGGTTTGATGTGATCGAGATCACGCGTTGCCGGTTTACTGACCGTCGCCGTGAAATCGGTCCAGTTATTTGATAGCAGCCGAGGCGGGATTCATTTATAGGTTTAACTTGGCTGAATTAATCGAATGATTGAAATGAATCGGTACGAATCCTGAGAAGGGAGCTTTCTATGCCGGATTTTCTTACCGGCTGATAGAGGTAAACTGAACTTACTGTAGAGGTCACTGTAAACAGTAGAGGTCACCCGGGAACCGAATAAAGACATACGTAGAAACATTACAAAATCTTCGTTAAACACGAGTTCAGGTTATTCATTAACTGTCACCTCGTAAATAGATATATTTATTGAAAAGACTCCGGCAGCGGCCGATCATGAATTCATTTGAGTCGATTTCGAAGGTTACCTTATATTTCATTAAAAACCGGGGAAACAAAATGATGATTTATATAAAAATATACGTCTTTGTTTACACATTATCATGTACAATTGTTCATATATATCTTATAGATAAATATTTGGTTATCTATGAATAAATGAATATATGTGTGTATATATATATATATATATATATATGGGCATAGAATACATTGGTTTAGATTCACCCCGGGAGGTGGTTGTATCCACAGTGACCTCTGTCGCTGTACGATCCCGCGTAGAGTGCCTGACACTACGGATCGTCACTGCACGGGTCGTAGTGAACGGTTCAGATTATTTCTTGAGGTTCGGCTACATCATCTTCCGGTGATTCGGACAGCAGAGAATGCTTCAAACCGGTAAATCGTTTATCGAACACTGGTGAACGCGCCAGCTTTTCGACATTTTCACGAAACAGTTTATCTTTGAATCCTTCGTGCGCGCTATTCTTTCGCAAATGGAATTTTTTCAGCATCTGGTTGGTCTTTTCCGACGGCATCGAGTCGATCAGTTGTAGCGTCAACAGACCGCTAGATGTCGCTCGGGTTGAATAAGGAATCGACGGCAGACGCGCTGGTACGTCGAGGGTAGACATGGTGACCGCGCGATGGCGTGTACCGATCTGCGGTAACAGTCGTTTCTTCGGAACGTTACTAATCGTCATACTACGGCCCCGTTCGCAATCTACCGGAGCAGCCCTTATCTGAGTCAATTCCGCTATGCTTTCGCAACTTACCGACCGCTTCAAATCACCATCTGTAATCTCCTCGTCAACGAATACGTCATCCGGGTTTGGTACCTCGGGCTGCGAAGAGATATTGGCCAAACTTTTCGATCGTTTCGCCAGTAGGCACGATTTCGGCCGGTCAGGCCGGCGTTCGATAGCCGATCGGTGACGTCGGTAACCTTGCTGCGCCGGTTCACTCTCGTAACCTTGTTGCACCGGTTCACGCTCGTCCACGTCCTTCGAACCGGCAGTTTCGAAATCTTGCAGACTGTATTTATCGGCAAAAGATGACTGACGACATAATTTATCGGCGCGGGTTTTTTTCGGTCGTAGCTCATGTCGGAACAAATCGCCTCGATTCGACGAAGGAAATTTGATGTCTTTTTGAACGTATTGTTTCATGAAAAAGTACCTTTGTCGCTCGAACCAATGATTGGCAGTTACTTTTTTCTTTCTGTCGATTTCGTCTTTTTGTAACTGTAGGATTTTTTCGAATTGTTTATTGTGCGCGAAGGCGTATTCGATTTCGCTATATCGCTGCAACCTTGTCTTCAGATCGTACGGCATCTTGATCCTGATAGTCTCCGCGAGTTACCTTCAAATCGTAGAAATAAGGGTCAGATTCAAACTAAGTTTGCCATGTTCCATAAGTGGCTACAAGTAAATTCACTTTGGCACCAATAGCCGCGATCACACGCGTGCTTTTAGCCCGTGCCAACCGTTCACATGGGTGCTAAATGGGTCCGTACCTGTTTGATCTACAAATTCTACCCGACCAAAAACGCCAGGCCAAGCCCACGCCAAATTTTAGCACGGTTCAAATTATTCAATGTGAATTCTAACTGCTTTTGGGAGTGATTCAACTCGCTTGCCACAGCATGCATCATTTTGACAGTATTTCAGTGCCGAGTAAATTCTCTCGTTAGGATAGGGCCAAATTCGACTCCAGATCTGGTACGGGCCAATTTAACCCAGGCCTAATCGTCTGATGTGACCGCAGCCTCTTATGATACAAAATATAGCTTAACTTTCTAACGTAACAAACAATGGAATTAATCAAAATAAAAACGTTCATCTTCTATCTTACCTCGCATAGCGATTAACGCCAAACCACAATCATTGAAACGTAAGCAAATGTTTTTATCCGCACAACTGTTCTGTTTAGGTGGTTCGTTTCGTTGTGACACCCTACAGCAATATCTTAAAACTAAACCGAATCGGTGTTAAGAGATTTTACCTTATCGAATTTCTCGACGTCGATCGATTGGATTTGAAGTAGCTATTCGATAACGTATATGTGTGTGTGTTAATCAGTTCATTGTGACAGCTGCGTGAAGTAATTCATTAAAACCAGGACAAAACTTCCCCTCATTTTGCGCACGCTTCAAATCTCAATCATTTCAAATCATTATCACTAATAATCATGTTGATTTTATCATTGAAGAGGCTACGTCGTGATTCTAAACACTACATTTCTCTGGGTCGCGGTGAAAGCGCATCTGCCCCTTTTGCCAAAATAACATTTTCACAGTGCGTCTTTAGAAAGTTACGCAAACAGTAGTAAATCATTGCTGGCTTTTCAATTAACAATCGCTCTAGATTCTCTGAAAAGGATCAATTTCATTGGGATGCTCTATTCAACGTATGTACACTTCGGAGTGGTCGGACGATTGACCTTTCATTAAACACGCTAATGGAGGGGCTTCCCCTTCAAAAAAAGAACTTTGAGATATTTTTCTGATTGATAACATCCAGGCAAATACGACACAAATTTCATGACTCATTTGCCGGGATATTATCAATTTATTCGCCGTATCTAATTTACGAGTAGAATTACATTTTCGGAATTGTTCTTATTTCCGGCAACTCGGTGATAAAGGTACTATATTTGAAGGGGAATCCCCTGCAAAAGTATACTTGTTGATAGGTCATTATTCTGAAGTAGAAATCTTTTTTTGTAAAAGTAATTATATTCAACAAAATAGAAACAACAGCAAACTATGCTCTGCGTGATTTCTTTATTACTTTCGTGATTTCTTCTATTAAACCATTAAAAGAAAAAGATAAAACGTTTCGAATATTACAACAGCATGGCACCGATGCGTTATATATTTGATTAAAATGGGAGCTTTCTTTTTACGACAGTTTTCTAGGCTACAGTTGGAATGTTTTTTCTAGGTAATCTTAACAGTAAATTGTATACGTAATGACGTCATATTAAATCTTAAAATACTGGTTATAACAATATTTTTTTAATTGAATTTGAATAAAAAAATGTGTGTACAACACGGACGGTTTGTTCTAAAAGGCAACTTAATACTGGATTTAATTCAGTTTGGTAAATATATAGATCTATAACGCTTGAAGACAAATCTGTTTAGTTCCCTGTGTCAAACTGGATGTATCTTTTCTTTCTATTTTATTATGCAATGTAAATACCAAGCATAGACACTGATACAGCAGTGGACACTAAATTTCCAGCAAGTCGTACATGTTAAACAAATTTCTGTGCCTATCTCTTTTCATTTTTCTAAGTCCAAGAACGCGGTCTATTTTTGATGGAAAACGACTGAGTGGCATTTGTCGTGTGGTAACTATTACGAAGTCCTGTCAAAAATACATGTATTTTCTATTGTCTTCGTATTGCGCTTTTTAGCCACCAGGGTCCAGTTCCACAGTTCCGAGTTAAGATTTGACTCTGAGTTAACTCATTGAAAATGAACTAACTTTAACTCAGAGTTAACTCTAACTCACAACTGTGGAACTGGGTCCAGAGTAAATGAAGAAAGACACTATTTTCGACATGTGGATGGCGAGGTGACATCGGGGGAAGATTAGGAGATAAAATAAGTTCCTTGCGAGAAACTAGAAGCAAAGATGGCTAAATTTGCCAAACAGATATTTCGTGAGATAATCCTCACATGCACCGGTAGACAATCGGTATTCGTTCATATGAAATTCGTAGAGGGCAATTTGCCGGGTCACGACGGAAGTGTTTACATGGCATAATTTGAAGATCGATCCTCCTTCGGGACGTACTTCAAGTGGATGAAATTCGCGCTCATAGCCATCAGAAATACACCCTAGGATATACACAAGTTATCGATTAAGTATTTGAAATCTCTCTATCGAATTCGAAGAAATCTGTATCATATGATTTACCATGCTTAAGCTAACTATTAGGGAGCCGACGAATGCGACGATTGCGCGACCAAAACTATCCGGCATCTGAAATTCACAGAAAATAAGCAAATATTACTAAACACGACAGGATGGTCCCATGATTGTAACTTAGTTCTACTTAAACGAATAAGTGCACTGATTTCAAAAACTTTGTGCCACTGTGAGGTTCATTTTTGATATCTTTTCTTACAACCAGGAAGACGTCATTGTTAACGGATTCCAACGGGGAAAGACGAGATTATGAAATATAACATTACATAATACTCACCACTTTACAGATATCGAGGTTCAGATCGGTACAAGGAATTTGAGTTCCGTTGTTGGCGAATATATCGAGACCTATCATGATAAAAACAAATAATCGTTAGTACACAATGAGTTTGGATTTACGTAAGATCACATTGGATCATGGACTCTTAATCGTTTTTTAGAGTCCATGACTGGACACGGTACCGAATGCCTTCACACTCTGAAAAAATACTCTTGTCAAATTATGTAAGTTTCTGAAAGCAGCCTTTGAACCTCCATGATTACATGAACGATATTTGTATACTGTACTTTGTACAAAGTTACAATAAACGAAATGAAATGAAATGTAACGGTATCTATATTGAAACAATGTAGAGACCTACCTAACTTTTGTACGGCTTCGCAGACATCCTTCGAGGCGTTGCCCAGAGCTTTACACGCCACAGTTAGACACAATATCAGCAACACCGGTGCGACTAACGCGGCCGTCAGAAGTATCCACAATAATTGAAAGATGTACGCAAAAATCATATTCTGAAAAAGAATATACGTTCATGATATATTGCGAACGAAATTCATACCGTTGTTTGGACACAAAAATCTAGATTAACTCCGAGTACCGGTACTTACGAGTACGATACAAAAACTGTTAAAACGATTGCTGCAAGTATTTTTACAGCATTTATCTCTGGTCGCCCCACTCGAAAATATCGCTATTAACATGTACCAGACATCCAAACCGAACAGTACCACCCATGCGATAGCCAAAATGGTTTTGGCGCTACAAAAATAAAGAGCATTGGAAACATTCAAATATATACTTGGTTTCAAACAGTAGTTCAATGATAGCTTAGCCATCTCGCAAACACGTCTCTTAAATCGTTCAATTTCGAATTGGTTCTTTTGCAGAACATATACTGCACTCCGTGCTCGGAAATCTAATCGTATTACAGTTCAACTTTTTTTAAATTTCATTTTTATACATGAATCATGAGGCAAAATCTACGATATGTTTATCTTTTCGTTTAGTTCACTTAAAGTTTATTCATGGAAGTATAAACTAGATCAGAAGAGCAAAAACAAGTTTATGTGTCCGTGCTATGCGCAATATCGGCTGATAAATTATATATATATATATATATATATATATATATATATATATATATATATATATATATATATATATATATATATATATATATATATATATATATATATATATATATGTATATATATATA
Organism: Tubulanus polymorphus; assembly: GCF_964204645.1. NCBI lineage: Eukaryota > Metazoa > Nemertea > Palaeonemertea > Tubulaniformes > Tubulanidae > Tubulanus > Tubulanus polymorphus. The sequence goes on from NC_134031.1 coordinate 2,167,635, forward strand.
TATATATATATATATATATATAATCCAGTATGTATAATATCAGAAGTACATGTATAATATCAGAAGAGCAAAAACAAGTTTATGTGTCCGTGCTATGCGCAATATCGGCTGATAAATTATATATATATATATATATATATATATATATATATATATATATATATATATATATATATATATATATATATATATATATATATATATATATATATATATATATATATATATATATATATATATATATATATATATATATATATATATATATATATATGTATATATATATATATATATATATATATAATCCAGTATGTACATGTATAATATACAAGTACAGCATGTCCATTAAAACCAGCAGAGAAAAAATCCAATTCGCGCAGATGTCGGCGAAGTCAATATGAGAAAGTAAACACAGACATGCATTTATAATACAGGTATATTAGATATAGGTAGAAAGCGTATAATACGTACACACAGCACAATCAAACAGAGAAATGCCATAAGACAACGACCAACTTACGATTTCAGTTTCAGATACTCTTCGATCACTTCCAGAATTGAAGCGACTCCTCCGGTGAATAGCAACACGCCTAGTACGTTCATGATAACAGCGATGAGAGTGATCCACGGAATACTCCGACATACCTCCGCACAGCAGCCCATCTCGATACCCTTCCTTCAGCGTAATCGAAACGAATGAGATTATTTTGACAGATTTGAACGTTGCCGTAGTTGAACGCTTGGTTTGCAGCGGAGTAGTCACATAACCATCGATATGGCGTTCTTTTAATGGCGTCATGACGTACGTCGCTTGGCAACAGCGTAGTACAGATGGGAAAAATGTATTTTTTATCTATTTCAGTCTAGTCGACCGCGTTTTTTTTTAATGACGAACGAGTTATCGAATCAAAGATGCAAGGGTAAGCCCCCACTTATCACGATATCAATCGCCTGACAATTCTGAAGTTTGGAATATCCACATTGTAAACTCCTCTCTTCAACGAATGATACTTGAAACAAAAGCAAACTAAGACCTTCGTAATTTATTGATTATTATATTTATACCGATACGATTAATAGGAAAAAAGAGTACTATACACTTACAACACAGTGTTTTTAATACAACAGTAATACAACATTTTATCAAAACAGGATCTTTCTTTAAATTACTCATAAAAAACAGTTGGAATGGTTTTTCTACTTTCAATTTGGTAAAGCAATACGTTAAGTTTTGATTTTGTACGTTATAACGTTATATCATTTATCAAAATACTGGTTACAACAATTCACTTTGAATGATAACTAAATATGAAAATGTGCGGCCTAGGTCTAAAAGACAACTTTTGATATTGATTTAAGTTTGGTAAATGCATAGACTCATAATATATAGTAGAAGGAAGTATGGAAGTCATATTTTCTTTCTATTTACAATAGAAATACATTTACTAAGCGAGTATTGCAGCGAGTATTGCGCAAATGCGTACGACATCAATCCCTGAAGCCTATATTGTGTTTCATATCATGCTTTAACCACATAAGTGAAAAAGTGAAAAAGACAAGTATTTCAGTACGTAGATTGTTGAGGTGACAACGGGAAAGTTTTTCACATAACGAGAACCTTGATACCATGGCAAAAAGACGACTGCTTAGATGGCTAAAACAGGTATTAGATATTTTTCCAAATCCGACCAAACCGCTTCAGCACCCATGCGAGGGGGCAATTCATGTTCGTTAAGAACAGGCCATGACTGTTTTAGAGCCCATGAACAGACGTATGACGAGTGGAAGACGATTTGCCGGGTAACAACGGAAGTGTTTACATTGCATCATATGAAGATCGATCCTTTTTGGGGACGTACTTCAAGTGGGTGAAATTCGCGCTCATAGCCGTCAGAAATACACCCTAGAATATAAACAAGTCATCGATTAATTACTTGAAATCTCAAACCGAAATCTACGAAATACGTATTGTATAATTTACCATGCTTAAGCTAACTAACAGAGCGCCACCGAAAGCCATCTTTGCGCTATCAATGCTATTCGGCATCTGAAATACACAGAAAACGAAATCAAATAATACTTTGCCCCAGCGGAGGCTGAGGCAAAGACAGATTACATTGTTTGTGGTTCGCGTTTGAGGCACACTGCGGGCACGTTTTTTCTCGAGGTAGTTTCGTTAATGAGGTCCTGCAGACATGTGCTTTTATCACGTGACGGACGCCATATTGGCCGTCGATATAAGGCTATAGAGATCCCCGAAATGTGTAAAGATTTCGTTGGTTTTTATCTAAGGCAAGTTTCCAACCCGTCAAACAAACTATGCTGTCACGTGTAATACCGACGGCACAGAATTACGGAAACATATAATATTGATCTATCAGACATGGATTTTAACCAAGGACCTTATTGTAACTCATTTATTTCTGCCCAAACGAATTACATTCATTCGGTTTCCGGACGTTGATCACTTTTCACAACTTTTCATTACTACGATTTGCATTTTTCATTTCTATTTTCAACGAGGGATTGAGTCTAAACGGGTTTCAACATCCTTCGACGAGAAGCCTACGTTATCTCTGGACATTGCTTACGTCATGAAATTTCGAGATTATGAAAAATCATTATATATTACGCACCTCTTGACATAAATTGGGATTCAGATTGGCACAAGGTATTTTGGCTCCGCCACTAGTGCGGAAATTAAAACCTATCAAAATAGAATACATAATCGTTAGTCCACATGAATTTAACACGGTACCGAATGCATCCACATTCAGTAACGGATTTCTCCTTGAGGCATAATTTATAGACGTACCTAGGTTTTTTAACCCTTGGCAGACCTTCTTCGACGAGTAACCCTTAGTGTTGCATCCCTTATTTAGACCATTAAAAATTAAGATCGGTACCACTAACGCGGACGTTAGAATTATCCACAAAAATTGAAAGACGTACGCAAAAATTATATTCTGAAAACAGAAAATATTATCTTTATGAATTATTGTGGACGAAATGCTGTTGTATATAGACTCAAATGTCTGGGATACGCCTCGAGTACTTACGAGTACGATACAGAAACTGTTGAAACGATTGCTGCAAGTACTTTTACAGCATTTATCTCTGGTCGCTCCACATGACAGGATCGCTATCAACATGTACCAGACATCCAAACCGAGCAGTACCACCCATGCGATAGCGACTACGCGTGTTGTGCTGAAAAAAGAAGGAAATAACATTGGAAACATTCAAATTCTGATCCCTGTTTGGTAGGCCTATTCAAACAGAAAAATGACTTAGTATCTTTTTGAGTTTTTTCTTCCTTATACCATTTCTTTGTAGTAATGTATAGTAATGTTTCATCCGAATGAAAACAGATTCTGTATTATATATTGAATTCTTTTTTTTAAATATATCGTTCGATAAAATACGCAGTTTCATAAGTGCACCCAGCAGAAAAAAAAACACTCCAATTTGCGCAGATGTGAAGTAAAGAACAAACGCGAAACGCGTGTTATCAAATGTGCGTAGAAAGCATGATGTATTTGATATAGTATAACGGTTCGAGTGCAATTGTTTTGCCCGCATTAAAACGTTCAATGCGCACACGGTGTAACAAAATCGCGTAGAAAACAGTTGTTGCAACAAGGAGTCCGGTGGTGCAGCAATACACCCTGCAGTAATTCACTTTTTAACCAATTTTGTATATGTCACGTCATGCAGTGACGCTCGCTGATTGGTTATTCGGCCGTGGGTATTTTGCGAAACACAAAACATCCAACGGACACGGGACGAAAAATGTTGTTTTCGACGACACGGATCAAGCAGTGCTTGTTTCGCAGAAATGTTTTTCTGTTCGGCGTTATCTGTTTTAGCTTAAACACACACGCGGCGGGCTTAGAAAGCATGTATATTTAATATACGTGGAGCGAAATCGAGACAGAAATAAGCCGCAGAATTACGTATAATAAAATAAGACAAAGTGCCATTGTAGAATGTATCGTGCACTCAGAGTTAGAGAACAGAGCATACGTTTAAAACCTACTACGATATTCAAATTCATAGGATTTAAAATGTAATCTATTAATCGAGCATTTAAAACAAAACACAGCGTTACGTCATGGCGTTCGCCTTCGTCACACCTGGGCCCAGTTTCACGAAAAAGCCTAAAACGGTTAAGTTTGAATTATTTTCCTCATTGAAAACATGAAGTAACCTATGGCAATTACACCAAAGGTTTAAGTTAAATTTGTTTTGTGAAACTGGACCCTGGGGCCGGTTGCATAGTCATGGCTTAGACTCAAGACCAGTCTAAGACCAACTTTGTTCTATAGCCAATCTAACAATCTAGGACCAGTCTCAAGACCACTTTTAAGTCACAACTGTGCGACTGGCCCCTGGTCTCTAGAGAGAGGCCGAAACGTCGTGTCATTTTTTCATGATACCGTCGCTTCGTAAATCCAGAAAGAATAAATACGCCATACAAAACGCCTCTTATCTTCCTCCATCCCAACGGATTCTATTCCATACCTAATTATTTATTAATACATTTCATGCTACAAGCATGTTAATGTGAAAACATACCCAAAACTGATATTGATTTGTCATAAGGGACCCAAATGAACTGAAAAAAAAATAGATATGGGGTATGCCCTACTGCCAGAAGTATGTTTGGGCATCCCAGGGTTAAACTTGAAATGCCATTGACCTACTTACTAATACAGATTCAGATATTCTTCGATCGCATTTTGATTTTCCATGACTCCTTCCGTAAAGAACATCACGCCTATTATATTCATAATAACCGCAATGAGAGTGACCCACGGAATACTCCGACATACCTCCAAACAGGAACCCATCTCGGAACCCTTCCTTATACTCGTAATCAAATGGATTCTAAAATCGACACGGATCGAACGTTGTTGTTGAACGATTGGTTTGCAGTGGAGTAGCCCAGATTGCCAGCCGTCCGGATATCATGTTCGGCGGCGGCGTCATGGCATCCGCTTTGCTGCAACAGCTGAGGAAAAATGTATTTTTTATCGAACGTTTATTTCATTAAAAAAAAGAGAAATCGAAACACATTCAATTAATTAAGACTGCAATCAAATTTAGATCAAATTAAGGGTGCCGAATTTGGAAAACCTATATAAAAAATGAGTATAGAAAGCACGGCGGACAGCGAAGAAATTGTTATCTTATATGCAGAAAAAACTTTTCTTAAGGGTAGCTCCAATTTCGATTCTTTTTCATTAAAAGTTATAAATTTTGTATGAGATTTAAATCCGTCAATGTCGAATCTAGTCGTTACGCTCTTCTTTAATGTATTCGTCGGAAGTATTTGATCTAAAATAGATGGCATCCGGCGCTTCTGAACCAAACCCGAACATCCTTTATCGCGCTCTCACCCTCTATCTAACAGACGATCGAAGCTGAATGTTTCCATGGTAACACAAGATGATGGCGCCCGCTCTAGTTCTGTATAATCTAGAATCTAGCGTATACAATATAGACTGAGCGTTCTGAATAGACATCGATTTTCGAGCACGCATTCATACGCGGGACGGGGACGTAGTGTGTCTACATTATATGCATATATATTTATAGATCTAATATGTAAATATATAGCTATATATATAGATATACTCGCGAGTATTTGTATAAATATTGTATATTATAGTATAGCCATGCTGTATATACGAGACTGAACAGTCATCGTATGATCCACGCAAAAGGTACGTAGTGCGATTTTACGTTCATTATGACTAATCTTGTGAAACATAAATCTGATTTTCTACAATTTTATCATATAGATGGATTCCAATATTGCACTCGATTTGGGTGAAGTTTGTGACGGTAACATGATGAAATTAGTGACGTCTTTGGCCAGTAATTTCGGAGTCGCTGATGAGTATATTTTCTACCCGTTGTTGTCATGCGTCGGAGCCGTCCTCGGCAGGACACAAATTCGCGTGAACGAAACTTGGACTGAAAAGTGCTGTGTTTGGCTAGCAGTGGGTACGTAAAGGCTTCATTACATTTCTATCCAAAATTGTTCCAATATTTAATTCGAAAAATAGCTTACGTGATGTTTTGGACTGGCAAGAAATCTGAATGTATTGGATTTTTTCGATATTTTTATGGGCTTTTAAGGCCAACAGACAACTCAAAATGAATTAATATTTTCCTGCGCTGAGTGGTTTAGTTGGAGATTTCCTATTTTTTCATGTTTACGAAAAGCCATTCCTCATATTTTGGCATTTTCCGTCCCACGTTTCATAATGCCGTATGTCTGCTTATGATCTATTGCAGGGTCTCAGCGCGGCTCAAGAAAAACTAGCGTCCTTTCACATTTCACGAAAATCCTTCGACGAGAAATCGTTACGAGATCGACACCAGATGGCGCTCAATTACCGACAGGAAGTGGCATTCTTCGAGATTACATGGACGCATGTGAATTGGAAAGTTTCTACAAGTCGAACCCGCCGTGCGCGATCTCACTTTTCGAAGATGGTCACGCGGCTTTTAAAATGTTCGAACTCGATAAAAAACCGCGTAATAAGATAAATCTGGAACGATTCCACGACGCGGAACATTTCGAAACGGATCTCTGCCCCGTTTATAATATATTCGCATTCATCGGTGACGATATCGTGAATTTCTTCGAGCGATCGGAAAATCCGTTGTGGGACCGATTTGTATTCACATCGCCGCGCGAGAAGACTTTTTTCGCTGGCGATTTTAAAGTCCCCATCGCTACGAATACTCCAGATCTCAGCGCAGTATTGAAGATGCTTTACGACAGGCACTGCCCGGCGGCTGACCAGTCTTCCCTCACTTATACGATAGCGCCCGATACCGTCAAATACTTCCAAGAAACCTGCGACGAATTTACGAGCGCCGTCAAGACGGCGAATCACAATACGCTGAAATGTCTTTGGCGCAAATCGGCCGGTCAGTTGGTCAGATTAGCCTGTTTGTTCAAAGCGTTGCGTCAAGCTTTGAAATGCGTCGTCTACAAGGAAGAGCCTGTCGTCTGGCCGACTGAAATCACAACCGAGGATTTTTACGCGGCTAAGTTGCTAGTAGTTCATAGCGTCAATACGATATCGTCGATATTAATGCTCGATATCGTTCGACAAACATCGTCAGAGTTTAGAACGCCGTCTATCGAACTAGAAACAGGAAGTCGGGCTAAAAAGCGACGTTTCGAAACGACGAGAGGCAATAATACGATGATCGATGGTGATATCGCCGCCATAGCGATAAAAGAGGAACCGTTGGACGGGCTGGAACTAGCAATAGCGCTTAGTCACCACGCGAAACAAACGACGCCTTCGACAAGAGCGAATTTACAACCGACCGGCGTCAAATACGAACGGGAAAATTCCGCCGTTAATGGAGCGTTTAATATTGCGCACATAAGCGACAGTTATGGCTGTCTGAATGCAGACGGTTCCCAGTCTCCAACCGATATTCAAACCCCGGAGGAAATGGCCGAGCGTATTTCATCGTTGAATATACCGGACGTCGTAAACGGTTTGGACCAGCAGCCCGTATTTCCCTGTACTAGTTTCGAACCGCCGCCGATGCGTCTACAGCCGGGTTTCTCGCATTTCGGCATGGTGCCATTCTCCGACGCGAATCCCCACACGACGATGACGCACGACGAGGCGATCGCATTCTCGAAACAGTACGCGCAGAAATTGAGGAAACTTCTCGAATTCAATTTAGACTATAGAATAACGCCGAGCGTGGCCGCGCAAAGACATCTGATGCCGCCGTTGAGTAAAAGCGAAATGGAAATGTATAACACGCCGACGAAATATCCGGCCGCATTGGGCAAAGAATTTCTGGTCCAAGTCGGTCGGCTCGGATTCGGAACGATGGAAACCGTTACTCATCCTACGAACAAAAAGGTGTCGATGTTTTTAGAAAAGCGACCGTACTCGAAATTGGGACCGTTACAAAGGCAGATCGTTCAGAAACTGGGCATCACGGTCGACCAGTACAACGAAGCTTTCGCAAATAAGACTCACTTGCCGGTGTACGTTCCGCTGTCGACGCATTCCGGGCAGAATAACGGATCGGCCGCCGGCAGATCAACGCGATCGAACGTGAATCTATGAGTTACAGGGCTGATAACCGATGAAACTGCTGCTGCTGCCGCTGCTGCGGGGGTTTGATTCGGCTAACAAGCCATTGATCCGCGGTGAATCCCGGCGGGAATTGTATCGTCGTGGTGAGAATTAGGTTTGATCGGAAATTGAAATTGATTTCTCTATGATTTTCCGCGAGATGACGAGGAGCCTCGCAAATATAGATACGTTTTCCTTCCGCCTTTTGTTCGTTTCTATGAGCGGAGAGCATCTCGAACCACTCCGAATATTGGATATAGATCGCGCGCGCCTTTCGAACCCGCAAGAAATGAACACACAACATAAACACGGCTCATTTCGCTGGCTGCATCAGCCTGACGGCGCGCTGACCTGCGCTATAGTCTGGAGAACAGACGATCATATTGAAGTTCTTCGGAAGATCTATTCCATGAACATGTCACTTTCTATAATTCAAATGGAGAAAAATCCCACAAACTATGATAGTAGTGAAATTCGACGTTTCCTTTTCGTTTGCCTAGTTACGTAGATTGCTCTTACATGTTGAACTTCAAGTCTCTTGCTGAACAGGAAACTAGAATGGAAATCTCTTTCTAGATGCTACACTATAGGCTGGCTGGCTGGATCCAATCTCTCGCTAGTCGACCAAACAGGAAGAAATAAAGCTATCAAAAATAACTCTATAAATCAGTCGTTTATCGATAGAAAAGAGTATATATATAATCAGACATTTATTTTTTGTTTTATACACGTATCAAATAAAGTAGAAAATTTCGAATAAAATTAGACAACATTTTACACACACGAACACTCGTCATATACAATTATCTGTAAATTTACACTCTACGATTGGTGGAAAAAGCCGGGGAATCCTTGGCGTCGACGTCATAACGGTTCGGGTTGCTTTTGTAGATCATTTCGTAGTCGCCACCGCCGTCGTTGTCCCCAAGGTCGTTGCGCCAGAACACATAATTGGCACTAAATGCCATTGCGATGATGAGCTGAAAGATACGGACATTGAGAATTGAGAATCGTTTTTTGCATCTCTACCGTTATACGATTAGGTTTGCTATCCTAAAAGCAGCGGTAAAGACATATTGATGTTTCGACTCCCTTAAGCCCAATGCACACTGAGTAGGAAAGCAGGGAAACATGACACAGAAACATGTTTCCGGGTGTTTTCCTGTGTCGTGTGCGTTTACGAGAAACGAGAGAAACACGGTTTCCCGAAACAATGTTTCCGAGATCTAACATTTAGTTTGTTTCCGGTGTTTCCCTGCATCGTGTGCGTTGGGCTTTTTATGAATTACGAATTAATTTAATGGATTATTAACTGTTGTAACGATAACAGAGAATCCCAAACTCAGAATACAAAAAAAACGACTCAGAAAAGGGTTTTTCTTAAGGTACGTAATGGTGAATCTAAGAATACTGGAGGATCCCGCAGTCCAGAATGAATACAGTCCCTTCGGCAATTTGATTTCGAAACCTGATAGATTTAGCTTTTATCTTATCGTCGTTTTCTATATTTGCTCACTACGTCGTGTCTCGGAGTGAATCTACTCTCCGAGACACTCTTTACTCATCGCATTCTCATTTCAGTAATAAAAGCATTCGTTATGAAAGGATTTTTGTTTTGTTGTTCTCTATACTGCGCACACAATACCAGCTCACCAGAGAGTGGTTCTCCTATACACCCGAGCCTTTTTCGCCGACTCTTTAGCCAGCCGAAAAAAGTGCCGAGAAAGATGAAGATTATACTATGTAGGGAGTAGCTGGCGGAGAATGCATCAAAGATCTTTAAACAACTGGTGCGGATAATATTCGATCGAGCAGACGCTTTTCGCTAATAAGACGGGCGCTAGCATAGCGGAAGACCCGATTATACGAGGCATCGCGGGCTCGGAAATTATTTCCTTTAAATATTTATCGAACTAGCGGAGCGTCGGTTTTACGAAGGAATTCATAATCCACGAAAACAATTTCTAATCGAAGTTGTTCGTCACTAATACTGGCAATGCTTTGATTCCAAAATTTCTTCCCCTTGCCAATCTAGTTATGAACCGATGGTGTTATCATTATTTGTCACAATTTCTATTCCCGTAAATAAAGATGAGAAACTTTCATTTATAGAATGAATTGACGTCATAAGGAGATTTCATAGAGGCGTCCATGTTTTCTGGTGGAGCTTATAAGGGAGGAAGTCGATTTTTTGACTCGGAAAAAACTGAAGGGGTTCTGTGCGAGTCGATGTGCACTACGTCATCGATATTGGTACATGTATTTCGAAATAATAATAACAATTGTGAATTTTGGCGTTTAACTCTTAATTAGATATATTTCATAACTCTCTAAATTTTAAAAATAAATTTTAATAACTATTTCTAAGAGGGTGTGCACTACGTCATCAAGCGGGACTAGACTGGTTGCCAGTGGTTTTTTTCTATTTCTGATAATACTCACCAGGCTGACGCAAGAGGCAAACGAACCCGCGGCTATACTAAGACCAGATATATATGAAACATCAGTCTGAAACAATCAATGAAAAATCATTACTACATTTTTGCCTGCGCGGTGTCTTTTTCTACGCTCGATTTGACTCGGAATCTCAGTAGCGAATATTAGTTCACTTTCGATCAGAAAAGATCGTTATCCGTGGTCGGTTGTCTATCATAGTAAAGTCTTTTTAAAGTTCTTTTTCTACTTACTCGATTACACAAAGCTAACTGGTCGCATTCGATTTGTGAAAAATTGCGGAAACCTAAAATAGAGAAATATACACTTCAATCAAGTAAGGAACCACGACCCGGTTCCACAGTTAACTCATTGTAAAATGTTAACTCTAACTAACAACTGGATCCAGTTTTGAACATTTTTTATTTGATCAATAAAATGTTTACCCATTTCTAACCATTCTTAGATTCGCGCATAAAAACTCCTTTAGAAACGGGTAAAAACATCAAGTGACTACCAATAAACTCACTAAGTAACCATCTCATATCTCCGAACAGGGAATAATGTTTCTTATGAAATGAAATCTGAAACTGCTCCCGGCGTGGAGGTTTTAACGCTCACCGCTTTTTGTTAGATGTGCGCAGACGTCGTTCTGTGTACCGGTGAGGCAGAGTCTCTTGACGGTCCAGAAAGTTAATCCTACCAGTACGCTGATACCGAACAGACCTAACCAAGCGATGTTCAATAGAAATCCGACTACCAGGTTCTAAAATGTTAAAAAGATAGTCGTTTTTTTTCTAAATTCCTCTCAACCGATCTAGGTTTGCTTATATGAGCTACTTTCATTTTGCATGCTGATTTATTATAAACTAATACACAATTTCAAACTGTTTTCTAAGACGTGTAATCTGCGATCTAAATAAATACAATCAAAAGTGTGTTTAGTCTGTATAAGCCCACTAACTGATACACATAAACATGTTGAATTTTTGCGAGAATTTTTACGAACGAAATATGCAACGGGTCCTGGTGGGTTTTTCCATGCATTACATGTATACAAATAAGAATTGCGTCAATTTTGGGAGGGGGCAAATATTCTTGTTTTATATAGAGGTTTTGCACGTGATTTCATAAGTTTGCTTGCCAACCAGTGCTGGAGACTCGCCATAAACATGATACGCGCGTAACAACAAAAGATAATCAGGGGCCGGTTGCATAGTCATGACTTCGATTTAAGACCAGTTTAAGACCAACTAAGTTCTAAAGCCAATCTAACAACTTAAGACCAGTCTTAAGATTTAAGACCACTTTTGGACTCAAGTCACGACTGTGCAACTGGCCCCTGAGGATTTGAAATATTTCAAAAGGCTGCCGTGTATATCACTAATTGACGGGCGTAGTCGCTTCGAAAAAGCGCATGGCTACAAGACTCTACACGTACATAGGCCTTTTTATGAACCAGCAAAATCGAAATAGATTAGCTATTTAGATTATATAGCCGATTAGTGTCAATAAGCATAACCGGGTATGTTGGTTGATAAAAACGCCAGGTAGAAATTATTCAATTATGGCCTACTCAGCAGCGACTTCTACCGAGAACACCATATCGGTTGGATTAGATAATCGGCATACTTGCTCGCCGAGCGAGTATGCTGAGTATGCTAATCGATTATGATAACCAATGTTCATAAAAATGACGGATTATGACATAATCCATGCTCATAAAAACGTTTTGCATACTCGAATATACTAATCGAGTGTTCATAAAAAGGCCTTTAGATGGTTGTCATTTTTGGGAGGTGGGACGACTGACCGTTTGAAATACATACCCTTATGACGCAGAAACATTCGCAACAAGACACGAAGAAACATCCGCCGTTCGCCAAACACAGGGACGCTATACAAGTCCATACGTCATAAACACCCATCGTAGCGCATATAGCCGCTACCGCGATCAACGTACTAAAAATACGATATATCCAATTGCATTTTAAAAGCGTTATTCGATCGTGTATACGTCACAAGTTTGAAATAATTCATTATGTTTTACATATGTTAGTTCTCGGGTGGATATGTATGTATATACATATAACATCTATATCAGCTATCGAACGCTCTGTGGTTCTATTTTCATGAGCGCTGAAGCTGTTCTTCGGTTAAAAAAAATATTTCAACAGTATTCGACTACTTTCCGGACTTCAGGAAATGAACATTTTTTTGTGAAGTTGTTAACCTTGACTCTGAATTAACAATGGCGGGGATTCTGTTTTAAACAGTTACGTCGAACCATACGAGCCAGGTTCAGACACGGGATGCAAAATCAGAAGGATATAATTATCCATTTTCCTATTTCTGCAATCTTAGTTTGATGCAATTTTTCAAATCTTAATCAATGGGGACTAGGTCCTTACTCCGGTTGCACAATGATGGACGTCGGTCTAAAGACCAGTCAAAGGTAGATATTGGTGTACTGGCAATCTAACAACTCTAGACCAGTTTTAAGACATACTCGCACTTGAAATCGGGTCCAAATTCTTTTAAGTTTCAGTCTCTTAAAGGTTATCTAATGGCGCATTAGTCGATTACACTTACAATTCCAGGTTGAACAGTATTTCGAGTTTGTTTTTGATGTAGAAAATGGCTACAGCCACGCAGGCTACAGCGATCATGTTAATGATGGCGGCGACGACAGCTACGCACGGACATCTCTGATGACAACAGCCCAGTTTACGAAAACAACAATCTTCACCCATCTTCGTTTAATGAGAAATGCTGTTCATATACCATTCATAAAGACCTGAAAATATACAAGCGAAAATAAAAACCGCACCAAAATAACCGCGTTGAAAGTATCATATTCAAATTAGTAACGTTAGGTATTTCCTGTGATTTTTAAAAGGTTCATCAGGTTCTTTTCCTCGAATGGTGGAAAGAGTTCTATTCTGGATCGGATCGGTGGTTCTTGTCTGAATCCTAAATAGTCTAATAAAATATGCTCGATGGTGATGTCTGAGTGCCTGGGAAGCGCTTCGGGGGGCCAAAATAGGGATGCTTTCAAAAACCGTAGTCGTCATTGGCAATTATATCCATCTTTCTTTGAATTTTCTGCGATATATTCGTCGTCTAAAAAAAATCTAGGTCACCGATCGGTGGTGACGTTAATGAATATTTAGACGATGGGAATATCTCACTATCCTCTCCACTTTTTCTCGCTGGGACATTTTCACGGAGAGAATGCGGCAAGCAAGAAAATGTCACCAGCTTACGCAAATATTCCGACCATCGCTAGCGATGTCAGTTTCGATAAAACGAGTAATTGAGTAGGTGACGAACGAAATAGATAATGTATTACTACGATTCTCTCGACTATTCCAGCACAGGCAAGTGAGCCTTTAAAAAGATTTTTCAGAAATAAACGATATATTGGCGAGCTGAAAAAGTTCAGTCGAAAATAGAGTAAAGGGAAAATGTAGAAATGAAGAAAATGTAGGTTTTTTCTATGAAGAGATCGTAATCGAAATGAGATGACGTGAAAAACGATTGAAAATTTAGATATTCGTTCTGGAAGTCTAATGCGGGTAATAATGGAATGCAGGTAAAAGAATTGAAAAATTCGTGTGTTTTCATTTATAGATCGTATAAAGCTTATAAAAAGCGGAAACTGGTTGCAAGCACAGAACGAAAACATCCGTTACGTTCATTAGAGAACGTTGGGATGTCCTTGATTTATCACAGTGAACAATAGGCTTAATATATCGTGGGTATTTAACCCTGAGGTTTAAGATCAACCTTGATACCGAGTTTATGGAAAAACCGTCACGGATTATATACATTTAGAGGCATAAAATTCATGACAAATCGTTCGTCAAATATTGGTCCAAATTGGCTACACGATAAAACCCAATTGAGCTAAAGCCGTGATGCGACCGACGACGTAAATCGACGGTCGAATATCGCGCGAAGACAAATGAATAGTCATACGATGCCATCTCGATGTTTGATTGATGTACCTCGGTTATGAAATGAAATTCCAGCTAGCAGAAATTGCGCTCTCGTTGCTCCGACATGAAAAATAGCTAAATAGTCGTCGGTACAAACAGAAATTGAATTCCGCCAGCGGGTGTATTCCTACGGCGTATAATGCTTTCATAAAACGATTTCCATGTTAGCGAGATGAACGGCCTACCTTTGTGGTAATTCTGCGCAAAATATTCCAACTCGGATCAGAGGACGCTCAGATTACGACGATGTTCTGTAATAACTCGCGAGGACTTAAGCTTATGTACCACCGGTACTGAACTTCATGCGATGTGGTCTGAGCTCAGAGAGAGAGAGAGAGAGGGGGAAGGGAAGAGAGCAAACAGGACGTTAGGAGAGAAGTTCATTTTTAGCAACCTGTTATACACATCTGTTTGCACGCTATACGCGCTCGATACAGAGTAAACTTTGTTCTCTTCAAACAGATTATTTTGTTTCTTCGAGCGATGATTTATCGTATATATAGGGCTTGCTTAGAGAATGAACGCCGATTATGAAGTGACAGTGAAATTACATTTAGTCACCAGCGATCGAACCCGGGTCTCGTTGGGGGGAAATCATTCGTGCTGAAAGCTATGATATGAACCTGGGTTTTCTTTGTATCTTATATCCATATTATGCCTTTTTAACCAGCAGAGTAAACCAATAGAACTAGCCCACTAGGCCAGGTTGGTGTCGTTTTTGAGTCGGGTCGGTCTATCGGTCGGAGTCGAGTATAGTGGACAGAGCGGGTTTTGATCTTAAAATAGGGATCGCCCCTGTTGTTTATTTGGTTTGTAAATTTCGTTAGATTTTTTGATCGAGTGTCCCTTACAGATCCACCACACCTGCCGGGAGCGAAACAGGGGGTTTGATTTTGAAATCGGAAATCGAAGTACAGATATAGTTGTTTGCTCGGCGGTCTAATTTACAGAATTTTCTTTTTTAAATCGAAGTACATAATTGGAAATTCGGTTCTAGCGGACAGTGCGGGAAAGTCTCAGTCTGTGAGGTTCTCACCACTGAGTGGTGGACAGTGAGGTCTCCTCCTCGAAAGCCGTGGTCGCCGCACCCTCTTCATAAGTTGTTGGCTATCAGAGACTAACACATATACGTGAAGTGGATGAATAAGGATATAGATATCGGGACGTAGGTTACAAGATTCTGGACCGCAAGTAAAACGCACTCCAGCAAAAAGTGCCGCGTCCTCATCACCTCGCACGTATACCTAATCGAAATGTACTGAGCCCGCCGATAGAGGATATACGTATCTAAACATGTGTACAGACACGTAACTTCAGGCATTGGGCCAGAAAACTATAGCGAACCCCCGTGATGCAAAAACTGCGCCTTATAAAAACGCGTCCAGAATTGAATCTTTTTCCGAGATACACCGAGCCATATATATATATCTATAATAACATTAACACCAGACGCTTGTTTAGCCGAGCAGAAGCGCGTGTTTTTTTTCTAAATTCGACGAAAAAAGAACGATCGCTTCCCTTTTCGCGCTCATCTCTAGCACGTCAGCGGGAGACCTTCGAGTCGAGTTTGCGGTTGTGAGACGCCTATTTCTCACGGTGTCCCGGCACCGCAAGCGCCCACTTAGCGCCGAGAACTTAAAAATCCCAGTGCGCTGATAATGACTCGCTTAAAAAACCATCTCGAAATTTGCGAAAAAAATGCTCGCACTCAAGCATTCATTCCATTTCGAAAAAAAAGTGACGGACTGACGATTGTGGGCGGTGTAGTTTATGCCTGTCGCGTCCTGTTGGAAATTAAGTCAACCACTATCTACACGTACATATACAAACGGCTCTGAAATATTTTCAGTAGACTTCGTCACTCGGAAGACTTTCTGTCACGATCATCACGAGACTTGGACGTTAAATGGGACGTAGAAATAATTCGAATATCATGTACGCACGACCTGCTTCACTCGTACGGCCACTACTGCGAGATGACAGATTGGAAAGCTGAGAGGTCGGCGAGAAGTTAAGATCGGGAAGTTGATCCTAAGGAGGGTGATGGATCGGAAGTGAAAATATAGCAGTTGGCAGATAACATCTAGACTGTCATCGTCTTTCCCGCTTATAAAATTGTGAACATAGATTTTAGCATTTTTTCATATATATATACATATATAGCAAAACACATATACATACCCATCATGTGTATGTCTGTGATGCGTGTGAATTTATTGATGTAAAACTAACCCCAGGCATTGCGTAATCTTTACAAGTGAAAATATTCGAAATTGGTATAATCATATACACGATAGGCGTGATCGTTACTAGACATGTAGACGCACAGTGTACCCCTGAATATTCCAGGAAAACGATGTTGACACAAAATGCGCGTTGAACTGGGGTGCGTCGAGTTTAGAGAAAACAAAAAAAATGTTTTTTGACAAAAAGTATGATGGAGCTATTGGGAAATTTATAGAAGGTTAAAGAAATGCTTATTTGATGCAACTGAAGGATAATGCTGGCCATTTAAGATTTTAGGAAGTAATACGTTTTACATTACCTAAGCAATTTCATCCCAGTAGTGGTCGGTATATAACTCACAGTTACCGGACTAAGACCGTTGGCGTTCCGAAACTGAATCACATAATACGTATATACACTTCTCATCACTCAGTCTATTCCCTACTGTTAAAAACTACAAAATGAACCCCAGTCAGTCGCTTGCCGGTTCAGGTTGGTCGGAAGATTGTTTGAATGAACTGGAACCGAGATCTCTCCAATCATGTACTTCGATTTAAACAAAAAGAATGCCGTAAATTCGATCACCGATCACACAAATATATCTCTACGTCGATTTCCGATTTCAAAGTCAAACCACCTGTTTCGCTCTCGGCAGGTGTGGGGTTTGTAAGGGACAGCAAATCAAAGCAAATCAAACGAAATCTACCTAAGATAAGATAAATAACAGGGTCGATCCCTATTCTAAGCCTCTAATATCTGCTTTTTATGTTCGATGAATTAATTTGACCCGTGTTGATAGCATGCAAGTCAAAATTGTCGGCTATTTATCATCATTACGAAAAATCGACGTCCACAACTCGGAAAACGCTACTGTATTGCGCGGGTTTTATAATTCCAGAGGCGAACTGACATTTATAGAGTATACCCAGCGAATTAATTAATTACAAACCTCCGTTAGGGATTAATAATATAGTGGAAACTATCCGACATTTAATCATACCTGTTATCGCTTCTGGTAAATATCAGAATCGCTGATAATGTTTATGGCGATTTTTTGCGGCGACCTACTCGTACCGGGGGTTGTTATCGTTAAAATGGCTACTCGAATATAACCCAATCCGACCCGTAAATTGAATTTGCAACGATCGAAAACCTTTTCGTTCATTCGAAATGCCCCGTTCTCGCTGTTTGCGGTACGTGCCAGATAAGAGGCGAGTAATACGGCTATAAGATATGTTAGTGCTATTTGCTTTTACGCCCTAAACGAATGACGTCATTACGCTATCGTGACGTCACACTACACCCATTCTATACCCGCCGGCGCCGTACACAGAGTACCCTCTGTGGCCGAGTCTTACCTGGTTCACAGATTACGATAATCCAGCGCTTGTTCGCCAGCGGTAATGTTTAGAATCTATGGATAAAATCCGAACTGTTGTTTGTTTACCTCGCGCTCGATGGCGGGGCGTGTGAATCCCGACTCAGACTCCCGGATATCGATTCATTATTCCCGGTATTATTACGCGTGGATGTAACTGACGAGAATTCCGTCGACGACAAAACAAAAAATCCTACTGGGAATCGCAACGAATCCCAACGTGTATTTTGTCACAACTGTAACGACAATAATTGCCTTCCAATTATTTCATTAAGCGCAGCTGCGTAGCCCTGCCGTAGCCCACTGCGGTGTCTAGTTTAGCGCGAAAATCCCGAAGCTTTTGCTATAAGCATCGCAGATGGAAGCGTCGACTATTATGAGTCACGTCGTCCGTACAGGTTTACCGAACGACAGCTGTCTGACGAACGATACCCCGTATTTGTATCGACACATGCATTTTACAACCGAAGTCAGTTTTAATCGAATAATATTTCACAAACGCAACTCGATGTCTACTTAATCAGATGAATAAGTGCGCGTTCGAATGAGGCAATTCTTACCGGCATTAATATTAGCGTTGATATATAGTCAGTAACCTGATTGTGGCTTAGTTTCACAATCGGATATTTTCACAAACCACATTTGTTGGTATAAGCCCATCAGATTATAAAAAGCTTACCACCAACGATTAGGCAACTAACTCGTTGATATACGGCCTGACGGGATTTAGAAATTTACAAACGTTCGCCCTGTGTCTGAGAGCCTTTAACGATGTTTCATTTCTTCGAGCGAGTCGAGCTGTGTTCAATAGATGCGAAATGCATTTTATAGTTTTATGGCTAAACAGAGTCGATCTTGAGGACAATAAACTCCGAATTCGGGTTTTTGTTCCCAGACGATGACGATCTGACGGAGCTATACACACACAACAAGTGACGACATCCTTTATTCAATTTATGCTATGCTACCTTTAAGAAGACCCTCGACGTAGTATTCACAATGCAACCTAGTTATAAACCTCTAGAGAAGGGGCGCGCCAATTGTTATACATATATATAATATTGACATTGACAAAGAATTTATAAACGCGACACAAACTCCGTATTTAAATACATACTAACACCGAAACTCTACCTGTAAAACTCTCTTCAACGGCGCGATGATGGTTTTGGTAGCACGGCAAATAACAGCACGCAAGCACCGATATAAACCACGTTTTCAGAGTCGTTCCTCCCTATCCTGCTATCTCGCGTCTGATACAGAAACAATCAATGTTTGTTTGAGCCAGAAACGCGTTTCCGATTCGGCCGTCGTCGCTCTACACCGACGCTAAGCGCAGACCCGGCGGGTGTATGCGCAAACGGGAGTCAAAACGAGTGATCGATTCCGCGTCGGTTTGCGAGTTTGTCGAGTTGTTAGATATATATTCTCTCTCCCAAGGAGAATCTAATCAATTAGACTCGGATGCAAAGGCGCAGGCACGAGTCGAAGTTCGAGCGAACGAATGAACCCTTACAGTGTAAGCGTGAATAAGCAATCTCTCTCACAATACAGCTGCCTTGAGAATTGATGCATCGACGTGCAGAAACAATTTGAAACTTTACTTACCTTTCGAGCGTCGGTTTCGACTGTAACATACACGCGTGTATATGAAAGCTAAATGCTGTACTTATGACGTACAAAGCGGGTATAGAGTTGAGCGTTTATTTTGAACCCGCCGGTGGTTGAAAAACTCACGCAAACCCGTGTTACGTCGAACAACGGTTGCTTTAGTTATGAAAAGCTGAGGAGTCTATTGTCATGGCGACGGTATAGCTCGATTCATCCACCTGTCGATACGTCGTGTATATCGGCGGTGACGTGAGCGGTTTTTGTTGAAATCAAAATTAAATGAAAATAAAGTTTCTTACCGCTATTTTAGAATAAAAATGCTTACATAAATACGTAGATATAGAATATTATATTAGGATTAAGTTTATATAGGAAATATAATGGAAAACATTATATTAACTAACTTTTTATTATTCCGTGAGCTGCGGTCAAAAACTTCAAAATATTTTTTTCTAAATAGTTTCTCGGGCTGAGAATGACCCCTGAAATCGTCTGCGGTCTTCGAGACTCAAATAGAAAACAAGTTTGTGATATTAACCACGTATTAGACCTAGACTTCTCAGCACTTCGTCGGAAGTCAATTTTTATTCCGTAGAATCGATGATACACATCCGGATCACGTGGTCTCCATAGAGGAAGCTTACTCCTGTCTCGTAAATTAGAAATCATTAAAACTAATTAATGAAGTCATTGCGTTGTCATTCACCGAGCTAATCGATGTCCTGGATGAGACGAATCTGCAACTATTGATGCTGTTGTTAGTTGCGTGGATGGGACTGATAGAGGATGTAACACGGTGATAAGGAGTCAGTTGGTACAGTGGTACAGTTCCTCATAAGCAACTGACTTATCGTGGTCAAACGTGGTAGATATGAAATTTATTATCTATCAACTATTCACATTATCAAACATTAGAGAAAGCCCGTCGTAATTGAGAATTTTGAAGAAAAAGAGTCATTTTGAAAAAAAACGTTTTAAAAATTGCCAGTTTTAGCCTTAACCAACACCTTACCTACTTCTTTTCGTTGAGATAAGCACAGTTTAAGCGTGATCAGTGCAAGAACTTCAGTAGAATCAATCCTATAACAGTTAACTGATTTTCGACAATGTTTCAGCGCAGTCACAACAGAGACAATTACGACTGTTTCACATATATAGCGCGCTCTCTCTCGCATTCAAACGACTCCCCGAATTACTTATATACATACATGCATACAGTCTATAGCAAATAATAGCCCCGGTTCTAAATAAAGGGTAAACATATTTATGTACATACGTTCGATGACATGTCAACAAGTTTCAGAATTATAGAGTTCGACCTATTTCTGCGGCGGCGAAATTGTCCTTTGTCTATACATATATATATATATATACAGAGGAGGAGACTCCGCCCCTAGTGCTGATTAAATCACGACATTCTCGCACAGTCGGTAATTGATCTAATCATAAGCCTTTTTTTATTCTAAATGCTCATTTCTATTTTGTGTGGGTTGTTCAAACAATGTCGAAACGAAGAATACTTCATTTTTTGTCTAGTTGTGAAAGATGTCTCAGGTGGTAGGCTCAACTACGTAAGACCTTCATAATTTGTGCAGTATTGTTTTTTTTTCATCTGGTGGCTTTCCACCATTCTAGCTGCGCACGTAAAACGTTATTACGGAATAAGACAAAATTATTTCAAACTTTGTCCACTTTTGAACTCGCTGTCATTGAGAACTTTATATAGGACAATATGAAATTGTTTGAAATATTTCTATGCTATTGTCTTGTTATTGTTATATTTACTGCCAAATTGTAAAATTTGATTATTTTGTATATATTTACTATTTCTGTTACATTCAAAATTACATTCAATGAGCTACAGAAATATGAATGTGATGTAATTGTGATATTGTGAAATCGATCTATTTTTTGTTTCGAACCGTAAATTAGACGCGTTCAATTCGTTTACCTTGTCGCAGCGCCCGATACCTTCTCTAACCTGATTCAAATTATAACGTTGTCCTCCAGTCGTGGCGTTGTATACGTTTAAAAGACTCTTCGTGGAAGAGAGAGAGAGGGAGGGAGGGAGGGAGGGAGGGAGGGAGGGAGGGAGGGAGGGAGGGAGAGAGAGAGAGAGAGAGAGAGAGAGAGAGAGAGAGAGAGAGAGGACTGGTGAACAGATTTATTGATGTATATATGTATCAATTTTATTGGTAGCAAAATATGTTCTGATACATATCTTAAAACGCCTCAATTTGAAACTTAATCATCAACAGAGTGGAAGTTCAGACATGTTTTCCCATATTGAAAATAAAATTGTTATAAATAAAAAGCAAATGATTTTAATTCGTTACTATATAGATCAAGAACCAGAAAATCAATTGGTGGAAACGTTACTAATTCCTAATGCCATATCACACGTCATGGATATATGGGATCATTGCACATGAATTCATAAAATAAATCATAGCTATATTCATAATATTCATTAAATAAAGAATATAACGAATAAACCATTCACATTGAAATCACAGATGAAATCATATAATATAGATGAAAACTAGATTTAAAAAATAATTTCTGATTAATACATATCCTTTAGTTAATACATCGTAAGAATTGTCAATCGTGAGAATTGTAACTTCAATCTATGTATTTTTACTACAATCTTTCTACGTCCATGTATAAACTACTCCTTAGGCTAAAAAAAATT
Organism: Tubulanus polymorphus; assembly: GCF_964204645.1. NCBI lineage: Eukaryota > Metazoa > Nemertea > Palaeonemertea > Tubulaniformes > Tubulanidae > Tubulanus > Tubulanus polymorphus. Next base: position 2,190,111 of record NC_134031.1, read on the forward strand.
GATACCTTGTTTCTCCGCTCTGCTGAGCTTAAATGTTGACCCGGCCGGCCGCCTATCTACCCTATACATTACTTTTTTTAAAATCGTGATCAATTTTACCATAACAGACCCGGCCGCTATAGAAATGAACTGTTTACAAATTTTATCAAATTTTACAAAAATGACCCGGCCGCTGCGGAGAAACAAGGTATCATTTTTGTTTAGCCTAATTAAACCTAGACCTAATTCCACGTTAAAGATATCTTAGTCAATATATGCCTTTTGGACGTGTCTTTTAGGAATAGGTCGCCATTACTACTTGTATCGCCATAGAAAAGTTGACGATCATACCGACCATGAATGACAGCCCTCTGGCGGGTTGGGGGATGTGACACTGGTAGCTGATAGTGTGCAGTACGCGACTGATCAGAAAGATTCTGAAGTGATAAATGGCGACGGTTTGATCCGGGTTGATAACCAGGTAGAAAAACGCCAGAATGATGAACGGAATTATGTTTTCGATGTCGTTCAGGTGATTTCTGAAAGATAGAAATATATATGAAATGAACTAGAGGTAATTTCGATCACAACAGAACGATGGAGTAAACAAGTAACACAGTCGGATTATGTGAAATAGGTTCGATTTAGAACATTCTTTAATTCGCTTCCTGGTGAATTGCGAATTATCTTTCAGAATCCCTCATCAAAATCAGGGTTCATTACTGATTCTCAGAATATGAGATTTAGATCAATCTCAAAACTGTCAGAAAAATAAACTCTTAAGGCTAAAAAAAATTGATACCTTGTTTCTCCGCTCTGCTGAGCTTAAATGTTGACCCGGCCGGCCGCCTATCTACCCTATACATTAATTTTTTTTAAATCGTGATCAATTTCACCATTACAGACCCGGCCGCTATAGAAATGAACTGTTTATAAATTTTATCATATTTTACAAAAATGACCCGGCCGCTGCGGAGAAACGAGGTATCATTTTTGTTTAGCCTAATATCATCGATTTTGGGATTATTCATTAACTTCGCCATTGATATATCAGATAATCCACCCAACGACCGTTCTTCCTGCGGTACTAGTTTTTGACCCGCGGTTGTTCTATACTTTACCGTCTAACGCGTTCAACTCCGTCATGATCGAACACCGGTTGAACTTTTTCACCCGATCTCGTCTTGAGTCCTTTACAATCTTCTGGGTTAGAAAATACCTGTACAAATAAAAGCGCAAACCAAAATCGGTCAATACAAGAGATATAAGTAAAGAAGGAATTGATAGTAGAACTGTATGTACGTATACGGATATAGAACCAGGGACCTATCAAATGTAAAGGTTCACAGCTAAAGCCCTAGCTCCGAATTAAACCTTGGGCCCAAAATCAAACGAAGCAAACCCATGGACACATACATGAGTGAACTAATGCCACAAAGTATGTATAAAAGGCTGTGAATATCATCTATTGTCTATACACCACGAAGTCCATGTCTAGACACCCGAAATTACTGAAATAGCTGAGGAAGGTCACTTTATCCGAAGTCAAAACCGAAATATTACATATCATTCATTATATACAGATATATCGCTTTAAGTCAGTATTTCATCTCAACTGATTACAGCTAATGTACAATGTACGTCAATGTAAATAAGTAAATGAGTACAATTAATACAAGGTCAATAATAGAAGGCCATGTTGTCAGCTAACGTACGTACCTTATTGGTATACCGCTGTCTCACTGTAAGAGGAACCATCAGCAACATCTTCAATATGCATAATGTCGAGTAGAATACGTATGCGGCAAATACTGGATTTTCGAGTGAAAGTGTCGCCGGTGCCATTGTGAAGGGAGATATGTTATTCGCGCGAGTCCTGATCTGGTCTGCTTGCTCACGATAAACACTCGGAAAACTTATAGTTCGCAGTTTTGTGTGTAGATGGCGGTAGTCGTCTTTATGAAACGACTAGATAACAAATTCAACTGCGCCGAGGGACACACATAGGACATAGATTGAGATGTATACATCTTATCAGTTCAGAGCCAAGTTACATTAGCCAAGAGTGATTTTAATCCTTAACACTGATCTTGTTGTTAGATTGGCTGTAGACCTGAGTTGGTCTTAGATATGGTATTCTAACATTGGTACCAGCTTCGCGAAACTGGGGGTCTAGAGTAGAGGGTTGTCGTATTCTGACAACAGACTGATGTTTTCCGTAGTTTGTCAAGAAAAATTAGAATCCCACAATTTTGCCTCAATTCTTTCATCAGAGTCATTCCGAAACTGTAAGAAAAAAATGAAATATGATTATATTGATCAAATGTAGGATTTTAATTTTGTCAGTTTATTTTCCGTTTAAAATGAATTTCCATTGACTCAAACGCTAAAATCGAAACATATGAGTTTTAAAAAAAGAAGTCCACAATTTGAGGACACCGTAATTTGTTCATGTACCGGTTTACCAAAACAACCAATTCACATTTTGTACGCAGTTAAGTTCTCAGATTCCAGATGATATCAGAGGATGGTTTTGCCCATGGCGGAAAAGCCGGGTTTAGAATTCGCGTTTGAGGGAAAATGTACGTAATTGTAATAAAATGACTTTTTATTTATTTTCATATACAGTCAATCTTCGGATGATTTAGAATCGTGTATAACTATAATACACACTTTGAGCATACAATTAAATTGTATCTTTCCACGTTTCTTTCCCTAAACGCCGCTATTTCACCGATCCCACGATGTAGCCTATAATACCTACATCTTCACAATAACAACTGGGTCAAAGAATATTTGAACAATCGAGACTCGTGATACGACGCACAATAAAGCCGCCCAGGCTCACCGAGCCTATTTCATATTGAAATGTTGTTCTTGAAGAGGATGAAAAGCGATCATCTTGAAAGTTCACATCAAACTGCGTTCTGTGCCGCGGGCAATAAACGCGGATGTCCTCGATATAGAGTTCGTGTAAGACTGCTGGCATACGCCGTGTCGTATCAAACATAGTACGATACGCGAGAAGAGAATCCTCCTTGAAAAGACAACTAACCTTAAAAACTTAAGTAGTTTTACACCTCGCTTACGTTGCGCAAGATTCCGTAATATCTCGGGGAGATCCTAAATGCACCATTTTCCGCAAAATAATCAGAAAATTCTTCGTCGGGTTTCGTATGTCTCATGTGGCAAGGGGTTCACTTTGGTGAATATATAAATACCTGTTGTACGCGTATCGCTTTATGCTACGCAAGTTTTTCGGGGAAATCCTAAATGTACGGAAGAGCATTGCGGCCATATGATTTTTTTCTAACTCGTGATTATTTTCTACTTTTAAACTCGAAATTTCGAAAAATTCATATGGCGGCAATGCTCTTCCGTATATATGCGCCATGAATTATGCTAGATTTCTGCAAAATATTCAGAAAATGCGCCATTCGAATGTGGCTAGAAATGCACTTTGGGGGAATATAAGTGCCTGTTTTCTATGGGAAATGTTGTCAACATAATAAGTAATAGGTAGTCTACATTCATGCCAGAAAATCTTTCGGGTCAATCTCAATTACTTGCACAATCCTCAAAATTAAGATGGCTTACATCTGCGCTTCCTGGTTACGCATTTCCGTTTGCGCACGTGTTCGCGTAAGCTCGAATTCAAATATGGCGCCAAATGATGGCAGACGACACGACTATTAATAGCATCCAATGACGCATGCGTAACGCGTGTCCACGATGTATTCATTGGAATGTGCCAGCTCATTCATATTCAAACGCCGAAAAGGCGCCCGACGTCCGTCCAATCACAGACGCGCTGGCACGAGGCGACTGCCTATAGCTCGTTATCTATCGAAGTCGTTGATTGGTTGAGAGTATCGGAATTTTTGATAACCAACCTAATTCACCTGAGATGATTCTGACATTCGCCGGAGATTCATCGGACATTTCGGCCCACGCTCTCGACAACCCAAACACATTAATACCTCACCGCAATTATTTTCGGTAGCGAACCGGGTGCTTGTGATATTCCATCACAGCGCAGATACCTATCAACTACTCAACTTCATTCGAGAAAGATCGGGACAAGATGGATAAACAGCATCAGCAGCAACAGGCAGCGTCTCAACCTCAAATTCAGCAGATGGCAGAAAATGGTTTCACCTCAGCAGCCATGGAATTTTTGGCAACTCAAATTCCTTCACAGAAACAATATCTCCGTCGGGTAAGTTAAGAATTTATTCATCATAATTTTAACATCTTTTTTCATTTGAAATACTTCATGCTATAAGTTGATGATGTGCTTCGTATTCCTGTTCTCAAATCGAGTCGTCATGAAATAGATTTGTATAGTTATTTCGTTAAGATTTGTATTTGCTTACTCACTGCTTGTGACTTGTTTCTAACTCACTGCTTGAGTGTCTTGCAAGAAAATAGTTCATTGAGCATAAGACGTATGGTCAGTGGATAAATATGAATCCAGTGTGAGTGCTGCGTGGTAACCATCGCATCATACACCTGTGATAGCTTATCTATGCGAATGAATTGCGAACTCTTTCGATTCGTATTTTCTTGTTGCCAACTGAATGTGCTTGGTATTTCACCTACGAAAGTCTTGAGTTCGTTTACGAGGCTTCCATGATATCATTCGCGAAATTGTGGTCATAGTTTAACCACTTATTGTGAGGACGATTCGATCGAAAAAGTCGATTTTCATTAACATCCATTAACGACATACAATCAAACCACTAGCGTCGCGTCTTAACTACACATTCAATAATTACACGTTAGGATAGTGCTTTTGGCACTTAACATTCTAGCTGTTAGTTTCAGGCGATTATCGCCGCGTCGACCAGGTGATCTGTATATACACAGCGATAGAGATCAATCCTGTAGAATTTGACACTTTGCAAACCAGACAAGGGACCACTGTCTTAGGCATCGGTGACAATCCATTCACAGATTATCTTTGTTTTTGTAACATTTTACGAGTATATTCTGTGTTTTGCACGTTTGAGTTGCTGTGTATGAACAGTGGTTACTGTCATCAATTTCCCCGAGCTTAGTTGTTAATTTGATGATACAATTTCTATTTCATTCAGGTATAACTTCTTGATCGCTTAGTATTATATTGCTTCGATAGAACGCTGACCACACTCAAACGTGGTGACCGGATAATAAGATAAAATCCCACTATTTACAGATTAAAAGAATTTAAAAACCAGAATTTATTTATTAAATCTAAAATATTTAAAAGACACGACGACACCTGACGATGATCTCTAGGGTGAGATCGAAACGTCGTGTCTTTTGAATATTTTAGATTTAATAAATAAATTCTGGTTTTTAAATTCTTTTAATCTGTAAATAGTGGGATTTTATCTTATTGCTTCGATATTTGCACAAAATTCAAATGCGAATATCCTTTTTGGAAAAAAATAATGATTTGAGGTACATTATCTTTCCTTTTTCAAATTGCAAAAACCGATGAAATCTTATATTTTGAAATCTACATATCGCTACATCCTGATTTGACATTTAAATTCGATATACATAATCAATTCCTGGTATTTAGATGAATAGATCAGACTTCCGTCATCTGAGTAGTCTGTATTCTTAACACGTACACGGCTATAGGCGCGCTATGTGAAATCTACGAGCAATGCTCGTAGGTGAAATTAACCCCTATTAAACGACACGTAATGAACCGTAGTCGAATTACGCAAATCTACGCCGTACACAATGGCGGCAGATATCGCCTTTAATTTCTCCGCCATTCATTATTGAATTTCCCGCCATTTTCGGTTGAATTAAGCCCGGATTAGAAGTGGTAATTAGGAGCCGGTTGTATTAGGGTTTAGGTTGAGCTGTGATTTTCTCATACACACGGGCGGTATATTAAACCCCCTCCGGCGTCAGTCTGTGCGGCATTTGCGCGCATCGTATATCTTCACCGCTGACATTTTCTCAAAATCCATCGTCACCACGAGACTATCGGTGGTATTTCTGTCTTCGTCCGGTCTATTGCGATTCTTTCGCATGTTAAAAACACGCATTCTATACAAATAAAAAAATCATTTATGTCACAATGAAATAGGGAATAATTTTCTTTATCAATCGGCTCGGGCGCTTGACCAGTCGTGCCGACTTGACCACGCGCGCTGCGCGACTCCTTTCACGCTCAAAAAATAGGTTTTTTATCGTATTGTGCCCGGGGCGTCTTTTAAGATAACACGTCTATTGATAACCCAGGTGTGCCCGTATCCAACAGTCAGAGAAATGACCATTTTTCAATTGTCCGGAATTTGTTTAGCAGTTTTTCTTGTATTCAATAAGTTTATTTTATGTTCTGTCGTTCCGGATTTAGAACCTGTCGCTTGACAACGTCCAACTCGCCTCTCAACGAAAATATTCATTTGTTTCTTTTTACGAAAAAAATAATACAATATTATCATTTTCGTTGCAGATTAATAAACCATTGGTCGAAAAGAAGAGACGAGCCCGCATCAATAACAGTCTGCAACAACTGAAGACGCTGGTCGTGGATGCTTTGAATAAGACGGTAAGCGACTAGATTTTACGTACATAAGATAAAACCCTGACGATAACATAAGCTACGGAGATTAACTTATCTTATCTCGAAATCTATCAAGTCTTTTTAGTCTACTTAGAACACTCACAAGTTAAGGTATATATCTTGAAGATTACCCGAAATGCCAGTTCAACTAATTTAGGTTGTTAATTTTCAATATTGCGGGTCTTTTGTACATTTTTATCTAACCTATATTCGCTATCATTAAAGTTACGTTAAAGTTCGGAAGGTCGCGGTCGTAGCCATATTGAGCATGGATTTTTCTAAAAGTTTGCTCCGACAGCACGACTATATAGTACCCGTAATGCAGGCCTTAAACTTAAGCGACAATATTTCGTAATATGTGACCGTGTTGGGAGAGGGTTGCTATACGTGCCGTATGAACCTCTTCGAATCTTCATTCTCTATTACATAATGCGCAGGCGTCGATGTAAAATAACCACGTGGCCCGAACTGATTCAATTGATTTGACATATCGGGTCGAGAATTGCGACACATTGCGTAATCGACAAAATGTGACGAAATTACCGACTGTTCGCGAACTACCCCCCTTTTAGTTATAAACCTTAACGACCACCTAAGATTAGATCGACGTAAGATTTGATAATTTTATAGCTTTTTCTCCGTCTAAGACGGGTATTTACCGAGCCGTCGGCGCGAGCCTCCATCGCACCTCAAGAGTCACGAGTTGACACAGGCTCTCCGGTTGCGAAACCACGTGATGATAGAGTGTCTTGGAAGCTCGTGTCTTCTTCGTGACCCGGCGTCATATTGTATTGTGTCCGGGCGTCAAAAAATAACTTGACATTCTAAATGAATATAACGGAAATAGTGGTGGTTCGTGTGCAGGGAAACCGGAACTCAGCCATGTTTGAATGTCTCGTGCAACGTTTTAACATTCGTATTCTAGATTTAAAAACAGATTGTATAATATAAGTTAATTCTCTGATAAAAAAAAGGGCACAGATTGCACAGATTTATCAAGGCGTAGATTTAAGAGAAGTCTATACGACCATCTGAGTTATAATCAATCAAACAACTTACGACCAGTCGTTAAATTGAAGAACATTTTGGACTTAGGTTATTACCGTTGGGCCCACATCTATCTTAATGAATTATTTTAGTATCTTCGATCAATCAGGTTGGTTGCTCGTAGCTTTGACGTTGACGGTGGATTCTGGGCTCCCTTCTGACGAATATGGGCCAGTATGTTATAGCTTTCGTATTGAAACCGAATGTATCAATTTCCCTAGCGATAAATGAAGAAATCCCACACTTCGAATTTGAAATTATACTATCAAATTTATTATTACGAAACCACAACGTTTCGGCTGTTGACTAACAGCCATCATCAGGTGGAATGGTGATAATGGTGGCCACCTGATGATGGCTGTTAGTTAGATGATGGGATTTCTTCATTTATCTACAGTTTACACGGATTATAGTGTTTATTCGACAACTTCCCTAGCGATATTACCCGAAATTTGATGTACATGGATGTATAAAAATAGGAATATGAATTCTTTGAAATATGCCTTGAAATAATTACGCTGTGTTAGTATACGTTAGTACACGTGTTAGTATAACACCGGAAAGCTACAGAAAAGACTCGGACAATTCCGTGGATTTGAATGGCGCTAGGTATGACAAAATGTAATCTTTCTGTCGCATATAAAGAAATCTTAACTCATCTTATTTGAACAGTTAACAAATATTTACAGTCGCTCGTGTTTGAGATAAGTCTGTGACGATAAAAGAGATGTTAAACGTTGTGGTTATATAGTATTGTACACTATATTTGCCTTGCGAATGATGGGGGTCAAATATTCCCAGGCACATTAAATAAATTATAAGAAGATGTGTTGACCCGCGTAGACACGAGGGGATATCCACAAAACTTGGCTTCTTTCCGAACGTGGCCATTCATGGCACCGGATATACGTCCTCGATTTGACTGAAATTTCGGGCAAACAAACCCGACGGACTTAAACCGTTTCATTTCTCGCATAAAAGACAGGAAACCAGCCTCTCTCTCGGCGTATTATTCATCTGCTCGTGTAAAACGGCGTCTATTCATTCGAAGATCAATATCTCCCACCAAGTGCCTCGCGGAAAAATGAATCGCGTCTTGTTGATTCATTTCACCTATTGTCATACACGATTCCCTATAGGCGAGCGAGCGACATCCTGGTTTCGAATATTCATCGTCAATGTGAAGGAATTCACGTGGATCGACATTTCTATAGAAGACATTTTATGATATAAACTGATCGTGTCCTCGGAATGAAAAAATGTACGCACAAAAGCGCACGTGCTACATCCAAAGCGGGTTCTATAGAATCTGATTTGCTTGTGGAAGACCAAACTATCTGTTTCCACATTTTCTAAATTAAGTTTTATGCGCATCGTAGCATTTAAGAATCCCACATGGTTGTTGCTGAAAGTTTGAAAAATAGATTTGTAAAGGTGCACTATCACTCTCCTACCTGAGTCGTCTAACTGATGGTGAAAGTTAAACTGTTTGAATATTTTTTTTCAGAATTCGCCAAAAGCTAAATTAGAAAAGGCAGATATTTTAGAGATGACCGTGCGTTACGTCAGAAATCTTCAAAGACAACAATATGCCTGTAAGTACGAGCTAAGATACAGAGCCCAATTCGGACCCTTTAAGTTTCTGAGAAGTTGTTTTTTCTAACTACTTCCTCCCGTGGATCCACTTAGAGACTAAAACCATAACCAGGATTTGAAAACAGTCGAATAGCCAGACACAGAACGTGGAGAATTGATAGTATGATAAAGGAAAGCACTGTTCAAATCTAAAAGCATAATTTATTATTCAAAGATTGGAAATTGAAAACGGAGGACACGAGGATTTGTAGATGTATTTCTATTATGTATATTGGGAGGGAATTCATCGAGTTGATGAATATGGAAAAATTGGAAAGTTTCGCCTTTGAAAAGATGTTCCACTTGACAGTTTTAAAAATGCCTCTTCTTATCGGAAAACTCCTTAACTTCGCTTTTATGACCGTCAAAGTTAATAAATCGTTGGTGCTAGAAAGGTATCTGTTGCCGCACCTGGTTATGAATAAACATTTAACAACCTGTTTCGAGATGATTGCGGTCTTGTTAAGTTATCATTTCCTCGTATTGTATCGCCCGGGTCCGGCCACCTGTACAGGAGACAGCCATCTTTTGTTCAGATAAGGAAGTGTATTTGAGACGCTTTTCAATTCGAATTCCATAACCATCTGTGCGGGACATAGAATCAAAATTAGACATGAATCGAGCATTAGATTTAGACAATGTGACTGAGAAATTTTGAGAATTCTGCAGACAGGATGCGGGATTTAAAGGCTAGCTTATGTCGGGCTGCGTTGACTCTTATTCTGAGTTAATCTCCGTGAAAGAAAAACAGGTGTGCTTACGAATCATATCAACAGGTGTTATAATTAAGCCTGGCACTTTCCTTAAAATCTCGACTCCCAGGGTAAAGTCTATTCAGACCTCCATGGACGAGTTGCGACTCAAATCAATCCGAAGTTGATCGAGGATTTAAAATGGTGGGCTACCTCACTGAATAGCTAAGTCTTTTCCGCGGTAATTTTCTCGATAGAGTTCCTAGAATTGGTCTATATCAGCAACACTCGATTAGATTCTATGATTATTCGTAATTCGTGTCAATCGACTTGAAATGGAAATTATGTCGCTTTCAAAAGCGAACATATGTCGACGAATCTGTCCTTAGAACGGTCGCCATATGTCGCTTATAGAATCAACCTTGACATTCGTATTTCGTGACTAAATCGCGAAAACGACTACTGGAAGTAAATGAGGAGGTCAAAATATATACTTCAAAAGCATCGTGGCCAATCAAATATATCTATATTTATGTGGTAGAGAGGGAGATATCATGTACGTGACGTCATAGTTGAGTCAAGTGTTGGAGACTTGCCGTATAACGGCAAACATAATATGGTCATTTACAAATTACGGGGTGTCGTTGAAATTTCGGATTGTATCGACCGGCGCGTCAAAATGGCGTCGGCCACGTGAAAAAACACTCAGATCTCTTAACACGCAACCTTGACCTGTGCGGTGACGAAAGGCATTTGCGCACGCACACGCGATGGCTTGCGTTTAGCTTTTTATGTTCGGAAAAAACCAAAATGAACACCCGGTAACTTACCTAAGTCAGAGAAGAGAAAAGCACTAAACTTTTTAAGGGGGTGCAGCGAATGATAGTTCTTATGCAAAAGTATACTTTATTGAGGGAACTATGTATATATGTAAATGTGTTAAGGTTCTACGTGTCAATTGTGTATTCGTAGTGGTGCAGTTTCTATTCAGCATCCATTCGAGTTGGTCCATTCGCATCCAGGTCATATTGCCTAGTAACTTTTGTGATGTGGAGTGAATAGGACGTGAATGACGCCGCGTGTTACACGGTGGCCTAACCCGACTACCGAAATCCTCTCTTAAAATATAGCGTCTCATTATTTATTAGTCGCCAAGTCATCAACGACATCATCACCGTCGAATACGTGACTTTAGTCCCCATTAAATTCGTATTGTGATAATTAGTGTACGAGTTCCTTGTAAAGCCTTTCACCCGATAGACTTGGGATTCGTGAATTAAAGGCTAATCATCATGGGAATAGTAGGAAGGGTTTAAATGCTTGACACCTTTCCCATCTTGATAATAGCGACGCTAATTCTGAATTCGACTGAATTGATATTTAGAAATAATTCATTATAGAAGGCTCTCATTATCTATATGTGTATAAACTAACCATGGACACTATAACGAATTCATTTCGTTTTGTTCCATGCACCACCCTACTAGAAGAATACATTACTTAGAAAATATGTGATAGAACCTGGGTCCTTCTAAGCTATTGGAAACAGTTAAAGTTAGTACTTATGTTGATGGTTCTATAGCACCGGGCTATACACGGTCAGCGCATTAGAAATACTAGAATAAACGTTGGGTATCACGAGTCCTGGAAAGTATTTCTACCTGAGTTGCCGGACCTGAACATTTCTATACTATACAAGACTATGCAATCTCCGATGTAGAATCATTTTAAATTTTTTTGTTATCATCGAATTTTCTGATTTATATCTTCACAGCCAGCGCAGCAGCCGACCCTGACATCATCAACAAATACAGAGCCGGCTTCAATTCGTGCGTGAAAGAAGTTTGTAACTTCATGATGTCGATGGATAAAGTCGATCCGAACGTGAAAGCGCGTCTACTCGACCACTTGGCTACCACGATACAAACTAATCTTCCTTCGAGTTCACCGACTAAAACATTTCAAGCCAAACCGAGCCCTTTGAAAGGTAAATATTTGCCTCTGGTGGAGTCCATCTTTTGATATCATGATTTCAATGTTGGACGAATGATGTCGTTATTAATAAAATCGTACGGAAACTGTTTTAACAGTGTATAATTTGTGTATTTGTCCAGGTTTACAAGAAAGAAATGTCACAGTGAATGAGACCCGAGGACCGCTGCAGACTGTTCAGTTGAAAGCGGCTCCGGCCTCGACCCGACGTGAACCTCAGCAGACGATCCCGAACATCTGCTCTTTAGCCATGGAAGCCGAGGAACAACAGCAACAGTTGTTACACGCCGGTTATCAGGTCGAGAACGTCAGCGACGTCGAACCAGATATCGAGGACAGCGAGCCCAACTGGAAAGAAATAATGCAAGCAACTTTCGGTCAAGAAAGTCTGAAACTCGTAACCGACGTTCAAGCTCAAACTCTGAACAATGAAGTCGTAGATAATGTACAAAAGCAGACGATTTCTACTGGAGCTGAAACCACTTCGAGTTCTGCGATACGTAGTCAAGTTGCGCTTATGATGAACGTGGCAGACGCTCCCCAGCAAATCTTCAATGTACAGGCGTCCCAGCAGACACCAAAATCTACGAAGTCCAGACGAATTCTGGGATCAACGACTTGCCAGATCATTTCGATACCCCCACCCATGAAAACCTCCGTATACTGTGACCCGATACCGGCGGCCAAATCGTTGAAATCTTTACCAGTTTTACAGAGCAAAGACGTCAATGCGACTTTGTCACCGGCCGTAGTCGTCTGTTCGTCACCAGACACACAACTGCCGTGCATCAACTCGTTCACCACAGCGGCTAAACCTAACAAACGCGTAAAACCAGTGACTTCCAGGCGCGTGGCAGCTTCAACAGTTACCCTGAGTCAAGCCCAGAAGACACCCGTAATGACATCGCTGACCAGCGCGGCTATGAACGCCTACGCCGCAGCCCAACCTCAGACGATCGCGGCGATGAATGCGGCGAAGATTCTGCCCAAATTCATCAAGATCAAAAACGAAAAAGCTGCCGAACAAAAGATGCCGAAAACGACGCCTCTCGACACGCTGAAGTATAACCAGCTACTGACCGGCTACGTTTCTAAGGAACAGGCAAACCAGGCCAAGTCGGCAAGAATCGATCAGCTTCGCGCGCAACTGACAACTTTGAGCAATTCGTTCCCCGGTTATCAAAACATCATTCCGGCAAATATGGAACCAAACGAAAATATCGACGACGAAGATGACGAATCTGTCTGGCGTCCGTGGTAAAACAAAACCACACACAAAATGATACTACGACTTAAGTTGTGGTTTGTACAAAGACTATAATGATCAATATGGTGCAAATAGGATATCTCTAAAAAGAGCGAGTTATTCTGAATATTGACTATAAACGGATATAGCATTTTCATGAGGTTTTTTTAACCCATAGCCCCCGAGATGATAAGCATTTATTTTTGTAGATGGAAAATCTACTGGGAAAATTACGAGGCAACTCGTCACTTTTTTCTACTTATGTATAGAAAACTTAATTTGTTGACTTTATATGTTGTATACCTTATCCTTTATAGCTTTTATATTATATACATTTTACAGATTTTAGTTACGGATTTTTTACTTTCTTTCTATATTTACCAAGTCGGTAATTAGTTCAGTAGTTTCGTAAGGTCTTGAGCATTTCAAACGATAGTTTGATTTGGGTCATATTTCTGAGTTGGAAATATGAAAACCTGCTAGAAGACCACCCTCGTTAGCCTCTTAATTTTAAGGCTCGAAATGGAATAGATGGTAATCTTAGTTCCATGTCTATTTACCAAGAGGTCACTACGAAAGATGTTTTCGTGTCTGTACATATTATTTTGTAATACTTCGTTAAAGAATCTACCAATATCAAAGTATTTGGTAATAATATCCTTTTATTCTAGACAACTAATCATATTGTCTTCCTGCGCTGTTACTTAATTGATATGTAATTAGAAAATAGATTAGAAATTAGATACATTATATTCAAATCCAGCCTGCCACATCTACTTACTAGAATCGTGTACATTTATAGGTTTGAAAAAACCTAGGTTTGGAAAAAAAAACTTTGTATTGTTTTATGATTTTGTCGTGTGAAAATGTGCATCTATCCACTATATACATATAGATAACCATTGTTGAATTGTTAAAATGGAGTTTATGTTTAAAAAAAATTAATAAAATCGGTTTAAAATTTGATCTTTGATCTGAAATACTATAGTTCACTTTTCGCTCGTTTATTTACACTTCGCTTTTAGGCGACTTCGAATGCAGCCGAAGAAAATCGCGTGTTCACAATCGAAGCTAGGGCGCAGTCAGCACAACTCTGTGCGTTCAAAGCAACCTTTTTCATTAGAGAATAGCCAGCGATGATCGGACCTGGCGACATTACTAGACTCAGCCACGGCTTATTAGGCTAAACAAAAATGATACCTTGTTTCTCCGCAGCGGCCGGGTCATGAAAAATATGATAAAATTTATAAACAGTTCATTTCTATAGCGGCCGGGTCTGTTATGGTAAAATTGATCACGATTTAAAAAAAAGTAATGTATAGGGTAGATAGGCGGCCGGCCAGGTCAACATTTAAGCTCAGCAGAGCGGAGAAACAAGGTATCAATTTTTTTAGGCTCAGCCAGAACTGGTCTCTCGAGTGTGAATGCAATCGGTCTACGTTCGAACCGTGACAGCTCGAAGCCATCAGGTTCGAATCCCAGCATATCTTTCATCGAATACGGTTTGAGGTCGACGTTCAAAACACATCGGGTCGCTGGGAGGGCCATTAAAATTCCCCAGAAACTGTATTAACCTATTCCTAAGGTATGGATCCCGATTCAAGAACCACAAAAAAAACTACGTTCTAGCGAGACTACGCGAGACAAGAACGAAAAACTCTTAATTTGGTTTTATCATATTTTCCACGAAAGATTTTTATTTACATTTTATTACACAAATAAAAACGAAGTTTAAAATTTCCACTGCATCATAACTATAATTTTCTAAAATGCATCTTGTATGTCACTCTTCCCCCAACCCGTTCAACTTGCATCAATCACTCTCCTCATCTTGCTCACCCCTAGTCTGAATACCAGTCGTTGTTACCGGTTCCCTACATGAACGACGGCTAGGTACTAGACTAGCTCAACCCTCCTCTCGCCCTCTCAACTATCACTATTTAAAATATGCGAGAACTGGTCGCATATACGCGTAAAATGCGTTCCTTCCCAGAACACTTTCCCGCAATTAACGCACACGAAATACTGAGTAATTTTATCCAGTATGCCCTCGGGTACGGCTTCGATCTGGACGCGAGTACGCCGCTGTCCATGGCTCACAGTCAACGTGTCTAAATCCAGTTGACCGTCGTGTCCGCGCAGGGGAACGCTGCGCAGGTCTGACGGTCGCATTTCGTGCGGGGATCTCCACGTGCGTTTGATGTCCATGACGTCTTTGATGGTCTGTGCGCGACGCCACGCTTCCTGCATAACTTCAGCCGGGAATCGCGCGTATTCGTTACTATTACATATCTATAATATAGACTGAGAGAATTTCATCATTTCTATTTCGTCAAGATTTGTTTGAAATACGGAATCAGTTCAACACGTTTATGTCATTACAAGGAAATCGAAGGTGGCTATGTGCTGAGACCAGAGTTCGACATGTTTAGATACTGGTAGTCATACTCAATTCATCAGGACCATACGTAGAACTCATGATTTGAGTTCTATGTCAGTTCCACAGTTCTGAGTTAGATCTAGTGAGGTTAATTTATTTTCAATTATGTCTATCCAAAATAAGCTTCAGAAGAGAGTTTAGGTATGCAAACAGCCACTACGAAACAATTCACGCCTTCAAATGTCTATTTCTCATTAAATTAATTGCAACTTATCAATGTAGACCTCGAGATTCATTCCCATTCCACAGTTAAAATGAGTTCATTTTCAAGCCATGAAACTGTGGAACTGGCTGCTCGATGTGTTTTATAGTCTCACCTGACATCGGCTGAATATATCCTCTTCTCTGACTTGTACGTTGAAATGTCGCAGCACTATCGTCGCCTGTTCTTTAGCTTTAGCGCACGGAACGTTTAAACACATTCCCACCGGTACCTGAGACTTCAACTGCGGAAAAACGATGTATTTCAAAATACAGTTCAACTCGATTAGGGACACATTTTATTGGGTCTTGGCCTTTTCATTGTGCCCTTTCAGAAGAGGAATTATCTAATTTCTCTTTCTGTTGCCGCAATTTGGAGTTTCTGCCCAATTCTTCCATCTTTGTGATGAAAGAAATTTACAAATGGAAATTAGGCTAAACAAAAATGATACCTTGTTTCTCCGCAGCGGCCGGGTCATTTTTGTAAAATATGATAAAATTTGTAAACAGTTCATTTCTATAGCGACCGGGTCTGTTATGGTAAAATTGATCACGATTTTAAAAAAAGTAATGTATAGGGTAGATAGGCAGCCGGCCGGGTCAACATTTAAGCTCAGCAGAGCGGAGAAACAAGGTATCAATTTTTTTTAGCCTTATATTCCATCTTCCAGAAGAGCACAATCAAAGAGGGCTTTGATTTGAAAACTCACAGTCATGTACGGAAGTCCTGATGTCAAAATGACTCTGTTTTCTGCGCGAGCGATCTGGAAATAAAACGCAAACCTGTAGCGAGGCCTGATAATCAGTTGAGAGCGATGAAAGCGATATATGAAACGCATCGCGTACCTGAGCGGCTCGGTCGTGATCCATACCGTTATCTAACACTTTAACATCGACGCCGCAACATCTCAACTGTCGGCCCAATCCTTGAAGCATATTGTCAACGACTACAGATAGTTGATCGGGTCTAATCGGTTGATAGTTGCTGTTCGGAGTCGCTAGCGATAGCTGTGGCAGAAGATATAGATAGAGCAGGAGAGTTTAGATCATAACATGAATACAGGATTCAGTTCCACAGTTATGAGTTAGAGTTAAAATTACAGCAGCTCGCTTAATTCGGATCACCTGGAACTGGAAAATTGTGTCCGAATTAAACAAAATCCGAATTATGTGCCTTCATTTGTTTCATTTGAATATAAGTCGCCTAGAGGGGACTGGAATTTTAGTCCGAAATAAGTGAAAATTCGAATGAAACCGATCCGAATTAAGCGAGTTATAGTGTAGTTCATTTTCAATGAGTAAACCCCGAATCAAATCTTAACTCAGAATTGAGGAACTGGGTTCCAGGAACACACTTTGACTGTAGAATTATCATAACCGGTAATTCATTTCCACTGTTCTACTATACCGGTATAATAATAAGGGAACTCGTGAGTTACTGACCTGTTCTGTTACAGGAACTCGCACGGTTTTCTCCGCGACGTATTTCTGTTTTTTCTGAGCGCGTGATTTTTTCGTAATCCAACTCGTCGACAGCGGTAGTTCCATATTCACTTTGATACAACGCGTTTTCGCTTTCTGTTTCAACACGTCGTAAACCTCCAGCAAACAGAACGCATCGAGAGCTATGAAATAAAGCGAGAAGATAGAATGAGTAATTGCACCATTGTCAAGGTCTTTTATGGCCCCCTCCCTATCTTAAGCCTAGCGCACATCGACACTGCGATCGGAGACAACTAGTTGCTACCGAACGATTACCCCGCGCGCAACGAAATCTAGTTACGACCGGTCAGTTGCAGCAACTGCATGGCGCGTGTCGATCGTCGAGATCCAGAGCGCGCACAGCGACGGATATGACTGCGATTGAGTACAACCAGTTGCTCAAAAGTAGAACATGGGCAACTGACTGGAACTGGAGATAGATCGACGCTTACCAATCGTAAGCTCGCTCACATCGACACATTCAAGCAACTGATCGTATCCAGCCAGTTCCTCTCATGCGCCGAAAACTGCCTTGCAACTAGTTGTCTCCAATCGCAGTGTCGATGTGCGCTAGGCTTTAGGCCACATTACTGTTTGGTAACCGCTCAACTTCACAGTGAGTTTATACAAGTATCTATCTGCAGCCCGAACCCCCTTACACATATTAGTTTGAATCTTTACAGTTCATTTCCATGTAAATTTCAGTTTTAAGGCATGCACGTACCTGCGTATGTTATTTGCGATTCTCTTAACGGTCTTCGTTCCCAGTTTGACATTTGTTGTTGTTTATCGAGCGGTTTACCCAAACACTGTCGCACGAGATCGCTGAGACCTTTCTCTTCTGTTTTACTGTTAGACGTTACGTGATTCACAGGCGTCGCTGAGAAACTGGCTTCAGCCTCATCTCCTCCATCCTCATCATCTCCATCGCTTGTAACTGGTAACTAGAAATAAAGTTAAGCGAACACATATGATAAGACGCCCTGTATCCAGTTCGACAGTTATGCGGGTTTAATTTGACTCTGAATCCAGTTCGACAGTTATGCGGGTTTAATTTGACTCTGAATCCAGTTCGACAGTTATGCGGGTTTAATTTGACTCTGAATCTAGTTCACAGTTATGCGGATTTAATTTGACTCTGAATCTAGTTCACAGTTATGCGGGTTTAATTTGACTCTGAATCTAGTTTACAGTTATGCCGAGTTTAATTTGACTCTGAATCTAGTTCACAGTTTTGCGGGTTTAATTTGACTCTGAATCTAGTTCACAGTTTTGCGGGTTTAATTTGACTCTGAATCCAGTTCGACAGTTATGCGGGTTTAATTTGACTCTGAATCCAGTTCCACAGTTATACAGGTTTAAGTTGACTCTGAATCCAGTTCGACAGTTGAAGATAAGACAGATTAGATCACACTGAGGGTGCGTTTTTATTTACCTCCGTGACTGGCCCAATTGATGTTATAAACGGAGTGACCACGTAAGTGACCTGACATCCTGCTACGTCCTCCTCGCCTTGAAAATCATAAACTTCTTCTACGAACATTTTCGGGCAGATTTTCAACATCTGAAAACAGCGAAATTACTTCAAGGAAACCGACTTTCTCACAAAACCCAATTTCGAGGGAATTTTCAGGGTTTCTTTAAGGTATTTCCATGTGATTAAACAAAATTGAGTGAATCAGAGAAATTTCTAAGTTTAAAATGTTACGATTTTTCATTTTCATTGAATCACCTATTGATAAAAAAGCATGGTCAATAGCATTATCCAAATTCCCTGAGTTTTCCCAGATTTATCTAATTCCTTAAGCTTTCTAGATGAGTGAAGAAAATGTAATGTACGTAACTAGGAGTCAATCATCTGAACTCGACCAACCTTTTCTACAAGTTTCTGAAGGTCAACGACTCGCGTTGTATTCAACATCGGTTCTTTCATACACGGACACGTTTTCACCAACATCTGAAGGTCGCCATCAATCCCGTAGCCTTCAATTTAGAAAATATACCATAAATTATATCGATTATAAATATTCTATCAACCGGCGAAAGTTTTCAAGTAAACCGATGATTAGTTGACATACCGGGTAGTGACAATTAAAACTGCATTGTTAATGAGGTAGTTTTTCAGTAGTAAACTTTAACCCAACCCCGCACCGATATAGGAAGCTTATCGAAGGTGAGTGTATGATGGCACATTTCCCATCGCCTGCCCTTAATGAGTTCTCAGAGTGGGCAATTTTAACAGTCATCAACTAGTATACTAGGCAGGGACAGAATTTATATTCAGAATGACTGTAACAGGCCCAATTCTCAACCATCTTTATACTGGATGTGACTCGAACAAACGCTTTGGGCCTTAACCCTTTCAGTGCTGACTAATTAATACCCTATAGTGCTGGAGAAAATTTGAAAATTCTAAAAAATTCCACACTAGTGTGTTGAACAATGGGAATACCACTATAGTGCGTCTACACCGCAGTGCGGTGTATCGTTAGTTACTAGTATTTCACTATGTTTGACACTTTCTGCCATTTTTCAATAGAGATAATTACAAATTACTAATTACATCAATACACTGCAGTGCGGTGTACTAGCAAAATCCATCACTGATTTATACACCGCACTGCGGTGTAGACGCACTGAAAGGGTTAAGGGGTTATCCAATAACTGGGTCATAAAAAATCCTGAAAACGCCGGATATAAATAAGCGCAGAAAATACGCACCTAATTTCAGAATTTTCTCGTTCGCGAAAAATGCAACCGCCATCTGACGCCAGTCGCGATCGAGCAAACACTCGTTGAGCGAGATTATATCGAGTATGTAGACATTCGACTCGGTCGCCAGTTGTAGCAGCGATATTCGTGATGTCATCATTTGTCCGATCGTCGGTCTCCATTCAGCGTCGATACCCACTACTGTACCAGCCTGTGTGAAAACAAATTAAACATTCGGTGGAGGGGCAAGATCTGAGGGTTTCACCAAAAGGGCATTATGGCAAAAGGGGAAGTCTTCTAAGACCCTTCGGATCCCCAGTACCTATAGACAGGCTGCTAACAGATCAGAGGATCCACAACTCCCTAAAATTTCCCTGACCCTTGACCAAAAATTCCCCAATTGAATTATAAGATATCCTCAGTGTTTCTTATCACGAGGTTCTATGTGTCATTTTTTCTTGCGCCATCAGCAAGAACAACAAGACACCAAAACTCAAATTCGCTGACTTTTCCTTGATTTCCTAATCATCATACGCAGGCCTACGGTATAAATGTTAAAGTTCGCGGTAACTGACCTGAGTAATGGCGCCCATACAGTGATAAAATGCCGGAGCTGAATCGATGAAATGAATTGAATCTCGAGGAAGTTTTAACGAATGGTAGTTCATCGCGCGTAGCTCCTCGGCGCTGTAACCTTCGGCATCCCAATCCTCGTTACCGTCATTGCCTGTGACCGGTGACCTAGCATTAAAACAGAGGCTGAAAATACTCGTTCGGCTTGCCGTACATACAGTACACTGTGCTTGCCACGGAACTGATTTCCTCAGATTAATGGGTGCCGTCGACAGATCTTTTAAATTTTCCAACAATAATTCATGCGATGAATGAGAACCATCGTTACCCTGACTGCACACCAAAATTCACCTGCTGCCTCAGGAGAAAATGTATTGGTCCCCTATGATCCGAGACAAACAGAATCTACTCTAAGTAGATTTGAATTCAACTTGTAAACACGTTTAACAATTAATGTGAACTTGTGATATTGCTGGATAATTCTGAATGAAATTCTGACTAAACCGAGAAAAGAAATGAATATCTTCGGTAGCTTAAAGATTAATCAAATACGGCTCTCAAGTTTTCATGGGTAAAATCTATTGATAACTTACTCTAGTTCCTCGGCGTCGAGGGCCTCTACGACCTGACTCGGTAGTTTATCACGAGGTAGATTAAAGCGTTTCGCCCATTTCTTCGCGACATTAATTTCGAAGTAATCGACGAGGCTGTCGATGAACTGCTCCTGCAGATCAACGTCATCGTTTACAACAGACTGCAGGAGAATAAAATAATTTACAAGCTTCACTCAATGATCCCATCTTTAAAATGAAGGCCCTCGGACCAGTTCTGCAATCTATTGAGAAAGTTTGGGGTTAATTTGTCCCCTCAATCCACTGAGCACAGGGTATTAAAAGCAAGTTTTCCCTCAACCTACGTACTGAACATTGGTCATGCATTTTAACGAGGTTCCCTTGAACTCTAGATTGATCTCTAGGAAGACCAGTGACCTCTGATCAACTAGAATCAATATTCTAGTAGAGTCACAAGAGTTAAGAATATTTTACCTCGACTAGATCATCGAAAACATCTTCCGCGATCGATTTCTCGTTGAATCGTTTGTGTAAAACATAACGAAGACTTCCGAAACTGCGAGATTTCGCAATGTTCGGACAAGCCTCTGAAATGATGAAGAATATCAACGGATAATCGCAAAATTCACTTATGGAAGTCACTGAAGAATACCGATTGAAATTACCTGCGGGTATATCATAAAGTTTTAACAGTCGTACGGCGAGTTTCGTCAGAACTTTCGTGTTCAAATGGTCCCACTTTACCAACTGACTTCTAACGGAAAAACGTCTGAAATTCGAAACAGCAAAACTACATTTACTGTAACCTCCGAGTCATTACTTAAGTTGTCTAAAGAACAGCAAGGTAAGGAAACATTGTTTCATAAAATGTCTAATGTTTAGTGTTCGTAATTCATTTTCAAGTTCTTGCAGTTGATTTTCAATCCAAAATGTCTTAGGTGAAATACTGAACACATTGTGAAGCATGGATGTTTATTTTTTGAAAGTGTGCTGGCAAAATGTCTTATGTCTGGTGTTTGTAGTTCATTTTGAATTGAAAATGTCTCAGGTGAAGTCCTGAACCAAAGTGTGAGAGCCTAAGAAGCAGATTGATACTTTGCCTGTGCAGGGTTCAGGCAGCTGATTGATACCTGCACCGAGAGAGTGCTGGTTCCAGGCTGAGAGGGTGCTGGTCCCAGGCTGAGAAAGTGCTGGTTCCAGGCTGAGAAAGTGCTGGTTCCAGGCTGAGAGGATGCTGGTTCCAGGCTGAGAAAGTGCTGGTTCCAGGCTGAGAGGGTGCTGGTTCCAGGCACCATAAAGGATATCCTACCTAACGTATTCCAACATAGCGAAATGCCTCGTACACATAGAATCAATCAGACGTAAAAGTTCTTCTTGTATGTGGCGCTGACGGAAGACGTACATTTCGATGACGTTGATTTTATCGGTGAACAAAAGTGGCATAACCATCTTCAAATAAAAAAAAAATCAAATGGAAAATCACTACGAAATCAATCTTCAAAATCAGACTTCGAAATGCGATGCATGCTTATTCTACATACCAGTTCTAGATCAAAGTATTCATGAAGACCGATTTTGGCGACGCAGACAGCAGCCTGAAAAATTGAATATCTATTCCTTAAGACGAGAAGTTTGTTGGGGGGAATACAATTTTCTCACTTTGGGTAAAAATTTTGTCGGTTTTCAATAGAGATAAAGAATTAATAACATCATTACACCACAATGCGGTGTACTAGCAATTTTCATTAAGGATTTATACACCGCATTGCGATGTAGACGAACTGAAAGGGTTAAATAAAACTATTCAATCATCAAATTGACCTCTTTAAACTTGGAAGCTTGATAAAAATCATTGATAACCGATATCACGTGATCAGCGACACCCTCTTTCAGTACGTAAGCCGAAGCTATATGTTCTAATAAATGCATTTGTCCACGAATAGCCACCGCGAAAGCTTTCACTTTCAGATCGCGCGTCAGCGAACCGGCGAAATGTTCGCGCCGACTCTCGAATCCGATCCACGCGGCGAACTCCTTCGCGATGTTCCAACTCAACGTCGTCGTTTTGTTGGCCGCGGCGTCGCGAGTATTCTGCACGAGATACAAGACGTCGGCGTACGGATCGACGAGGTCGTTCAACGCGTCCTGAATCGAGGCCGACAGACGGAATTTATCCTTCGCGCACGTCCGCCACTCGTATTCCAGATCGAGTAGAATCGACGTCAATCGCGTGACGTCGGTCGCGTTCCGTTGAGCTCGCCGCTGCAGGGATTTCATCCAAGCTTCGTCTACGTCGTTCGGATGCGGTTTTATTTCGGTCGCCGGTTTTAGCGGACACACTCGCGGAAGAGGTTTCGGCGTGTTTTTAGCCAGCAGAACATCAGTAGCTATCTATATACGAGATGGAGAAGAAGAAATTGGATAGGTTTAATTCGAATAAATAAATCAACAACAGTTTACCTTGCCTTAATCGGACACAGATGACTCAGACTACTCAGACAAAAAACGAAATCATTTTACATACTAACGATTATCTGAATTCCGTATTTTGAAATATATCATGCGTATCGTATTTAACAACAAAATGAAAGCAACTTTAAAAAACAGCGCTAGGCTAACTCCATGACTTACTGGTTTTTTAGTGTAACCTGTATTACTAAATTCTAAGTCTTCGTCGCTGCTAAAATCGTCATAAATTGCGTAATTACATTCACTACCGCCGGGCATAACAGACGACTTCATACTCGACACCAGATCACCTACAAAATTAGATTTCAGTGCCTTCACTTTAAGATAGTCTCTTCAAGAAGGCCTTCTTTGGTATGCTAAGTTCTATGAAACCCTTGACTTATCTGTAATCACCCCCGAGACACTGATTTCGAAAAATTCCGTATTCTTACCTTGTTTTGATTGTTGATGTGGTTTTGCCGTATTTGAAGTTCCTGGGTATCTGACACTGACAGCAGCAGCAGCAGTTTGGTGACGACTGCGGCCCCTTCCTCTACCCCGACCCCGACCCCGACCCCGACCTCGACCAACTCCACGCCCAATTCCATTCTTGTTACAGTTTGTTGCATTTGGGAACATTTCTATGTTCTACTAATTACCGGACCTGTCAATATCTGAAAATTCAAAACATTCAATCGATTACTAAAGCTTAGTCTACTCGGAAACTCCCAACCAAGTCCAACAAATTAAAAGGCCAAAAGAAAGAGAAGAAAGGATTACGACAGGTCTACTCATACTGTCTGTGTATCTACAAGTTTAGAAAGCTTCTTTGCAGAGTAGTGCTGTTCCAATAATGCTTCTTGTCATCAGCGCCCCAAGGCTGACACTCACACTGACGGTCATCCTTATTACCGAGATGACGTATTTTACCGAGATCAACCGAGATGAAATAAAATATAACATATTTATTTATTCCTTATCGATTTTAACCATTGAAATCATATTATATCAGTAATAAATGCCTGCTGGAGTCATATTTTACATATTTTGTCGGATATTTATGTAGAAAAATATCTTAACTTTACCGAGATGAGATCGTCGATCAATCAAATTCAATGAAATTTTATTGCTAACCGAGTTTACGTATTTGAAGTCAAAATTTTTTTAAATAAAAAATATATGCAAAATATGACTCTAGTAGAAGGTATTTATTACTGATATAACATGATTTCAAGTGTTAAAATCGATAAGGAATAAACAAATATGCTATATTTCATTTCATCTCGGTTCATCTCGGTAAAATACGTCATCTCGGTAATAAGGATGACCCCACACTGGACTGCGGTCTGCATGCAGTGCGGATCAGCGACAGCCAGGCGAGAAAAGACAGAACGATAGGCCTATTATGATTGAAGACAAGCCCCCTGACCATGCTGAAATGGCCGGGCTTAATATATCATTGATATGGTAAACTGATTTATTCTTTTCTTGGGTTTTTGCTGGACTAAAAAGTATTTTGGGGCCCTTTTTACCAAAAAACTAATACAATTTTTCCATTTCCTGGGTGACTCCACAATAACCTTACGATCGCGTAAACCAATTCAATTCAAACTTTATTGTTCCTTAATACGGAATATGGGTGCCGCCATTCGCTAATCACGAAAACATTTACAAAACATCATCATCATCATCATCATTGATAGATACTAATACAATAAAGGAACCAGTATTTAGCGCTAAACCCTCAAGTAATATATTCACTTTATGGTCCACCATACATCTTCATCGAGGAGTGCTCCAACAATATCATATCTCTGATTACCTTCTCGGCCTATGGACCGGTCACAGGTGTACTCCAAATCATCAGCCCGATTTTCGCCGGGTACTCACGTGAGTTCTATGATTTGCCGTTCAACTTGTTATGGCTTTAACCCGGGCTCAATTCAGTTTCAATTAATCTCCCAGGTTAAACTATCAGCAGTCTAAAAATAGTCGCAGATGTTTTATCACAAAAAACCTGGCGTCATGCGGGGTTAGGCGCACCCCCGGGTTTCGGGGGCGTTACAAAAATTCTATCAAATTTACAAATTGTTTAACAAGTACGGTTACACGACGTACGAAGAGAAAGAAAAGAAGCGTATCCTAGCTTTATTCTATCTTCTAGCTGCGTAACCTATCAAATTGCACTGTTCCAACAGCGCCGGACAAAATTTTCGTTAGGCGAAAAAAAAACAATGTCATATTAAAGGTTGAGGCTTGAACGAATACAGTAGAAAACAAAAAACCTGTTATAATAGTCGTATAAGTACGATAAAAAGCTTTGCACGCGTGTCTGTAACTTGAATAGCGGTGCCTCAGGCAAAAAACCGGTCTTTTTAGTCTTATAATTGTCACCAACGGGGAACTCGGTACACCTGTAATCTAGCAATGAGACCATTGTATACGTACGCACCAGTTACACATTACACAAAATTCCTAGTAGCGCTAAGGATATAAATCACAGTTTGGCTCAAATTGAATCAGCGCCGGTGCGCGTCGATATCTGATGATATCGTATTTACACAAACTCATCAAGAGAATCAGTATAACTGGGATATAGATTATTACAACTGGAAACAAACGTGTCTTAAATGTTTAGTTCTAGATTCAACAGGCAAATCGTACACGAGCCTTCGAGCCTTCGAATCGGTGGTTGATCTAGATAGAACTAGATAATTCTTGTTTTGTCAGAATACGAATTTTCGAATCATGGATGTAAAGGTAAGCGTAGGAACGTCACTTGTATCACTTACTAATAAACCTCTGAAACCTACGTAATAGGCCTACATACAGTTTCTGGCATTTCCTTCCCCTGCTTCTCCCTACGTCTCTAGCTCATTACTAGCTTATTGCCACTTTCAGATTGAACGAGAACTCACAAGCGAAGAAATTAAAAGTAAGTTGCATTTTAGCCTTAGGGATCTGCACTCTCGCTTTCATGCCTCCTTCGAGGGTTCACAAAAAAATCAACACGTGCAACGACATTCTTCCAAACCCCGTGGGAAAGACCTAATAGTTTGGTATTGGTAAGAAATCTGTCGCTCTCCGCAGTAATCAATAGTTCCCCCTCATATTTCAGTGTTTCGCGAGGCGTTTGCGTCATTTGATCGAAACGGAGACGGGAAGATATCTTTAGAAGAGTTACAGGACGTTCTGGGGACGTTGCTCGGTCAGGCGCCGGATGAAGACGGCCTGCAGAAAATCATGAACGAAATAGATACCGATCGTAAGAATTTTGTCGCCGGAAGCTCGTGGCTCTTCTTGTAATTCCCGATACATAACCAGCTGATCAACGCGGACATGTAAACCCTAAACACACTCATCCATACGGGACGATCACTGATTTAGCACCTTATGGATCGGCTTGTTAGATGCGGGCGGTCGCAAACAAGACCCCATTGAATAATGACCTGTATGAAAACGACGACACTCTTTTCAGTTCAGGAAAGAAATACGCATTAATACGTCATTAGACTTCAATTCATTATGAATTGAGGTGTTTTCATTATTCAACAGCACACCCACCGACGGGTGGGAAGTAATAAATCAAATATTTGATTGATCGATGGTTAATAATTGGCCTTTTATGCAATATCCTGAGTATAATTCACTGAAAAGTAGCTGCGTAAATTGCAAAGCAGGCTTCTGTTTTGATTTCTTTTTAGTGGGTGTTGAACTTGAACGAGAATTAGAACCTTCGATTTACTTTTTTGGATTATTCTGCAAATATTTGCCATGTTTTCAAAAAGCAGTTAAAAACGACCAATCTATGAACTATTTGATTCTCTGATGATTTTTATCTGTTGTTTCGCAGGCAGTGGGACGATCGAATTTTCGGAGTTCCTCGAACTGATGCAGAAGAAATTTCACGCTGAAACTGAAAACACGGACGTGCGAGACGCGTTTGAGGCCATCGATACCGACAACGATGGACTGATCGGACCGCGGGAAATGATGACCGTCATGGCTAAACTAGGTCAACCGATTACGGAGGTAGAAGCGAAGGAAATGATCGAGGACGCTGACCTCGATAAAGATGGAAAATTGAATTATGAT
This sequence comes from Tubulanus polymorphus, assembly GCF_964204645.1. Classification (NCBI taxonomy): domain Eukaryota; kingdom Metazoa; phylum Nemertea; class Palaeonemertea; order Tubulaniformes; family Tubulanidae; genus Tubulanus; species Tubulanus polymorphus. Next base: position 2,217,796 of record NC_134031.1, read on the forward strand.
GGTATGAATTAAGGCTGCTATAGTGACCTTTGTAAAATGTCAAAGGATGTTTTTCGGTTAAATGATCCGTTGATAATTTAATCTTGCAGAATTTCAAAGAATTATGATGTGGGAGGATAGAAAACCCTCGAGCTTGTTCACATCGGCCAAACAAACGACTTATATCGCCAACACGTGACAAGTCGACGGAGAGCAACGCGTGTGAATGTTCGAAAAAACAGTTCTATAATAAAACGACACAAATATATTCAGCATCACATTAATATGGCACAAGGCTTTAAAAATACACGATGTTGCCCTCGGCGCGTTTAGTTTTTTGCTAAGGGGCACTCATGGCTCCACATTCAGAACAGTGTAAAATATGTAATGGAATGATTATGTTCGCTATCCACAAAATAAAAATCATGTAAATCACTAATTGATTGATGTTGATAATATTTCGCGGATCCAAGTTGTTCGATAGATCTTCAAAGTCTGTTTGCACCGGGACGAATGACATAGCAAACAAAAAATTCGTCTGATGAAATTCATTGAAATGAAAGGACGATTGGTGCAGGATCTTGTTGAATAGTACACCTAGATTATTCAAACTATTCTATATATTTCATTTGTAAATTCTATACGAAAAAAGTTACTTTAGCTGTCCAAACTTTTATAAAGACTAGTCTACTAGATTTTAAAGGATAGTAGGCCGTGAAAGTACCGGGTACTAACTATTTTAATATTCTACGGATATATAAATCAAGGGATTATCTGGTAGCTGGGTATTTGAGTACTCTAGAACCCACTTTAATTGCCGGATTTGACATCGGATTAGAGTCGACACTCTTTGATAAGATCACCATTGATCACACGTCGAATAACTGATTATTGATCACTTTTGACTGGGCAATAAACGTTTGAAGCTTGGTTAATTTGAATATGCAAAATAAACAAAACTGCTGGCGCCGCTGTACTTAACGGCATTCGAGCGAACTAGTATGCAGTTTACTAGAGCGCCGTCTATCTTAGACCAGCGGAACTATGCGTCACTGTATTAGTTGGTCGCTAACTGTAAACACTGAGACATGTACGAGTGATTCTGGATTATAAACGATGAACTGGACCTTTCTTTCCGTGGCCTTTCTAGCATCTCTGCTTAGCCTCGACTCTTTCGCTTCTTCCAACAATGGTAAATTTTATTTCGTATCGTGTGAATTCGTGTAAAATTGTCGTTGAAGTGCCTGTGTGCTCCTTTTTTCAATCTAAATTCAATCCGTTTTATTGTCGAGTTTTGACATTTCGATGTTGGAATTATTTTTTTTTTTGAAAAGCCCGAATTAGTGTTGAATGTAAATGTCGATGTTTCTGGATTAAGTTAATTAGATTAACACCCATACAACTGTGGAACTGGGTTCAGATGAGTCAAATCAAACAGTGGAACTGCCTATGTTCTGCCCGGCCATAGGCCTACAACTGTTGAACTGGGCCCAGTCAAATTTAACCCACACGACTGTGGAATTGGATTTAGTCAAATTAAATCCACACAACTGAGGAAATTAAATAAATCTGCACAACTATGGAACTAGATTCAGTCAAATTGAATCCGCCCTAACTATGGAAATGGATCCATATACAGTGAGGATGGAGTACTGATTGATATTCTGATTTCAGGCCAGGAACGGGTCCAGGACGGTGGTGATTTTGAGGATAAAAGATCGTGTTATCTAGATTGTCTTCTCGTCAGGCGGTATCCGTGCATTAAGCGTCTGCATCAGTGCAAGAAGGCCCACACGGACAGCGCGTGTAGCTGTAGTCCAGATTGTTTGAAAAATTACAAACTCAACTCAAGAGGGCAATGTCTCCTACGAAATTACGCAGGTAAGAATAGAACTTACCCCTCATCGGCGGGATTTCACTGATCAATTAGCTGTCCTATTGAGTAATGATAACTATTCATCAACAAGTCTTCGTTTTGAAGAGCTTGTGATACTTTTGTAGTATCTATTTTATATTAATAGTTCTATTATTAGTACTATTGTAGATGGTGTAGATACAGCGTATCACCAGTGTAGATGGATTAAAGATACATTTCTAAGTACATATAGAACACTTTTGTTTATCCTTCCAATTGCGCGAGAGGAGTTTATAAGGCAGTAAAAGGGCAACTCAAGATATTTGAGGGTCTTTTACAAGGCCCCACGAGACCTCCATAAGTACTACTATTGGAAGTGGTTGACTGGAGGTCGAGTCATTAAGGGATAATACTGCATGTAGTTTTATTCATTTAGACATACTCTGAGGCTACTGGCGGTTGACTCATTGTAGGATCTGCCATCTTTTCAAAGTTCATATTTACGCTGTATTTATGCATGGAATATTTGATGGTCAATAAGCGAGGTCGATATAGGCCTACTCGCTGTTACACAACTGATTCATTAGATCGAAACAAAGCTTATAAATTGCACCATTCAACTGCTGATGCTACATTCACCAGCAGCTATCAGCTACGTCGTCGTCGTCCTCGTCATCGTGATGTTACTCTGTGCGCTGTATCGCGTTTGTTGCGTTACTATGGTTACGTTCTACTCGAGAGAAGAGAGCGTGATGCTGGGTAATCCTAGTCAGGATGTACGTTCACTGATCTAGTGTGCGTTCGTTCTGTAACTGCAGTCGTGCGGTTTCTCAACTCTCTTGTCTTTTTTAATAATAATCAGAAAACCAGTTGACCTCTATCTCGACCATTCTCCCTCTCCTCTCTCCACTCTCTGTATCTGCCGGATAGCAATGAGGAGTGGTCAGGATAGCTGACTTTGAGAGTCATCCCAACGAGCTCGACATCAGTAGGTTACACCTAGATCTACTAAGCACTAAGCCAACTATATAGGCCTACATGATCACGAACTAAGATCGCGTCATGAATTAAGCCGTATTAGTGCAGAAATTTTCCAACTATGGAAATATAGAAAGAAGTTATGAAATCCCAAACTAAATTTGAAAATAAATGAGTTTTCTCGAGCTTTGGTTGAGGTTTATTCAATGTTTAGGGGCCTAGTCGTGACTGGTGGACTGATATAAATCTCAGTATGTCAAGAGTTAATGAGCAAAACCCACGGTTGATAACAGTTTATTCTGACAGTTTCAACTAAACTTCATCAGCAAAGAAATGAAAAACGGAAATTTGTGTTTCTCAGGGCCCAGTTTCGTGAAAAAGTTTAAGCCTAAATCGGTTAAGTTAGAATTGTTGTCCTCTTTGAAAACATGAAGTAACCAATGGTGATTACACCAAAAATTTGAGGTTAACTTTTTTTGTGAAACTGGGTCCTGGTGATGAAGTTTTAGTCAAAACTATCGGAATGAATAGTTAAATCAGATATCATCATCCGCGGGTTTTCGCTCGGTTGATAGTCATCTTCAGGAATGCTGAAAAAACCACTTGTTTATTTCGTCGTAACAGGGACGTAGTGTTTCATCGATGGTTAACTTCATCGGTGTAAGTAATGATTAGCTTGTTGTATTGTTAATCTTTTGTTGTCTTGTAAATCTGTGGAGACCTTGCACGAGGAATCTATATCGATACATCATTGTTCGCGATAGAAATGACATTTTCACGGTCTCTCATTCTATTGTCATCCGACGGACAGCGGATAAGAAATTACCGTAATTTCCGTTGTTTTATCGAACGACCCCGAGTTCGTATATCGCCGGAACACGTGACGCGTGAATTTCTCGTCAACTGTAGTTGTGTTAATCATCTCAGAAAACGTTTTTAGCTTCGCACGTGACTCGAGTTCCCGTCATTTTGTGTTATCAAGGTTCCTACGATTCCTTGATTCTCTAAAAACCAACAGAAAATGTTTTTAAAGGAGCTTGATTCACCTTTAAATTGAGGAAAATGTTAGAAACTCATTCGAAACTCCTTCAATTTTGAGAAATTCAGATAGACCGTCAGAAACTTATATCTAGATTTTAGTTGTTCAGTAGACTTCA